>NC_057890.1:11641935-12241935 GCF_019740435.1 Gambusia affinis
AAAAACGACATATGACGTGGAAAATGTCCCATAAAACGACATAATATATTATGATGTCGAAAATGTCCAAAAAACGAGATAATATATTATGTCGAAAATGTCCAAAAAATGACATACTATACTATGACGTCGAAAATGTCGAAAAAAACGACATACTATACTATGACGTCAAAACTGTCCAAAAAAACGACATACAATACTATGACGTCGAAAATGTAAAAAAAAACGATACATGACGTGGAAAATGACCCAAAAAACGACAAACTATAGTATGACGTCGAAAATGTCGAAAAAAACGACATACTATATTATGACGTCGAAAATGTTGAAAAAAACTGCATACAATACTATGACGTCGAAAATGTCAAAAAAAACGATACATGACGTGGAAAATGACCCAAAAAACGACATACTATTCTATAATCTCAAAACTGTCCAAAAAAACGACATACTATAGTATGACGTCGAAAATGCCGAAAAGAACGACATACAATACTATGACGTCGAAAATGTCGAAAAAAACGACATATGACGTGGAAAATGTCCCAAAAAACGACATAATATATTATGACGTCGAAAATGTCCTAAAAATGACATACTATACTGACGTCGAAAATGTCGAAAAAAACGACATACAATACTATGACGTCGAAAATGTTCCAAAAAAACGACATACTATAGTATGACGTCGAAAATGTTGAAAAAAAAGACATGACGTGGAAAATGTCCCAAAAAACGACATACTATATTATGACGTCAAAAATGTCCAAAAAATGACATACTATGCTATGACGTCGAAAATGTCGAAAAAAACGATACATAACGTGGAAAATGTCCCAAAAAACGACATACTATATTAAGACGTCGAAAATGTCCAAAAAACGACATACTATAGTATGACGTCGAAAATGTCCCAAAAAACGACATACTATATTATGACGTCGAAAATGTCCAAAAAATGACATACTATACTATAATCTCAAATCTGTCCAAAAAAACGACATACTATAGTATGACGTCGAAAATGTCGAAAAAAACGACATACAATACTATGACGTCGAAAATGTCAAAAAAAACGACATATGACGTGGAAAATGTCCCAAAAAACGACATACTATATTATGACGTCGAAAATGTCCAAAAAATGACATACTATACTATGACGTCGAAAATGTTTTTTTTGTTGGAACACCAAATTGTATCTGACCCAAAATGACACCTTATTGAAAGGAAACTGCTGGTTACGTACATCCCTGCTTTCAAGCCTACAAACTGTCCTGCCTTCAACCTTACAACCTTGCCTTCAGCCCTAAATGCATCCCTAACTCGAACCTAACCTTCTACCCCCCACACACATATATATACACATACATATATAGCCATACTATTGTGTTTTACATTAATTTTTCAAAACATCTTATCTTTTGTGAAAGTAACAATAACTCCCAAAAAAGTACTGTACCTCCATTTGTTAGACAAAGACTGTTGTAGTTCAGATGCCCTGTCCGATTTTGGTCACTCCTGGTTTAGAAGAAAAAACAAAGTGAAAAACAGTTAAGAGAAAGAAACTAATGGTGACCACTGGATTATTTTGACACCTGCTATAAAATGATCACCTGTATAGCAGCTCTAGGGCCACAGTATCTCCATAGTCATGGGATATCAAATTGAGTCGTTGATTGCTCAGACCCAAGTGGGCCACCAGGGCCTCAACTATACTGGCTTGTTCAAAGATTGAGTACCTGTGGGGTCTCTGAGATGTTGCAGAAAAGGGGAATTAGGAGAAACATGTGCGTGGAAGAAAGAGGCAGGAAAAACATTACTACATAAGAGAATAAAATATGCAGACTCACAGGTTTGTCACTAAAACCAAATCCAAGAAAGTCCAGTGCAATGATTCGATGGAAGCGCTGCGCGAGCGGATCCCAGATCTGCAAGGGAGGAAAAACGGTTCAGGATTTGTGCACATTTTTCCACGTCAAAATTGATTATTTTAACAGACTCATATTTCCGTATGCGGTGGCGGTTTCTGACATGGGCAACGAGCAGCCCCACCCTGCCTGCCCTTCATTGTAAAATCCCCTAACTCCCTGCTCTTACAACCGGAGGATCTGAATATCAAAATTACCTAATACATGTCAATGTCAATTTTATTTATGAAATGTACAAATAAATATTTACTGCACGACTTTATTCATGACCTTGTGCTGTACAGTATTCATAAAACCACAGATAAAAATACATAGAAATAAAAACACAAATTAAAACATACAGGACAAGTAATTACAACATCACACCAACAGTCACGACTCTCGCCTGTCTACTACTTCATAGAAGGGATTAGGAGGGAGGTGGGGGGCTTTGGAAAGGTGGTTCGCCCAGGGCACCAAACATTCTAGGACCACCTTTGTCCATATGCATCTCTGTTTTGTAAACAGCTGCTCAATATAAATTTATGGCATATAAATTCATATTATGCCATAAATATGAAACAGTGAAACAGTTTCTTGGGTTTCAAATGTGCAACCTGCAAGAATCAGAGACTACCAGAGATGGGCTGGATTAATAACATAGCAAAAGATGAAAATGAACCTCCTGCCTCCATGGAAACCCTGGTGTTCATACAGGATATGCTAAGCTTCCGCTGTACAGACTGCATACCTTGTTCCAGTCATAGCTGGAGGTGGGGAAGCCGTGGAGCAGAAGGACCACATCTGAGCTTCCCAAAGCACCGTAGGAGTCTGGGAAGAACATCTCGATGTGAGACAGGAAACAGGTGGATATTTGGAGATTAATCTCCCACCCCCTCCCCCTGTACTGAGTGCTGCTACCTCTATAGAAGATCTTCTTCCCTCTGAAGTGGAAGAAATCCCCGGCGCTGTGCCACTTCTGTAGGGTGGCGGAGAGGTGAGGGGCCGGAATGTGCAGGTAGACGGCCACCAGCGGGACGCAAATTAGACCCACATGGATCCACCACTCTTTCATGTTGAACTCAGCAGTGAGGAGGTCTCATTCCTGCCACTGACACACTGAGCCACAAACGCAACAAGCCGAGACAAGCAGGCTTAGTGTTAAAGGAGCAGGTAGCATTGCCTCCAGGCAGCTGAAATGACTTATTAAAGACAGAGTACGGCACTTACTGCAAAGTTCCTGCTTGTTATCAGCAGACCTTCAACCTGTTTCGAACCTGCAGAGGATATTCCTGTGGAGAGTCAAGAAGTAAACATAGCACAGAAAAGTAAGAGCTCTCACTCTGCTCACGTTTTTGTAAGAGGAAGACACAGACTCTTTGGATGGGTACGGTGCAACCAATTTATAAAGCGCAACTCATCTTGTAAATAGAAGATCTTTGAATAATCACCAAACAAGAAATGAGGCGTTTACTGCCATCTACCAGTCTGGACGTGTAGTGGCACAAAATGAAACTGAAGTCTTGGAAAATAAAATGATGTATTACTACTACTACTGCTATTACTACTACTACTACTACTACTACTGCTATTACTACTACTACTACTACTACTACTACTACTGCTATTACTACTACTACTACTGCTATTACTACTACTACTACTACTGCTATTACTACTACTACTACTACTACTGCTATTACTACTACTACTACTACTATTACTACTACTACTACTACTATTACTACTGCTACTACTACTATTACTACTACTACTACTATTACTACTATTACTACTAACAAGCGCAATAAAAATGGTAAATCTCGTTGGAAATCAACAAATATTTTCATGTCATTTTCATATTCATTTTGTGAGAAAAAACATACAATTTGAAATAATTTTTGTTCTTATTTTTATTGTGGATTTGATTTTCATTCTTAATTACTTCTAGAAAATCAAGGGCAACAGCAGTTCACTTGCGTGTATTTAATGACTGTATGTCTTAAAATATGAGAAAATAAGAACATGATGGCCATTTTTTCCACATGCATGCATTCAAAATAAATTGTAAAAACTAATTTCTTAAACCAATACGGAAATAAAATATATCCCACATCATACAAGTGTGGTAAGCTGTGCCTGTTTGATGTCTGCTTTTACATTAAATAGACAGATACAAAATGCTATTAAAATTTCATTTTAATATGTAAAAAAATTTAAAAATAAAATTTTTAAAAATTGCTGCTCTATTTTTATCCAACATTACCAATATGATCATGCTTGATGTGTTCTTGACTTCTTCAAAGTAATCAATTAAGGCAATTGCAACACCTAAAGAAAGAAATGACATTTTATGTTATGTTGGGTGTATTATTGTGTGTCCAATGTCTGAATTAACAGTTAATATTAAATGCCTTGAAAATGGAATTGAAACCACAGTACATAAAAGAAACCCTTAACTGCAATCTGACATATTGATAAAATGCCCTCATTGCTTGTGAACAAAGTTATTTTTACATTTCTTTCATAAATAAAAATAGTGATTTAAGTGTGCCGTTTTAGTTTGTTGACATAACTTGGCATTTGAGTAACTGGTGCAAAGCCAGTAATTAAACTAAATGAGTTTCCTTAGATAAATATGGCTTTTGCTTTGTGAAATGCCTGAGTAGAGTATTTATTGTGTTTTCAGTGCTATATATAAATAATTAAGTTGGACTATCTTGTTCCTTTTCTTTTAGATTGGAGATCTCTCAATCTGCTCCATTTGTAACAAGAGGAATAAGGAAACTGGGCAGACTTTATTTTAAACTCAGCTTTTTGTTCCGTTGTTTTTTGTTCTCCACTAAAACTTCTAAGGTTAATATAGGACATGTTGACACAACACTGGGTTTTTAAGACTGAGTTCTGCGCAGGAATGGGTGTGCAGGAGATCCCCAATTTAAATCCTAGAGACTTTGATTAATGCACAAAACCATGCACTCTGGGCTGAATGTGAATTGCTGAGTTCTGTTCAGACTGAGGTTTCAAAAGTTGAAGTCAATTTGTACAAAGACCTTCTGAAGTGGGGTTATTTGAAAGTGCAGCACTAAACTAGATGTGCAATTTGTTAACTTGAATTAGCAGAATTATCTTAGTATGTGAAGACAGGTGGAAAAAAAAACAACCTACCTTTGACCACCTACCTTTCCAACTGTTACAGATGGCATCTAAATAATGTCACAATATGAATGGAAAATGTGGAAACTCACTTAAAAGAAGCAGAACTCCTGGATATCACCAAACTGGTACACATACTAAACAAAATAAAGTAAGGCCATCGTCCAGTGACAACTTTTATTGAAAACTATAAACACAGTACAGCATGTATAAAGTACCCTGTGCAGATAGATACCAGTGTATGCCTAGTATTTCTTCTTGAAAAATGCACATGTCCAATCTTTAGCGTTTCCAGTACATCAGGTTTCAAAACTATTTTACAAACAAACCAAATGCAGAAACATTTAATATGAGTGAAATGAGTCTTATGGACAGGCTTAAGAAGAAAACACTAACAGAATTTATTTTAAAAAAGCAGAAAAAGTACTTAAATTTTCTGTAGCGTATAATCTTAAAGTGGATGAACTGATATTTTTCTTTTGCCCGACAACATTTTGCTCCCTAAATACACAACGATTTTTATGGATTTCTTTTTTTTATGCCTGAGTAAATGTATGTCAGTATTGCACATTGGCAGGGCGCTAATGGTTTGGTTATAAAAATAAAATAAAATAAAATAAATTAAATGACCAGGATCCATATTTATCAAGCATCCAAAGGGAGGAGATTTTACCTACCCCACCCAAAACATTTGAAATGAAGATGTAGGTTTTTGTTTTGGTCCTGCTTTTAGCTGTAGAAACAAGCGTGAGTTTCCTGAAGGTGGTGAACGATGGGATCATTTAAATCACTGTTGTAGCCAAGGCACATTCATATTTAGTCGGAATGAAAAACTGACTCAGCGGCGGAGCGCCTAAGTTGAACTAAAGTGATTACAAAGTTGGGGGATTTTTTTTAAGCATTAAATTAAACTATGATTTAACTGCTTCGGCAAAGGATGCAACTGTGACTACAAAGATTTAAACTTCATAGCTCCACAAATCTAAAAAGTTAAGAGATCCTCTAGAAGCTGAAAGCGGACGCAGGAGGTCTGAGTTTGTGTTCCTCCCAACTCCCAGCTGGATTCTGAGTGAGATGCTTGTTAAGTATAGGCCCAGACGGCTTCGAAAAATCCCTTTTAAAAGTCATGAACACGTGGAAATTCTCAAATACACCGAAATGAATGGAAAAGAGAATCCAGAACGCTTTGTGCACATGAAAACTATCAAAGAAATGGAAGAATATTTATAGTGATGTTAGTGGAGAGAGGCCGTCATCGTCTACCCAGCTGAGTCTCCTGTGAAAACACCCTTTACCCCTTGGACCTCTTTTTCTATACAAGCCTTTATGTTCATCGGTTTGGCTAGAAGGTTCTATATCGACAAATATATAACAAAACTTGCAGGCAAAAATAGTTAAGTTTCAATAGAAACACCCTTTTTTTCCTGAAAATACAGCAGTATCTGAAATAATCCTCTTTAATGTTTTTACTGTCCCAGTTTTCTGAATTATACATCAGGAAGCTCTTTAGCCTACAAACAGAAAAAAAATAACTATCTACAAACTTTGTAAACAGACCTGTTTTTTTTCCAAAAACATAAATAACTCAATATTAACAGCCAATAAAGCAGAAATAGGTTTTGAATGAGAAGGGCCAAAGAAATAAATATACAACACCCTTCAGATAAAAGAGAAGTCAACAGTTCTTTCAGAATCTTACAAGCCCTGATCCTCACGGTCAGAGGAGGACCTCACCTTCTCAATTCAAATAACAGCAATAATATTAGAGTAATAAAAACAGGTCACTTTCAATCTGAGTTTATTTATCCCCCCCCCGCTTGCAACTCAGAGGGAGGGGTGCGGGGGGCAGGAAATAAAAATAAAAAAATTTACCAAGGAGGGTGGAACGAAGACCGAGTTCCTGGTGTTGCAGCAGGGTATTAACAAGAACCAACACAGAAAAACTAAAGAAAAAAAAAAAAAAAAAGAGAAAAATCAAAGAATCCACACCAAGCCGTACATTCCGACGAATGTTTGCTGTTCTTTCAGTTCAGCCCAAGCCAAGCTCACACAAGACTCCACTCTCTGTCCAGACCTCTGTTATCTCCTCTGCCAGTGTTCGGTCGTTTGAGCGGAGCTTTAATGGTGGCGGGGTGAGAAAACAGGTGCAGCAGTGTGGAGCTGGGTCAGATCAAAGGGAGGTCTCAAGGCTGTGTAGCGGGCTCCCTGGGGCTGACGGGGTTCCTGATTTGGGGCCCTCTGGGAAGAGGTGGTTGCCGCTTTCAACGGCGTTATTGTTCTGGTTTTGAGTGGGGGCGGCGGGCGGGTTGGTATCGTCGGGCGAGGGAGAGGGCGGAGGTGGAGAGGCATTGGGCAGGCTGGCAGAGTTGCGCTTGGTGGGGGCGTCGTCCTCCGCGTCCGTGTCATCGATGAGGGGGATGTGGGGCTCAGAGTCCTCTATCCGGAACTCGGGGTGGGTCATGAAGTTGTGGATTGACGTCCGCGACTCGGGCTTCTCCAGCCCCTCATAGAGGGAGATGGAGTTGCGGAATGCCTTCACTACTCTGATCTGGAGGAAAGGACAGGAAGAGGCAGGTTTTTAGTCGCGCTGCGTACCAACGCAGACTCAAGTCAACTCCTGGATCAACGCCCCGAGTTAAAACAAACTCTGAACGGAAGGTTTTAATGTCTCGGAATAAGGTGAGTTTTAGGGGCTTTGAAAACCAAATCTGTGAAGGAGGAGTATCTCAGACACGTGCAAGCGAAATTTCAAAGACTTGTTGTCACTCAATGTTAGGGAAAGAACTTCTGAATGTTAGTTCATTTAAATTAATATAAGATTCGGTGAAAACTTTATGTCCATCTGTTTTATTAGTGCTTCTTCAAGGCCCCTTACAGCAGACACCTTTATTTTTTCATAATTACTTTGTTTTTTTTAAACAGATTTATTAACTGGTGATTTGAAGTGTCTTAAGTTTTACCTTGCCGAATCAATCGTAAAAATTAAAGCTCCAATCATTTCTCCAATCAGTAAACGGACCACTTTATTGCTAACTTGTGCCGACAGCCTTCTTCTGTACGGAAGTTGCAACTAAAAGTAAAAGCTACTGATTCTACCTGTTGTGAAACCTGATGCATTTGGGAAGGTTGGCTGCTTCCTAGAAATCTCTGAAACAAGATGTGTTCTCCAAGGAATACTTACAGTTCTGGTGTGGCCATTGGTGGTAATATCCAATGTAAGATGCTAAAGGTGTCAGCCTCTCAGTGATGGTAAAACTTATTGAGCTGTAGTGAAATGCCAGATTTCCTCAATGTAATGTGCCCTCTACAGGCAATTTAAATGTAGTGACTAAAAGGCTGCTGTACAGCTACATATATTAAATATAACAAGATGAATTTCTGTGCTTTGAGACATGCTAAAAATATATTTTTTGGGAGCCAAAGAGAGAAGTTGAGGTATTCTCTAACTGTATTAGTGGCATTTCTTCTAAAAGAAAATCCCAACTAAACATTGAGATAATTGAGATATGAGAAAATCCGTTTCATTTTAACATAAGGACTTCATTTGGAAAGGAGTTTAACTTTTACCAACTCAACAGAAAAAAAACCGTTTGTGACTTTTGAAAAGAAATCTTAATCTGCTCAAATCGGACAAATTCTCTATAGGAGAAGTCATCGATGGTCAATGGCCACTGCAGTAACATGTGAGAATGTAATCCATCTTCTTGCACAGAGACAACAAGCTGGGGGCTTTTAGATGTAGGTTAAATAACTCTGCAGTCTGGTGTTGTGGTGAGAAAACCTCAACTTTGCTGTGATACGTGAGAAACTACAGCACTGTAAAATATTTTTCTAGAGCAAGACATGAATTTAATATATAAATTCATCTTCTGAAGATACTTTTTTTTTTTTTTCCAAAATTTACTCTAGTATTATTTTCAGAAATCTCTTGCTTGGAGGTTTGATTCATTTGACCAGGAAAGGAGAGGACTGTTCATCATTGTTGGACATGCTTATTAAAGAGCAAAGAGTCAGACAGGAAGAGAGCTAAAGGACAGAGATAGATAGATAGAACAAGTGGTGGTCAGTTGTAGCTTATGTTTGTGGAGGGAAAACAAAGAAGCTGCAGCAGCCAAGCATGTCTACAAGCTCGTGTACAAGTCAAGAACAGCACAAAGAGGAGAAAACTCACAAACGAGACCAGAGACTTTGAACCCATGCAGAGCGCGGCGCTACCTTTATTTCAATGGCAGTAAACCTTTGAGTATAGCCCATGACACATTTCACAGTATCTAAGGAAGAATACGCGGGAAGTCAGTGGCGTTCAAAGATCACTTTGGCCAAACTTTGCCAAACTGGACACATTCCACCACAAAAGTATTCACATAAAGACAGGAGAATATCTGTAAAGACTAGTTTGGGAATAAAGACGTTGTGTATCTGAAGGAGTTCCCCCTAAAACAATGGGGGGGGGGGAAAAACTGTTAATGTTGAGGGTTATTGTTTTACATTCAACTGTGTGTTAATTCCCTGAGGATGACATGTATAAGATATTTAAACTCCACAGATGGTGAGAAGGTCTTCCTGGTTAGATCTGAAAGAGAAAAAGTCTAGGAGTCAGTGAGAGGAAAAGCCTTGCAAGGGCCTTTGGAAGTGGTGCCATCAAACAACAAAGATCCATTTTCAACATAAAGAAGCAGATGAAAAGAGGCTGAAAGTCTATTCAAGTACGCTGCTGTAAAATAAGTGCATCCCCTTACAAATAGTTTTTATTTTATTGTTTTGACAAATTTTACATTTCTAATAATAAAAAAAATAAAAAATTCTTGACTTTCATCGGGTCGTTCAGGCTCAAAAACGGAATGTTGCCGAATTGAAGCAATTCCCAAGGTAATAAAGACTCGTTGCCAGTTAATGCTGCCAAGGGTGGTACAAACACTTATTAGGTTTAGAAGAAAATTCAATTTCCAGATACGGCCAAGTTTGGTTTAGATAGTTTTTTCCCCTCTTAGGAAGCAAAACAGCAAAACAATTTCAAAGGTAAACTCTCCATGTATATTGTTTGATTAAGGCTGGATAATAAAAGGGAGGCAAATATGAATGCATCCCAAACAACAACAATAACAACAACAAACTTTCTCCCAATAGCTCCATTTGATTGCAGGGCGGCACTGAACATTCATCTGACTTCAATCTTTTCCACATCCTCACCAGTCGGAAAGAAAGGGATCATTATTTAACCACTGACTGATGAGAAATCCACTGGCACTTGATCAGATTTCCAGAGTTTCTGTGTCATGGGTGTTTCTCTGTAGTTTAGCTCGTGATCATGGGCATATACTCAAAACATTTACCCAACCAGGGACTAGAGAGCTGCGACAAAGACCCATGACTGCTACGAAGGCACAGAGCAGACTGAGGCAGCCGCAGACAAACCTGCTGAATTCTGGACATAATCTTTATAATAAAAAGTAACTCCACAAAAATACACACAAACCCCTCTCCTTCCCCCACCACTGTTCACCACATGATTAACAGTGAAAGGTTTCCAATTCTCAGACCCAAGCAGAAGCAGAACAGAAAACAGGATGACACAGATAAAAACACCTTGACGCTTGAAGCGACCTGGTTACAGAGGACATTTATATACGGCAGAGTTATCAAAGCAGTATGGAGGATGTAGATTGGTGTCATTTGGATTAAACATAGGGGAACATTACGGGGAAGTATGAGAGTGTAAAAGTTGAACATTAGGTAAGAAAAAGAGAGGAAGGGAAAGATGTTAGAAGAAAAAAACAAAACAAAAAGAAGAAGAGTCTCATGCACTAAAGGAGAACACGCACTCACACCCCACAGTGGCAGAAGCGGAGTTGGCAGCAGGGGCAGTAGTGGTAGTAGTAGAAAAGGCTACATGTGTAGGGCTAGAAACATTGGTTACATCGTGCTGTTGTTGGCTGGAGTTGGAGGCCTGCCGCCTTAGAGCCCCCTGAAAGGAAGTTCCACTCTGGAACGCACTCACAACATCCATCTGCAAAGAATCAGACAGCGTGACAGGAGAAAGCCCAGAGGGAAATAAAACAACACAGCCAGAGGAGAGGGAGAAGAGAGAGAAAAAAAAATAAAGAAAAGGCAGCAGAAACCATAGAATATATGTCACTTTGAAATTGGACTTGGGTATAGTGAGAAAAGGAAGTGATCAGGTTTGAAGGCACTGATCGGAGGAAACCCGTGATGCAAAAATCTGGTTGGAATTTCACTCTTTTTCTCTGCAGAAACCTTCCATCCGTTCCAATGCGCACTACTCCACTGTGCTTTCCGTCCAAACTGATCAGGACCTCCACAGTGGCCGAGCTTACAGCAAACGGACTCGGTTTCAGTCCGAAATAGGCGCAACAAAATTCGCTTAAGCTCAAAAAGCAGAAAAGAATTAAAAAGGAGGGATTTTCACTTTCTTTAAGAATGCAGAGAGAAGGAACACTATGAAGATTTAAGCTGGAAGAGCAACAGAGTTAAATGGTTTATGGCTTGTGATTCCCAAGGTGAGTGTGTGTGTGTGTGTGTGTGTGTGTGGGGGGTGTAACACGCAGCCAGATGTAACAACGATTACCTGAGTTTGGATTCGATTGAGGCCTCGAAACCAGAGGATCTGGCCTCGGCGCAGCTCCCGCTCGGCGTGGTCGATCTCATCCACGTCGTCCAACTCCTCCAGCTCGTATTCGGGGATTTCGTCCTTCTGGGTGCCGTGGCCTGCTGTTTTTAGAAATTTTAAGCGACTAGTGGGTATTGAGGAGATGATCTGGAAATAAAAAGGGAAAAAAAACAAAAAAAAAAACAGTTGGGAGTTGGTTTTATTCTTGAGAAGACAGCTCTTTCGTACATGTGCAACATGCCGTAAAGAATGAAACAAAAAAAAATAAAAAATGCTGCTGATAACACACAGCAGTCAAACATCTCATAAAAAGTAGAAGTGGAAAAATACTTTTTTCCACTTCTGCATAATGCAGGTGAAAGGCATCAGTCCATGTAGAGGGATAAATAATTCACAGGAAACATATCTGTAGTATGGAAAAAAAACACCTTCAGCTGTTTGTAGACTCACTGTTCAGATGGGCAGTTTCATGTTTATTCAATTTTTATATCGTTAAAAAAGAGAAAATAAAGCAAGAAAATAAATTATGCTTCTGGTTACAACATGAAAAATTGGAAATTTTGTAGCATTTTTACCCTTTGATCATTTTTCACAATGACTGCAAAGATAATTAATTGTTTTTATAGATATTTGGACCAGAGAACACATCTGATTCTCCCCAATGCATCTTTATCATGTAACATTTAATTAGACTGTAGAACCCATTCATCATCCAGCAGGTTCAACACCAGGGGGCAGTGTAACAGCACATATGTTGCTAGAACGAAGGTGAAGGCTATTGTCCTACCTGTCCCCAGATCAAGGAGCCAAAGCCGAAGAATGTACACCACAGCCATTGGTCCAAGGACAGAGCCACACAGCTGAATGGTTTCCCTCCAATCTGCACTATAAGTATCTAGAAGAGCAGAATGAGGACAGAATTATTTTGCATGTACAAATGGGAGTTTCTTGTATGAAAGAAACGCCATTTGTTTCTTCCATAGTTTACCGTCTGATTTTACCTGAATGATAAATGTGCCGAGGACTATACTGCAGAAGATGAGGTTGTTAAAAACGCCCTCAAACACGTTCCGCTCCCCATGGATTTTGCGGGCGTTGATTTCGTTGAAAAGCTGCATCAAGACGAAGGTGTTGAAAACTATAGTGTAGTGTTCGGTGGGCGGGGCGTTGAGAGGGGTGTTTCTGCCGCTGTCGATGCCAAACAACTTCTCTCCTGCAAGACGCAAAAAGGGATTTTTTTTTAAAGGGACAAAAGTATATTAGAAATTCAGAATGAAAAGAGCTTCTTACCGACAAAAAGCAGCGTAAAGATGGTGGCTAGCTGGTACACGGCGTGACCCAGAATGTTCTTCATCATGGTGCGGGATATTAGAGGCTTGTTGCGGCCGTACGGCTTCCTCAGCAGCAAGGCTTCTGTTGGCGGCTCGGTGGCCAAAGCCAACGACGCGAATGTGTCCATAATCAGGTTCACCCACAACATCTGCACTGCTTTCAGGGGAGAATCCTAGCAGCAGAGAAGGAAGGGCGGAAACAGGATGCCATCCTTATAGTTCATAACATGTCGTGCATTTGGAAAGTATTTACTATACTTTTATTTTTCCCACATTTTATGCAAAGCCTTATTCCAGATGGCATTATGTTCATCTCTTTCCTCAAAATTCTACACACATCTCCCATCATGACGTGAAAAAAAGAAATTGCTAAAATGTTTTTAAAATAAAAAAAAAGAAAAAGAAAAAAAGATTTTCATAAGTATTTACTGCATTTACTTAATATTGTGTTGAAGCTCAAAATTTAGCTATTTCCACTGATCATCCTTGAGATGTTTCTACAGTGAAATGGAATACGTCTGTGGTGAATTCAGCTGATTGGCACTGTGTGTAAGACCCCACAAAACTTCCACAGTAGCAGCATTTCCATTAACCACAGAAATGTAAAATCTGAAATAGCAAAAATTAATTTTCTTAACGGAAACAAACATCATTTTTGAAAAAGTACACTGTTTTCCATAAAAACTGTCTGTGCTAGGTGAGGTGGTTTTTCAGCCACATTGAAATATGTGTATCTCGCAAATCTGCATTGGAAACACTTTTCACATCAATCAAGTCACGTGATCAACAGTCGGATGTTACTACTGGGAAAAACAACAAAGAAGATAACAGGAAGTAGTAGGAAACAACCAGTGGAGGTTATTTTTTCCAACCTCCACAGCGAAGGAAGAAGTGCCAAGCGAAATGAGATAGCTCTTAGTCAAAGTCAATATTTGGAATCCAAGTGAATGGGAGAAAGCCCAGACTGTGCTGTAAGTGAGATCTGAATCAAGCGGAATAGCACAGAAAAACAATGTCCAGGCTGGTCTCATTAACAAAATGGTTTACCTGTGTGATGCAGGCTCCTGTAAACGCTACGATGACGGCCACGACGTTGACGGTCAGCTGGAACTGAAGGAACTTGGAGATACTGTCGTAGACGTTCCGTCCCCACATGACGGCTTTAACAATGCTGGAAAAGTTGTCGTCGGTCAGAATGATGTCTGATGCTTCCTTAGCCACGTCTGTCCCGGCAATGCCCTGAAAACAGCAAGAGGGGAAATATTTGTGTTTTTTATGCATTTACAGCTTGTTCATAAGGATAATATGAAAGTGTTTAAAACAAAGAAATGCTCACCATTGCAAAGCCAACATCAGCTTTCTTCAAGGCGGGACCGTCATTCGTACCGTCGCCTGTCACTGCGACTACCTGCCTCTGCTCTGCTATTGTGCTGTCAATTATCCCTAAAGGAAAAAAATGAACACTACTCAAAAACAAACAAGCCATAAAATATAAAACCGTTTTAGATGCACTTATACATTTAAACATACACTACCTTTAACTAAGGTGTGTTTATCTGTGGGAGACGACCGAGCCAGAACTCTGAGTTTGGGCCAGATTTTGTCAATACGCTCTTGTTCAATCTGAGAAGGTGAAGAATAAAGTTTCAATGCAATTTCTCAGAAGCTACTGGTGGAATTTCTGAAGCCAGAGTCATTTATCATGGCCCCACCTCTCCTCTTTCGTTGCGTATTCTGCGGTTGAACTCTTTTCCATCCAGGCAGAGGAAATCATCTCCCGGCTGTAGGATCCCACACTTACTGGCGATGGCACGCGCCGTGTTGATGTTGTCCCCGGTCACCATTCGCACCGTGATGCCAGCGCGCTGGCATTTCTTGATTGCGTCCGGGACCTGACAGAGGCACACACGCACAAAAAATGGAGAGGTACAGTCAGGGGTTTTAAAATTTCGACGATAAAACGGATATTGAATCCATCTCGGGCTAAACATCCTGCATCATTTCCAACAAGAACACCTGATGAGCAAAAATATACAAAAAGCCAAGCACTTAAAGAGACATTAAAAAGTCCACATTAGTCTCTTTGCCTCACTCAGGGAAAACCGTTTAAAAAGTGCTGACCCTCATTTCCCTTTCTTAGAAAGCCTGAGCAGCCGGCAGAGGAAACCCCACCGAGCTGCCAGTTTGATTCCAACCAAGTCTTTGTCACATGGTCAAGTTGCAAAGCAGATCCTCTCTCCCATCATCACCTTTCCAAGACTATTTAGGCTGCAGACGAGGGATTGGGAAATATGCCAACATTTCAGCAGCATCAACACTTCCCTTTGCGATGGGCCAGATATGTTCAGAGCCTTATACAAGTTTTCATACCCTGGAACTCTTTCAGATTTCATATTGTGTATAACTGAAGTGAAAGGAAAATGATGTTTTCTACACATAATTGCACTAGCTGAAATTGCATAGAAAAACTGTCAACAGCAGCAGGGCTGACACCATCAACCAATTAATAATAAATTATCAATTTAATAAATGATTAATCGTTTACTGCAGCATATAGTCAAAAAAGGTCAAGTTGCTGAAACATCAACACACTCAGCAGTTAAGCCAAAAAATTTTACAAAAAATATATACATTTTGCTTTTAAGATAAAAATAAAACATTTGTCTGTAAATATGTTCTATCAAGTGGCTTAGATTCAGCTTCAAATTCTGTACAAAAAAATCTTATTGAGCACCACCGATTTATTAATCAATTATCAAAAAGTAATCAGTAGATTAGCCCTTCACTGTATTGATGTTATGCACAAATGGCTGATCCTTTTCATGTTGATGCCAGAAACATTTTCTAGCTGCTAATGAGCCCTTTGCAACAAATGATCAAGCATGCTCCAAACTACACTATGTTGATGAATTTTAGGCAATAAAATATCAATTTTCTTATTTAAAAATAAAATGATTATTTGCCTATTTTAACGTAATTATAATATTGCATAAAATGGATTATATAAGAACTCTGCATAATGAGCCAATTTTTATATCCGATTAATCGTCAGAGTAATCAATAGATCAATGAATAACTGAAATCTTTAGTTGCAGCCCAAGTTGCCGTTTTTCTGTTTGCAAAAGAATCTCAGTAGGCTTTGACTCTGGACTTTAACTAGGCCATTATGATATTTTGCTTTGATCTCTATGATTCTACTGTAGTACATGTACATGTGTCATTACCTCTGGTCTCACAGGGTCCTCAATGCCCACCACGCAGATGCAGGTCAAGCCGGTGAGAATGTCATTTTCATTTTCCCAGTCAGGTGGACCTTCGGAGGCGGGAAAGTCTCTGTACGCCAGGCAAATGGTCCTGAGACCTTCCGAAGCCATCGGCTCGATGACTTTCTTTACCATGTCGTCCCTGTCCCGCGGGCGGAAGACCTTCGCCTCGCCACTCGATGTCACAATTCTAAAGCACCTGAAAAAAATGTAATAAAAATGGGAAATGAAATCATAAATGTAAATAAGAGTACGACAAGATGGGAACGTTAGGAGTTCAGATGTAAAAGAAGTGATCCAGATTGTATAAAGATTAGAGGAAGCAGAAAAAGTGACATTTCAGTAGTGTGCTGCGGTAATTCAGTGGAACACTAAGCCTTCTGTTGGTTAAAAAGGAGCCTGCTTAATTAAGAAGCTTAAGGAGCTGTTACCGGCTCCTTTTCTCACTGCTTAGTTTAAGTAAAGGGTTTGGGTGCTATACACTTGAACTTCTTGGCTGCCTAAGCTATTACACATAATTTAGTGAAAAGTCTGGCCAACCGTGGCACTGAAACAACTTTCACATCAACAGAAAAACCTACAGGCAACATGGCCGACGCCAGAAAAGGAAAAAGATTTTACTTTTTAAGGAGAATTTCCGAGGCTCCTTTGCTGAACATCCGAAAGCTGCCGTCTGGCATCTTCAGAACAGTGCTCATGGACTTCCGCACTGAGTTGAAGGTGTAGACCTTGTAGAATTTCTCTTCGGGGATTTCAGCGCGGATGGCCCGATAATCCCGCTTCAGTTCGTTGGAGAAACCAAGCAAGGCACACTCCGTTTTATTGCCCACCTGACGAGGCAGACCCCCTTCCTTTTCTGGAGCCTGGGGAAAAGGAAAACAAGAAAGAGACTCCAAGTTATGTTTCTAGATCTAGTTTCTCACACTATAATTCACAAATAGGGTCCTTTTCATTTCTTTTATTATTTTAAAAACGCCTACCAAGATATTAGTAGTGTAGGCGGAATTAACTGCTATGCCCAGGACCAGCATGTCTAGAACTGAGGTGGGGAGGTTTTCCGGCAAAGGGATCCTCTTGAAGTGCTTTTCAGCAATGTAGACCTGGACCACGGTCATTCTGTTCATGGTGAGAGTTCCAGTTTTGTCCGAGCAAATGGCTGTAGCGTTACCCATCGTCTCGCAAGCGTCCAAATGCCTCACGAGGTTGTTGTCTGCCATCATTTTCTGTAAGAAGGAGGAGGAAAATCTTACGAACTCTGTCAGGAAACTAAGGCGATCACAGCACGGCTTAAAGGTATCAGTTAGCTGCCTCTCGACAGTCTGGCCTGCTTGCTTTAATAAGGGTGTGGGTAAGCTGGTCAAGCATTGACTAAAGGTCACTTGGCAGAATTTACCTTGACAGAGTACGCTAGGGAGATAGTTACGGCAAGTGGCAGGCCTTCTGGAACAGCCACCACCAGAACGGTCACACCAATGATAAAGAATTTCACAAAAAACTGAATGTAAATGGGTGTGCAGTCCTTGACCCAAGGCAGGCCCTGGAACCAGAATGTGTCCACCACAAACAGCACCACCAGGATGATGACTGTAACGGCCGACATAAGCAGCCCTGCGGAGAAATCAAAGCCCAATCACATGAAGATCTACAGTTGAACATCGTCTGAGACAAAAAGGTTTTTTAGGGTTTTTGGGTTTTTTTTACTCACCTCCCTTTCCTATTTGTACAGCTAGTTTGGTTAATTTTCCTTGGAGAACAGACTTTTCTTTCTTTGGCACGCTGGCTTTTTTCTTCTCCTCTGCATCAGCTCCTTCATCGCTGTTGAGAGGCTGCATTTCCATAGCAGCACCATCCTGTGCTTTTGCTGCAGCAAAGCGTACAAAGCAAACAGATTAAAGCAGACCTGTAATGGACTGAAATGTGCCATCATAAACACAGAGCAAGCAGCAGAATTTGGTATGCATATAGATAAAACTCTGTCGACATCAAAGTTTAATGTGGAGTAACTTTTTTTTTTGTCTTCTCTAAACTTTGCAATAAAAGTTTGTCCGATTTGCTGCCTGAGCGATTACAGTTTAAAACCACAGAGAAAAACACAACAACTAGCAGCAACTGGAAGCAACAAAATGTTGAGTGCTATAATATTTATTAATCTCATACCCAAAACAGATCATAATTCATGAATTTAAACCAATTTCTTTCATTAAAAAGATGGACCAAAAAAAACTACAGTAAATGAAAAAGAAAGCACAGGCAAGCTGTGATATCCAGTATATCAAATTTTGTGTCATCTTTAAATAATAAAATGAAGAAAGCAAAACCATAAAATATCCCGCTCATTAATTATTGGTAATTTGAAATAAGTAATGCAAGTTACTGTATTTATGAACATGCTTCACTTAGAAACAGATTAAATACAATTATTAAAATAGTACATTTGCTTCATTACTTGTCTTGAAAATAGTAATAGGATTTATCAATTAAATTCAAAGTGGCACAGCGCTTGAAAAGAAAAGGGGGGAAAAAAGTATGCTGTGGAAAGCCAGGATGTTTTCTCCTAAAGGTAATGCTGGCAAAAAGTAAACAACTAGTGTTGTGGCTGCATTCCTTGGAAGAAGAAGCTGTTTTTAAAAATATGTTACTACTACATGCAGCAGAGTCAAAATGGAAGAATGACGAAATATTTGAACTTAAAACATTTTTTTTTAAATCATTGTGTCCTGTTGAGAAGTCTTTTACAGCTGATCGAGTTGTTTTCAGAAACACATAGCGCTCCTATGTAATTCACCAAAGGCTCTTTTTAATGTATTTCACCATAGACAGTAACCTGGCACTGGATTTGACTGTATGCATTAGAAGCACAGCGGTGGTGCAGCTGCTGTGCACTCTGGCTTCCTCTGCACTCACACAGTGGCTGTAATCTCAGTCTAAAGGATTACTGTTGGTTCCTGGCAGGGAGAGGGAATCTGTGCACCGCGGAGCAGTGCCAGGGTTCTGGTCACAGACCGATCATAAAGTCCCAGCAGGGCTAGAAGACTGGGTCGCTATCTGAATTAGCAGAAAACAGCCTAGATATCATTGCTTTAAATCTACAACTGCATCAGTGGAGCTCTTACAGTTTGCCCACTGAAGTGTTTAGCTAAAAAAAAATAAAATAAAAAAAAATAAAAAAAAAATCATGAGGGACAACTTCAAGAGAGACATGGGTGGGAAAGCAGATGTTCTGGCCCCAAAATTGTTGCAAGGCTTTAATCTCTTCATCACTAATCGCTATAACTGGATTCAATAGCACCTGCTGCTCAAAGCACAATGTGCCAGGGAAGGACGAGGGAAGGAAGAGGGGAGGGCCAGACGCTACACCGGACAGCCTGGAACAGCCCGTACTAACTTCACCCTGACACAGTGTCCCGCAAAAAAATTAAAACAAAACTGCAGAAAAACAGTCGGAGCAAAATTAACAGCATGGCTTTGTTAATATGAGGTAATCAATCAGCATTTGTTGGTATGAAGCATACCTTTTTTTCGATTTTCCACTGATCCATCTTGTTTCTTGTCTAATGGGGGTAAAGGGGAATTGGGTGAAAGTGGGACGGGCAGGGAAGGAATAGAGTGGAATGGGGTGGAATGGGGATAAAAAGATCATTAACGAATCAAAAACAATCAGAAGATTTATATCGCTTCTTTCCAACATTATATTGCATCCTGAATGCCATTCATGTTAGAGGTGAAAGTGCAGTGCTTATAAAGTCCTGCATGTTTGATATTATTGAGAAGTCATATCGTGTGGTGAAGAAAAAAAAAACCTGAATGTTGATCTGTTAATATGGCTGCTGTAACTCAGACTTTATGATATGCAATCCTCTAGCTCCATCTAGATATCTTGTAACTGTCAATTACTGACGATTCACATTTGACTACAATACAATTTTGCCCAATTAATAAAATTTTAAGTTTTTATACTTAAAAAGTGTATTGCCAGTGGGTATTTGGAAAATTCCATCAGTCTGACGAACTGTACTGACAGCAAATCAGAAAATGATCATCATAAATAACAATTAGATAAATTATTTTAACTTATAAAAGAATTAATGAATTTAAAAAATATTGAATAACATAATACAAAAATTGTGATGAAAAAATAAAAATAATAGGACTAATTTATTTTTTAAATTTTTGCTCCCCCCCATCTTGCACCCTCTGGTAGCCCCCAATTTGAAAAACACTGGGTTAAAAAACTAAAAATAAAAAGGTAACAGTCAAGAATGCCACAAACTTTTTTTCTGCTTTTTCTTCTCCTCCTTTTTCTCCTCATCATCTTCGTCGTCATCTTCGCCAGCCCCAAGTAAAGTGAAGATAATCCCAGTTTGTGAGTTCACACCGACAGCAGTGACCAACATTTTCCCTGAGCCTTCCATTACATGAGTGCCTTTAAACAGAAAACAAAGTATCAGTAAAAGCATCAAAGATAAAAACAGTAGACCATTAGCAACTCTTTTTGTTGGGCCTCTGGCGGATTTTATTCTTGTTTAAATACACTTTTTATAGCCTCATCGTTTGACTTCGCTTTTTCCTTTAATTTGGGAACAAATGTTAAACTGAAGTCTTATTTAGAAACTGCGTTTGCCGGGCTTTTATGTGACACATTAAGCTGCACATGAAAAAAAATAAATAAATGCAGGTTTTAAAATGGGGCTAATAAATACAAATAATGATCCAGAAAGAAACTGCTGCTAATGCATAAACCTGGCAAACCTTTAATCAAAGTCATTTTAATCAAACAGCCATTTTCATTTGTGCCGATTGAAACGGAGAACTAAAACACTGCAAGCAAACACTGTAGCAGCTCCAAATTCCTCTAGAGATTTTTCTTCATGTATTCAAAAAAGGAAAACATCATATGATGTAGGTCAGAAGAAAGTAAATAAAGTCACTGTCTTGTCCTACTTTTGTGAAAGAGGTTGCAACCTAAAATGTATTTGAGAAAAGCTTTATATATGCTCATACAGACAATGTCAACTGGGGTTTGAACTGAGACGAAATGAAGCTAAAAGCTTTCTGCAGGAAAAACTGAGCACAGAGGTGGCCAACTTTTACATTTGTGGCATTCATAACCAACAGGTTGGAGTCAATTACATTCAGACAGGATAGAAACACTACTTTACTCTATTTTAACAAGTCTTTAAATGACACAGGCCTTCTCAATGAAACCTACACTGCATGCCATAAAAATTCTCACACTGATATTTTTCTTTTACAATCTCTGCCCCAATTGTGAAGTAGCCTATGGAAAAGCTCTTTTAATTAATAGCTTTGCCTATTTGTCATTTTAGATGATACTTTAGGAAAATTTACTCCAACAAATATCGTAGCCCTTTGTTACCATATTAGTACAGTTATAGTAAAAAGTATTAAAAAAAAAAACAACCAAAACTGTTAATCTCTTCTAAACAAGTGTTGTGATTAGTGTCATTTTGCACAGCAAACCATTGTGAGCATGCAAAGCAACAGAAAATATGTTAAAATATATTTTGATTCAATACTAGGCAAGTAATATGTGTGGTGCAATTTCAAAGAGACCAGATGATTCATAAAGTTTGTTTTTCCTAAGATAAACAAGTTATTTCAACAGAACGTTTAAAAACTGCTAATGTTTTCATATTCAGTGAGATTTTTCACATTTTGCTTTGCTTTTCACCCAAACATTTCAAAGTGCATTATGTTAATTTTCAAGATTGTGGATAATTTAAGTGGAAGAAAAAAAATAGATGCTGCTGAATGTTTTCCAAATCAAAGTCAGAAATATATTCAATGCATATATAATCAGTCTGCTTTGATTAGATTGAAACACATTGAAAGTTGTGACTCTATTTAGACAAAATGTGAGTAGACTCAAGCTAGGGCTGGACAATAAATCAATAATACGTATCATAAAAGGTATGTAATCAATGTCAACAGATAGCACAGCTGATAGAATATTCAATAATTTCACTGAACTCTAATCTGAACTCTAATCTGGATCCGCACATCAATCTGGGGAATGTAGGCAGAGATAAGACTTTAGCTGCTCAACCTCTTGACTAGCTCACTCACTCTTTGGTTACCTAGCAACAATCAGTTGAGTAACTTATACAGCAGCTGTTTAAGGTAACGCCACCAGTTTGGGAGTTTTTCAGATATTCAAAACAAAAACTGATTAAATTATTGATATCAATAACTAGAACAAAAGCTAATCTAATTATTGATATTGATAAATAGATTAAAAAATAAATCAACTGATATGAAACACTTAAATTGTAGTATGTTTTTCAGCCATATCTTCAAAGAGGCATGAATACATTACAAGACAGTAATGCTAAAGTAAGACTAGAAATTACCTGATAATAGCATGGGATCTTTTTCTATAGTTTTCTTCACCTGGTCCGACTCCCCTGTGAGTGAGCTCTCATCAATTTTCAGATCATTGCCTTGTATAAGGACTCCATCAGCAGGTAAGAGGTCACCTGAAACACAGGAAGTATAAATCTCAACTTGTTTTATATTTACTTTAACTTAAGGAAAAAAAAAAAGAAGAAAAAGAAAATGCGACCAGTCTCCTCTTACCATATTTTACTTGTGCAATATCGCCCACAACAATCTCAGCCACAGGAATTTCAATAACTTGTCCTCCTCGGACAACAGAAAATTTTTGCTCCTGTTCAATGCGACTTTGGAGGCCCCTGAACTGCTTGTCTTTACTCCAGTCGTTGAACGCTGTTACCAACACAACACAGATGACTGACAGAAGAATGGCGGCTCCCTCTATCCAGCCTGCCTCCGCCTCAGTTTCATCATGTCCACCACCAGCAGCTTTCCCACAATCTGCAGAGAGACACAGCGATCAAATCTTCCCTACACTTACTAATACAGTGCTGTGAAAAACAAAAGGTTTGACCCCTACAGATTTCTTCAGTTTTTTTAATTTTAATTTTTTTTTTTTTTTTAACAACCTTCCATGTTAGCAATAAGTGACAGGGCAAAAATGACATCTATGAGAGAGCCTCAAAGTGAAAATCACAGTCTCGTATTTGCTTAAAAAAAAAAAAAAACAAATCCTGATCCCTTTGCAAAAATATTGTGTGGACTGATGAGACAAAATCTGGGCTTTGGAGATGCTTTTGTCCTGTCACGTGTGTAAAACTAACAGCACGTCAGAAACAGAACATCAAACAAGATGATTGTTGTGTTATGGTCCGGGCCTGCTCTTCTGCTTCAGTCGGAATTGATGGAGCCATAAATTTTGTTCTCTGGCAGAGAGAGGCACAGCAGCAAGTCCACCTTTAAAAGGCTCAAAATATATAAACATTTTTAGGCAAAACCAGCCAAAACCAAATCCTGATTTAAATTCAACTGAAATGCTGTGGCTTAACAAAGGTAATTTATGTTAAAAGAAAAACAAACAAAAGGAATCACTTAGATTCCAGCACAGTGATATAATAAATTGTTTGCTAGTTCTATCAAATGTGCTATGATACTGGTCGTCATAGGAGGGATAAACATTTATTCAGTTAAGGGGATAATTACTTTAATATTGTGCCAGGTCGGTTTAAGCAGCTTCAAAGGCTGCATTTTGTACAAATTATGTCTGACAAAATTTACTAGTTGATATGCAAAAACAAGAATTCTGAAGGGCTCAATACCTTTTTTATTTTCTTACTAATCCATATCCAACATTAAATACTGAAATACACTGAGAATAACTAGCTTCATAATTTGAAAGAAAAAAAAGCGGAAATACAGTTACAAATATGACATAACAAAAAAAAAGGTATCTATAATACATGCAAAACGATGACATTTTACTTACGTTCTCTTTCGGCATCTGGTGGTCTATAAAAAGAAAGGCCTAGTGAAATTACGGCTGCCACTTCAAGAATAATTAATGTAACATCCTGTAGCGCCTCCCACACTAATTGTAAGAAAGTTTTGGGTTTTTTGGGAGGGATTAAGTTTTGTCCAAACACATCTATTCGCTTCTGAATGTCCGCTGGCTGTCCGCTAAGACCTGCAACAGAGACAAAAAAAAAAAAAAGAAAAAAGAAAATCTCAAATAAATGTTTAGTTTTTTTTCTTGGGATTTCACAAGTAAAACAAAATACATTAAAGATCTGTAGTGAATCTTACTACAGTTAGTTGGCAGCGAGCGAGTTACTAAAGAGTCATGTGCATATTCGAGGAGACAATGCCCTCTGACAGTGACACACATTCAGTGGATACGTCAAACATTTTCACCTCTTTCAGGCATTCCAGACAATGCGAGAGCTGAGGTCAGCTCTAACCCCACAAACTGACTTTCTAATGAAATGAGCAACTGAATCAAAGTTGAGTCAGATTTAGACTCTGGTGCCCGTGAAGACTGCGGTCCCCCTGACACATTGTCTGCTTGGCTGAAGAATCACTGAGCCATTTGCGCAGGGAACGTTCTGTGGAAACCCATTCAAAATGCCTCCATATTCGAAGCACAATTATATAGTCAGAAGAGACTCCACACTTTTGGTGATGCATGACAGTTTTTTAGTCCTATTCATGCTGGCTGTGCGTGGGCGACTGACTGTACAGACTAGATGGAGGTCTAGTATGTGTGTGTGTGTGTGTGTGTGTGTGTGAGCAAGGAGCAGAGGTAGTGGGGTAAAATCAGTATCATGAGTAGTGACTGAAACTGCAACTGACAGGCAGATAAGGGTGGGCTGAGGTTGAGGTTCTTGTCAAAAATACTTTAATGATGGAGCCATACTAAATCCATCATTAAATTATTGAATGCCAGAACTGGAAAAGCAGCTCAAGATTCTTATGTAACCTAAGATGAATCCTGTATAAAGATGAAGCAGATTACAACTTTAAAGACTCTGTTGCGTTCTGTTGTCGTACGTACATATGCAAAAAATGTCGATACACTAAGCTCCGACATTACCTGCTGCATTCGTTTACAGTAGACAGTGAAGATTCATAGGTAGATGTGGCCAAGAATAGAGCAGATGTAAGTCAGCTCTTGCGTCATTAGTGGCTAATAAAGGCTATCCGGTTGTAGTTTAACCAGTGTTAAAAAAAAAAATAAATCATTTGGATATCATCTGTTACTCTATCACTTTTTCATTTTAAACCAGATACCAAAATGCTCCCATATTTCAATTTTGTTCTGTGGTTTTGTGATGTAATAAACAAACAAAACAGTCTTTGTTGACTGGCTTAGAAACAAAAAGGGGAAACCACTTCCTTCCTTACTTTAAAATAATAGCATCAAGTTCAAAGCACTCACCTTCAGAAACTTATGTGACTGAAACAAAAACCACTGACTGAGTGTAGCTTTATAGCCCTTTGTGAGACAATTTAGGCATTTTTATTATTAACGTCATGCCGAATCTTGTTACACTTTTCAGTATTAATGTATAATTATTCAGAAATTTTTAAACTGCTGATAGTGTGCTGTGATAATCACAGGGAGAGTAAATGCATTATATCGTCAGACAAAACGGCCACTCAACTGCAAAGCCAGCAAATAGCCGTTATGTGCTGTTGCTATGGTAAGGTGCTAGTAAAAAAAAACAAAAAAACTTTAATATACTTTAATATATATATATACACGGACAGCTTGGTTGTGTGTGTTCAACAGCCCAAACCCAAAAAAAAACTGTTGAAGGTCCTCTTTTAAATCCTCTTTCCAAGGAAAGAATCCTCAGCACATTAAGGCATTTAGCTCTTGTAGCAGCTTTTATCTCCTTCCTCTAACTTTGTCGGCGAGTCCTGAGAAACAACCATGTTTATTAAGCAGAGAAGTTACTAATAGTGCATTTAAAACAGTACACGAGTTAAAAAGCTTTGGATCAAAGTCATTAAACCAAGCATAGTCATTAAAGTTATTTCATGTAAGTGATGTTGTGACTTTACATCTGCAACATTTAGTGTAGTTGTTCCTAACACACAAATCACCATCCAGTATGAAAACTGGAAAATATATATATATATATATATATATATATATATATATATATATATATATATATGTATATATGTATATATGTATATATGTATAGATATATGTATATATGTATAGATATATGTATATATGTATATATAAACAAAGAAAAGATAAACAAGAAAAAAAAAATACTGGTGCAGTGAAGTTATAGCAGTGTGTTCATGTAGGAATGTTATTTGCAGCTCTCACTACGTGAGGAAGTAACAATTTTCCATCTTCAGTTTTTCAAACAGAAGTGCTGATTTATGATGCATTCACTTGCAATATCAGATGTTGCAAGTGAACATCTGATATTTACACCTTTTTTGGTTAGACACTTGCTTAAAGGGATAAAATGCATAAAACGAAACCATGTTAAACATGTTTACTTTTTAAAAAGCAAATTATAATCATGAGTATTTCTAAAAGTAACCAAGTACATAATTTTATCTTAAAATGAGATTATGTAGTGCTCTTTTATGGAATTGGCTCATCTATAACTTGTTAACAGGTTATAAACGAGCCCAGTCTGATGAAACCATGACAAACCAGAAAGGTCATGCATTTCAATCACTGTATTTAAGCAAACTTCTCATTTTTCAGAGTTGCTGCACAGGTTTCCACTTCACTTCCTACACAGCCTGAAGTATACCAGGAAGAAGTCACCTGCAATAACCCAAAGTACACATTCAGTTATTGGACATATTCAGCATCACAGAACTTCTTTGTCGTCCTAGGGACGTTATGAACCTCAGCTTCATATCAGCAAACATACCGCCAGGGCTTCAACTGGACAGTTTAGGAAATGTATCCCACATCCGAGTCTGCAGAGTGACAAGCTGCTTTCACAATTTCTTTTCAGTCACCCAGCAGCAAGCAGGGACCTGGATGACATTTGCACATAAGTGTTCGAATCTAACCCGGCGATGTGTAAGGCACAACGTAAGGTTGCTTTTCACTTTCAGACCTAAAGGGACATTAGTATGCCGCTGCCTCTTTTTTTTTTTTTTTAATGCTGTTTATTAATCTGCTCCCTTCAATCATGTCTCTAAAGCTAAAATGAATTCTGCATTATTGGTTACATGTTTCATTTGAAATTATACGCAATTACTAACAATTTTCTAAAGGAGGTTAGGGAGTGATGACTCACCAGCAAGGATAAAAAAAAGAACAGAGCAGCTGAGTTTTATCCAGCTTAGCTGCATTTTGCTGCTTCCTGGCTGTCTCTCACCATCATCTTTAATTCTGTTTGCTTCTAATGAAAACATGCTGACAGCTAATACCCAGTTTAATTTTAAACCCAGTTTTCCTTTTGTATTAGAGCAATAAATACAAGTGACAGGACGAGCAAGGTGTTATCTCTCCATTGGATACACAAAGCAAAAAAAATTTAATAAAATAAAAACCATGTCTGGCCTTGGACCCTCATTTTAGTCGTCACAGTTGGTCATTACCCACTTAAATCACACAGTCTCTCATCCAACCCAACAGAGGAAATGGGATTTTAGTCAAGAGTGAGAAATTATTCACCTGAAAAATTCCATCTAAACAGAGACTCATTTATCTATCCATCAATTTTCTATACTTAGTGTAACAAGAGTCCCCTCGAGACAATTTACCAATAATCAACACACATAAGACAGACAAATATGTACACCCTCACACCCAAGGGCTCTTTGGAGTGGACAGTTTTGATCACATGCATAATTTTGCAGAGGGGCCGCTGTATGCAAAGAACCAGCATAACCAAAAAGGCAGTTCATCCATAGTCAGTTACAGGATGTAAAACTGTTATTTTAGCCTTTTTCTGTGTCTAATGCAGTCTAGGCCCAAACTCTAAACTGTCACTATTGGTCTTCGGTTTATGCAGCTATATTTTAGCAGGGCTGGAAAATAAATCAATAATATACTGTATGTCATGATAGACACATCAATCAATAGACATTACATCCGATAGAATACTCAATAATTTCACTGAACTCCGATCCTGGGGGATTTAGGCAGAAGAAAGACTTTAGCTGATCAAATTCTCACGGCCATCAACTAGTTAGTTGATGTTGTTGCTAAGTAACTCTTTGGTTACTTAGCAACAACCTGTTAAGCAACTCACGTAGCCGCATTAAGGTTTTGCCACCGTGCCCAATAACTGATTAAAAATAAAAACTGGCGTGGAGTGAAAACTGTGGATAAAACAGAGGGGGTCATATCACCAGTGTGGCAGAACTGCAGATATTTAGAAAAAAACTAATCCACAATAATTGGTAGACAATTATCTATAGCAACTGATTTGAAACATTTATAAGTGATAAGTTTATCAGCCATGTCTTTTAGCCCAACATGATAGTAAGGTATACAAGGACAGCAATATTATTTTGAGGAGTAGGAATCGTGGAATGAAAAGTAATTTTCCTATATTATGTTTATGCATGTTATGAGAATTACTGCTGTTTGTCTGTATGAGTTTCCAATAGCGATGTCTGGTATTAAGTAACGTGAATTCAGTTAGTCTTTCACATGTTTGAATATATAAATAAAAATCTGCCCCTATAATGAACCTCCATTTACCAATATGCAAAAACCAGTTTATTTATGGTACTTAGCGACTTAAATTGTTTTTTAAAACTTAAAATGGCAAGACCCAAATCTTATCAAAACAGCACTTTGTTAAAGCCTTTAAAAACTCGAACTTTAACAGCAGTTTTCGTAGAAAACGAGATAAAAAGAAAAAGAAAGAGAAGAAGCAAACTAGAATATGAAACAACACACAGAAAAACAGCCTCTTAACAGTAAAGAAGGACAAACACGAATATGCAGCTCTCCCTAGTTACCGGAAAGGATCTGATAAATGGAGATAAAATTTAATGCTTAATCTTCTCTGTTGTGTGCTCTATTCACAATTCATAAACTGGATAGAATCTTTAGCTCTAATGTCTGCAGCACTTCATAGGAGGACGAGGCTGTCTGAACTGAAACCCAAAAGGAAAAAGTTAAAAGTGGACATTGATAAGAACAAAACTTTGATAGTAGAAGTGGTGGGGGATACAGAGAGAGTGATTAGCCAGATAGATGTGACATTATTTGAGGTCTTGAGGTTTATTCTATGTGCGTCTTTAAACATTAATTTGCAAACACACATTGAGAGAATTATTTCATACTTAATTATTTCATATTGTTATGTGTCATTAGCACATAAAAATAGGATTAATGTCGAGGTTTGCTCAGTCAACAAGACTCTGAACTTCAGGTGTTGGTAGTAATTTTTCAGACATGGAGCAACTTCAAACGTTTACACGTTAGAGACAAAATTATAGAAGTACTAGACAAAAAAGACATTCCTCAATACAGGCCAAATCTTTTTAGTTGCAATGTCAAACTTTATCATTTAAAAAGATAAGTGAGGTCTGTACTGATCTGTAACATTTAATTTGTGTTTTTGGAGACCTGAGCACAGCATGTCCTCAACATGGGGCGACTTTGTTGAGACTTCACTACTTGGGAGAACTGGAACATTGTGTCTAAATTGATTTCCACTATATCCCAAAACCATGTAAATAAAATGGGTAATATTTCTCAAATTTAAGTACCACAGCATTGCTTCGCCAAGATGGTTGCTGATGTCTTCCTTTTCTGACTTTGTTTTATTCCAAACTTGCAACCTTCTTCTAAAAAGTTTACTTTTCTATGCAATGAAATGCATTAATCTGGCCGGAACTTTCCCTTTTAAATCCCATGAACACAGCACAAATCTACTTATTTTAACCCATGACAATCATTCAAACATTTCCCAATCACTTTATTCAATTGCACATATGAACGATCAGATACAAGGAACCTGCTTTTATCACATGCTGTCCATCACAGAAGGAGATTGACCGATTTGACCACAAAAAGTCAAATTAATTAATGTGAAAGGGAAAAATAAGGAAGTAAAAGCAACCGCTACAAAAATTTAAGAATAAGTCTATTTGATGAACATGTCAAACATGGAATGTGCCTGTTTCATTGTTCACTGTTTCATTCACTTTCCCAGACTGACAACTTCCACAAATGTCACAGAAAACTTTTGAGTTCCACATGTTGAACTCTACGTGAAAACTGATTTTGAATAACAAACATGCAAGTTCCCCTTTAAATTCTTAATACCCACTCGTGTAACAATGGGTTTGTAGAGGTCCAGCTGACAACTGACTTATACAACAAGAACTTTTAGAAGCAAGAGGAAGTGAACTAGCACAGTTGGGTCTTGTCACATTGCAGGACTACATGTATTGACAGGCTCAACCTTTTTACAAGACACTGTGACTCTCCTGTCAACTGGGGCAGATTTTAAACGCCGACATCTCAATAAGTTGCTTTTGACACTTGAAATGTTGCTTTTCTTGTGGGAACTTTTCATGTTCTAAACAGGGAAAATGGACAAGTAATGAAAAGGATTTTCTGTCACGTCGTTGAACAGTCATGTGGTCAGGTGGTTGCAGGACGTTCATTTTAAGCAGACAAGACGAACCAAGCTCCAGTGAAAGCCCTCCCACTGCAGCATACGACAAAGTGTTTTGTCTTGATTGTAGTTTACTACAGTGCAGTAAAAAGAGAGGAATGTCTACAAATTCATCGGAGGAGTATATAATGGCCGACGAGATTTAACGTCTCATTTATTTTGCATGTTATTGGAAAAGAAAAAAGAACAGAAGGCACCAGTAAGACGTTTGCCTGCTTCATCGAACCAAAACCAAACAGGTGTTTGTGTTTTGGTCCAACAGTACTTGCTACCTCACAGCCTGGGATAATTACTACTCAAAACTATCCATTCTGCTCTCTGGCTGGAAAACTGCTTTCTGGATGGTGAGTAGTTGGAGCTGTTTTTCGCATAAAGACAGCCATGAAGTTTTGACCAATCGTACAGTAGAGTCACATGCCCTGGGGCAAGCAAAATGTTGGCTGGGGAGGTTGTGACAAGAAGAGGTGGACTACATGAGGCTGAGAAAAAAATGACAAGATTTTTGTCACCCGACTATGATGATTTCAGCACATCGGCTTGACAATGCTCAGCCTTAACACAGCACTATCCCTCCACCACCTGGAAATACTACATCAATGTATTTTTGCTCATGTTATTCATACATTTAAAATCTCATACTAGGGCGTGCTGTGGTGGCGTAGGGGATAGCGCGACCCATGTTTGGAGGCCTTGAGTCCCGACGCGGCTTGATACCTGGACCCGTCGACATTTGCCGCATGTCTTCGCCCCTCTCCTTCCCCATTTCTTAACAGCCTACTTTCAAATAAAGGACACTAGAGACCCACAAAAAGACCCCCTGGAGGGGAGGAAAAAAATAAATAAATCTCGTACCAGCCCATGTCTAGTGAGAATGATTTCCTTAGAGCACCACTATGTTAATTACCAAATTAAGGGGAATTAAAGTTAAATTTACTCTAGGTGAATATGCGACTTCCAGCTTTTTTCGAGGGAAAGAATTACATTTAGTTCCACATAAAGCCCTGAAAATTAAAATGTCAAAAGTTAGAATTTCAGTTCTCTGATTAACAGCCACAGCAACTAAAAAGAGAGGGAGCTTGGAAATGTTAAGGATTAGCAAAGGATTGGCTTAAGAGCTTTGAGAAATGACTGACCAACTAATTATAAATCCCTTTTCAATTGTCAAGCCTCTATAATCTTACATGATGCCTTAATTTCCCATGCCAATAATGACTGGATGGACTGAAACTGAGTCAAACTGCAACAAAACAATTGGTCAGGTTTGGAATTAAGAAATAGCTGGGGTCTTGAATTATCTTAAAGGAAATCAATTCAACAGCTGCTAGTCAGATTTCTCTAAATAATCCTTCACAAATCTGAGGATTTAGAAAAAAAACTGGGGATGCAGAGAATATTGAAACAGACAATCCTAAAAAATGGCAAAATTTGATTGTTTAATTAATTAACAGCTATATTCCAAAAGTGAATTACACACATATTTGTAGCATTTAACGTGGTTTATTTAGATGATTATGTCATACAGCTAACAAAAACCCAAAATATAGTTTCTCAGAAAATGCCAATAATACATAACAGTGATATTATTAAGATCTACACATAGTGGGGAAGACTGCCAACTAGGCGGTTATCCTGCCAACCTTTTGATATAAGGTTGGCAGGTTTTTTTACACTTCGAGATCAACTAAAACATTTCAACACCGACTTGAGGGTTGAAACAGAGCCACCAACATTACACCCTTGATCTACTGTGGGAGGTAGTATTAAACCCGTTACCTCTATGAACTGTGAGGGGTAACAAGGAATTACAGGAAGACTGATTTGGTGCTAAGTACAGACAGAAGCAGAAACAGAGAGTCCACAAAAAAGATATAATATAATCTGATGGAGATAATTTGACATGGATGGTGCTCTGCTCTGCTCGGCTCTAAAGCAGTGAATGCATTTAGACAGCGCGCATAGGAACTGTGACAGAGGTCGCCTCCAGGGAACTCCCCTCTGTGAAACCCCCGTAGTTTACATTGACTGTTAAAAGCCACACCCTTTTACTTCTGTAATCGCAGATATCAACGTTGAAAGCACACAGGATCCATCGTCTTGGTGAATCGACTTACACATGAAAGGAAAAAGTGCCCTGTAATGAGTGGGCGAGTGTTGAGAGTGGTGGCTACTGTTGGACCGTTATGTCTATGCCCCCAAAGACGGTGAGCCACAAAACGTAAGCGACAAAGAGGCTGCTCTGTTCACAGGGTTCTGTATCCGAGAACATACACAGAAAGTTAAGAGGAAGGAAATGGTGGGAGAAACAGGTGGACTAGCAACGCATATTGTGATGCAAAATCCATTCAATAATTTAGCAAGAGGATTCCCAGGCGTAGACTGTGACTGGAGTCAGAGCTTCAAGAGCCGGAACATAGGCACGGACTACAATTGTTGCAACTTCTGAACCAGAGGCAACATCAAAGCCACCTGCCTGGGGGTGAGGTAAAAAGGGATTAAACTGTAGCACTGTGGTCCAAAGTTCTCTTTTCAGATAAAAATAAAGGTTGCATTTCATCTAAAATGAAGATCCAAGAATGTGGAGAGGCACTGAAACCAGGTTGCTAGTGGCCCAAAACTCAGCACATTACCACTTTATGATTCACCCCTGTAGACAAGCTTAATGGAGATTAATTTTATTTTAAGGACATGCCACCTCCTCACAATGCCAAAGGTACCAGTTCCTGCTTTAATGGCCACAGGGTTACTGTGCTGACTGGCACTCCCCTGACCTAAACCCCATAGATAACCTGTGAAATATTTTCAAGGGGGAGACAACAGATCCAACAGCATAGACAAGAGGACGGCTTCTATCAAAGCGACCTGGGCTTTCATTACAACTCAGCAGAGCAACAGGCTGCTTGCCTCCATGTCATGTCACACTGATGTTCTAAATTCATAAAAAAGAGCACATTTTAAGTACTATGTGCATATACTGTATTGAAATTCATTTTATTGGTTTTCTAAGAAAATAAATTAATTTTTTTTCATTCACTGTAAGAATCAAAATTTACAGAAATAAACCATTGAATAACAATAAGAGTTATTTTTTTTATGTCATTAGTGAAAAGACTTAAGATTTGAGACATTGTAATTCATTAAGATATACCAGTACACAGAGCAGTGAGCAGATGAGGACAAATAGATTTACAAAACAAGCAATGTCACTTATAGTAAGACGACTGCACCAAACGTTCAGCAACACGACACAGCGACATCCATGTTTAGACAACTCACACTCTCAACCACTAAATTCCTTCCCTGCCGTTTCTTTTTTTTCCCCATACTTTACACAGCTCAGAGACTTTTAGGTTGATAAAAAGGCTGAAACGTAAACAGGGCGCACCACTTCCACCATCAATAAATGAAAGGTCACGATTCACAAAGTAAGCTAATGACTGTAGCTGCGATGAGAAATGTTTTCCGCTGCAGTAAAGCGCAGTGTTTATCACATCATTGTCCGATTGAAGGAGGCCAGGAAGATTTTTCCTTGCTCTGAGGCACTGCGTGCAGCCGACTGTTGCTGTTACAGTGAATATGTGGTGCCGTTTTAATCTGGGATCAAACTGAAAATCCCCTCCCATAAGAGTTCAGTCAAGGTCATTCTGACGATTAGGCCGACCGTCTACAGAGAGACAAATTCATACAGAGGTAAGAGGAGAGGGAGGGGGCCAATGACAACCACACCCCAGTTGGATATTCTGTAAGCTGAATATTTTTAGAAACAGCGCAAACTGTTTTATGGTGCTGTAAATTAACTTGAACCAAAAGATAACACCCAGAAAGCTTCATTGTTTGGTTCGCCGCAGAGGGAGTGTGACCTGCCTGAAGACTGGTGCTGTGCCCAGGGAAACAGCTGGTCTGTCTGAAGCCTACACACAGACGTATGCACATACAGACTGAGTGTGTGAGGGACAAAACCAGCGGCCTTGAAATAGACCGTGATAGGCCCCGAGTCAGAGCCGGCCTGTCCGGCCACCGGTCTGGCATTTGAGCATTTCCAAGGAAGTGAAGACAAGGTATGTATAATACAGCAACAAGTCGCCTTGAAAATACTTTTGCACATCATCGCCACCTAAATAGCTGTCACTACTAGAAATCTTATTTTTTTAAATACAGGGAAAAAAAGCAATACTGTACCATCAATAGCTGATGTTTTTAAACGGTTGCAGAGTCCTTGAGAATCTCCATAAGTTTCACTGATTTTGGTTATCGCCTCAGCACCTCTGAGCTCCATCAAGGAGCGCAGTTCTTTGAGTGTGCAGCCAAATTCCCCATCATGGTTGGCCTCCATCAGGGAGTTCTTCACCCCACTGTACGAGTTGTTCGCCATTGCCTTGCTTCCTGCTGCCAACTCAGTCTTTTGCAAAGCGCTGCTGCTTTGACCCGACAGTGGGGCTAAAACAGAAAAGTGTTGTCCCTTTTTAAAGAGAGGAAAAAACAAAAACCTTAAATCCTCAAGAGTGCAAATACACTGATGGTTCCCATAAAAAGCTGACGGGCCCTTTACAGGCAGCTGGAGTCACATGTCAGGTGGTGGTGTAGGGATATTACAAAACAAGCCATTATATCCCTTGGAGAGCTGAGTTCCTAATCGTTCATGGTGACTGAAGGACGCCCGCAGAGCCGGAGATCACCTTGCAAGCAGATCTGAAAGACAAGAGCAAACTATCAGAGAGTGAACATTAACACTGTTAAGTTTAATTTTAGAAGCAGGAAGGTAGTGATATTTTCAAAGAATGGAAAAAATGTTATGTACATAGCCCATATGATACACAATGTTCAAAAAAGTGAAAGCGTTTAGTTGTGGTGTGAAGCAAGGCTGATTAGAGAATCTTTAAAAAATATTCCCAGCCTGAATAGAGCATCTTTGGGGGCCAGTCTTTTTTTGCTTTCATACTCGTAATTAAAACTTGCTACAAGTCAGGACAAAGAAAAAGGTCAAACAGACAGCAACCTTGATAGTTGTCACTGATCTTTGCACTCTAGAGGATTTAAGTGAATTTATGCTGTTTTGTCCAATAAGCACTCCATACAACCAATTTCTTTTTTCCACAAATGGTATCATAAACATAACAAGGATTTCACACGTTGAACTCATAATCAAGTAAGGGCCAAAGTTATAAAATACCCTCAAATAGTCCTGTATTATAAAAGCTCTATTGGTATTTGTCACACTTATCCACTGATTTGACTTTAAACAAAACAAATTACTCATTCTGCTTGCAAATAACTTTGATATTCTGCTGACCAATTAACTTTCTTTTGGTGTGAAAATAGTTGTCAAACCACCAGGTTGCATTGTCGTCTTGTAGACTGGTTATGTTTACCACTAGAAAGCTTTGTTTTGCACAGATCTGGATGCAGCATAGCTCGTGCCATGCTGCATTCAGTTGTTCACACAAACTTGTTCGTCATGTGAACAAGTTTTGGTTTGGTTTAACATTCAAATAAATGACACATTTCTTGAATTTGTTCTACGCCATTAAGTCCTTTCAGAACCTACAACAAAAAGTGAAGGAAAGCTGAGATTCTTTTGGGGAAAAAACAGAGGGGTGACTGACTTTAGTCAAGCACATAGGATTGCCATGGTGTGGATAACTGGGAATCTACAAGACGTAAACAAAGCGTTTGATACTATGGTAATAACTTTGTTTTGAAGAGACTGGAATAGTAATTAGAGATACAAGAACTGCAACAGGCTGAATCAGATAACAAGTTCAGGTTTACATATAGAAAACAGCAAAACAACAATTACAGCACCGAAACAATGTTTTACAACTGTAAAACTAAATAGTAAAAAAACTAACTAATCCTTTAAAAAATAAGGCAATTAAAATAATCAGCACACTGCAAATACATTTCACATTTACCAATCAAAAGCACACAGATTGCTATACCTTATTTAAATTAGCATGAAATAATGTCAGTGTAGTAAATGTATCAAGATGTGCAAATCTGAAGTTCACCCATCCATGATCCATTTAATTTAGGAACCCTTTATAAGCTCGTGATCGCACAAAGCTGAATGAATGTGGTAATTAAAAATAAGTGAGAAACATGGCCAGTATGGCTCCATCAACTAAACCGTGCAAACACTGATGAGCCTTTATGTACACAACCATACAATCAGCTGCTAAATTGTATTCATCATTCACAGCTATTACGACCACAGCGGTGAAATGCTGATAGAACGGGGCTTTTTCATGTTAGAGATTCTTGCTAAATACAAAACCGAGTTTTGAAGGTTTCCGTAGAAGCACCAATACTTTAGTCTGCTTCCCTCAGGCAATATTGTCAGGAGACCCAGCAATAATTTCCACTGTTTTGCTGATCATACCCAGCTACATTTGTCTGTGAACCCGAAAGATGAAAAACAAGTTAATCACAAGAATGCTTCACATGTTTAGAGGGTCAGTAATATTTTAAATTTGTATGTGTGCGCCACAAAATTGTAGAGAATATTCTTTTTTTTTTTTTGAGGATGTCTTACAACTCATTTATAACCACCTTTTATGGCTTTATCCCTTTAAGAATAAGTTCCCTCAAAATCTGTGCAAATTTAAAATGTAGAAAAAATAAACTGCATTTAGATAATTCCGTTAAATCTAAAAGAATATAAAATCCTTTCCCATGTTGAACTTATACTGACGGTGCTTCTTGTTTCCGTTAAATATGTTTGTTATTCGTAAGTCTTATGCTCTAAGTTTACAGGCCAACCTTTGTCTCCTTGGGTTTCCAAAGCCCAAATGGGAGCTACATTTGAAGAACTCCAATAAAGTGAACTTTAACTGATTTTGAAAACATCCTCATTTTATATGCCAGTTTCAAAAGTGAGCCAAACATGACAATGAAATTAAAGCTGTTTACTAGTTTAGATTAACAAAGGCGTTTGCAACCATATTCATGGTTGGTCGGTTTTCATGTGACCATGTGGGAGAAAACAAAAATAAAAGGAGGGTAAAGCTCAACTGAGTTTTAATCTTGCATTTAATCAGTCTGCAAACAGAACACACTAGAAATGATTCGTATGAAGCTCATCCAATATTGACTGAGGGGAACTAGAAAAGAATAAACCTTCACGACAACTGAGGATTTTTTTTTTTTTAAGAAATCACATTTCAAACTTCAAGCCAAAAAGACAACAGGCCATCTGGTTTATTGTAAAAGGTCAAGGTGTGGGATGGTCACTTGTTTAATATATGCACATATTCTTGGTAATCTGGGGTGATGCATCGAAAGCCACATGTTGCGTACAGGTTCTGGAGCAACAGTTGCTACCATCCAGATGGCTTTTTTGGTTTGAGAGAAGACTTTGCTTATTTTATGAATTCAATGCCGAGCCACACTGGACTGAATGCTAACCTGGCCTGCCTGTCTGTGTGGAAATGCTCTCTATTCAAATATTCTCCAGCGCTGTGAAAGGGAAAGACATGCAACAAAGGAGGCCCCGAACTGTCAAGCACCTCAAAACCTTCAGTAAGCAGGAATCATGAGCCATCTGCTTTTCGAACAACAGAAACTCTCGCTTTTGGAAATTCCCAGAGTGGTTCTAAAAGCACCACGAGCGTAATAACCCTTTCAGTTTGTAATTGGCAGAACAAGTCAATAACATTTTTAATTTGATCAGCTAGAAGTCCTATAATGATTTTAAAATACCTTTAATGAACATAATGTGCCTGCAAGTAATTCGTTCTCTTCTCTGATTAAGAGTAGACTCCCCCCCCCAACTTATCTGTTAAAATATTTACCTGTAATTCTAAACAGATGATCAAAGATTTTCTCATGAACTAAAGTGCTATACTCTTCTGTTTATAGATAAACCTGTATGCATGCATCACTGTCTAATATTTAGCTGTTGATCTAAATTATAAAATTTATTTGCAGTTTCTTTAGTAAACCAACATACATTTAGAATCTGTCTAAAAGGAAGAGAAACTGGAGACTAAACCACAGGACTGCTGAGACATCTTGCAAATGATAAAACATTTTTTTTTTCTATTTAACCACAATTAAATTACATTTTTACAACATTGTTGACTGTTAAATTTTCCTAATATAATGCTTTCTCTGTTAAATCAAAGTTCATGAGGATAACATAGCACACTATTAGCTTTTGGTAATAATTTATCTTAATTGGTTACCGGGCATTTTTCAACAAAAGTCCGCTAACCCTTCTTTAAGTCTGTGCTTTCTTAAAAGGCTGAAAGACTGTCTTAGTGGACACCTCTAATCTTTAAAGCTCGGAAGGAAAATCTAATTTACATAATTCTACCCATAAACCCTCTAAGGGGGTAACAAGTATTGGCGCCTAAAATATTGATGTTTAAAATCATATTCCATGAAGGAATTTGTTTTTCACATGTTGTGTGAAAGGTCAAATCACAGCTTGATGACCTCAAACCATCAGTGTGTTTTTATTTCAACTTCGCTGACATTAAAGATTTTTGTTGTGGAATTTGGCATTTGTCAAACACATGCCTATCAAACCTTTGAATCTGAATACAATGGTACTCTTACATATTACAGTGTTTACAATATTTACTTTTTTAAAAGTGAAATGAGTTTAGATATGGCCTGATAAACCTACAATTAAAATGTATGGAGTTATAGTTTTATATATGCAGTAAAAAGGTGGGAAATTGTAAGCCTGAGAACAACTGTGAGTAACACTTTGAACCAAATGGGTCTTCCAAATACATCTCCATATTCAAAATCAAATCAAAAGGAAAATTTGTCTAATTTGATCTCAATGAGGGGAAAAAAAAAAAGTTATTTGCCATTTTACACAATGCTCTCTGTTGTAGACAATTCAAACTGCAAATGTTCTGTTAAAATTGTTCATATTTGTAAATGCACTTGCAAGCACAGCTACAAAATCTATTAGGTGACAGAAATGCAGAGTTACAAGATTCAGTGTGTTCACCAATAACCCAACAAAGTCCAACCAATAGACACCAGATAAGGAGAAACTTCACTGTCAGCGCGAGATACTAAAGTTTAACCAACAGTCAGCTGTGCTACATGTGACAAGGCTGTAGAGTTCATACTGTGATGGGATTGACAAAAGAAATATGTCTGTGGTAACACTGAATACCACAGACGGCAAAGATAATCTGAATAAAGATGAGAATGTCCCACCTACACAGCTCCCTCTGATCAATATAACCCTGAGGAGTCACTAATCGTCACTAGCAAGAAATGTTTATAAAAAAGACAGAAAAAAAAATAAAAAAAAATCAACCCAAGAAAAAAATAGGTGTTTAATTGTTTTTAGTTACCCAGCAGCAAGACCAGAGTGCAACAATGGTGTTTGTAGTAGAGCTGCACAATGTATTGGATTTCAGAAACGCCAAGGACTGTATGCAATATTTGGAGGGATATTATATTTCAAGTGCTGGGCATTTGCACTCTGCATAGGAGTATATTTTTGGCTGTTTGAATGGATGCCAACTTCTCTTAATGTCCAAAAGAGGTATTTATTTTAGTAGTAGAGATGCTGAAGTCTGGTTAAACGGTTAAGTTTCAGAATCCATTGTACAATTTACATATTTCTCCAAGCTCTGCTCTAATCTGGGATATGTTTTTCCTACTACTCAACGTATCATACTTCTGGTAAATTCAGAATTTGATTTTACATTTCAAAGTGTTCTTTAGCCCTTTTCTCCCTCCTACCAAACAGGATGTTCACTTTTATCACTGAAACAACGGAAATAAAGCAATCTTAGATGATATCTAGACAAGTTTATTTAAAACATTATAGATTATAGGCTTGTCACTGAAACAAACTAATAATACAGCTCTACAGAATCAGAAAATCCTAAAGACATTCTGCAGTGTAATTACCTCAGGAAAAGTTGTCTGTTAAAACATCATCACGACTTCCTGATTAGACAGATTCTACTCTAACACTACACAGCTACAGCTCACCACTTAATTAGCCACACACAATGAGGCTGGTTCATGAGAACGAAGGACATTAGAGTTGTTTTTATAAAGTCCAGACAAATATGCATCACTGAACAGTAACTAGGGAGACTTCCCTGGACATTTCTATCAGGGTCTAAAGAGAAAATATGAAAGAATTACACATTTAATTTCTTATTGTATAAAAATGCTTTATAAAAACTGCTCTTCCAGGTATAGAGTTATGCTGGAATTTAATCAAGGCTGAACAGAAATGAAGGCAGAATGAAATTAAGCTTTTTATGAAAATAATAAAGGCGGTTCAGATGACTTCTAGATTCTCGCATTATTGTTAGATTTCTTCACCCAGGGATCAAACACATACACACACACACACACACCCCACACAAAAACCATCCAGTTTTTCCTGAAGAGATATTTAAAATTCTTAACCAAAAAAAAAAGTATCTTTATGCTGAATTTAAAGAGCCACATAAAACAGGATCACTGGAACGATCCAATCAGGCATGCAGAGATCAAAGATGGTCACTTTTTCTTTGATCTTTTCTGATAAGTGATAAGCAGGTCAAATACTTTCTAATCATTAAATGCGTCAGAGCCAAGAATTTCAACTTTTCAGTCTCATAATTCAGATAAGACACTTAATCTTGTCATTTCTTCATTTTCTGTTAGACTCAAAGTACTACCTCCATCAAAGCATTTATTTCTTTTATGTTTTATAGTCTAAGAAAACTGGAAATTAGAAAAGCTTTCTTATCATTGCTTAGCATAAAAATCTGTTTCAATTCATTAAAAAATAAATTGAAACAATATGTACCAAGCGGGTATTTGCTAAAAATACAGAAGAAATGTTCATTTTGGTGCATTTAATCAACAAGGAAGAAAACATGACTGTCATTATTTGAGCTGCCAATCACATTACATACAAAATTAGAAAAGATTTCACGGAGATAAGGGGTTCAAGTAAATACCTTCAGAATTTTCTTAAATCAATTTCAAATTTGAGCTATTGAGGACCACAGTTAAGATTTTACTGAAACCAAAATGAAGTCCAGGTAACTTGGCTAAACTGTCAGATATCCTTTTAAATTCTTCAACCTTGCGCTGGCAGAGAGACATCTACGTTTCATATGTAGTTCACACAGCCCTGCTTAAAACAGAATATAAATAAACTCATACAGATAGGGGTGTTACAAAACGAGGGCGACGCTCCTGCCCTCACAAGTGCACTCCGTTGTGTGCGGAGTGCATTACCGGATGCCTAACACATGTCAACAACAAATCATTTTAAAATATGCTAATTCAACAGCAGAATAAAATTCAAATAATTTCTGATGGTTCATTTATGAGGTCAAGATTGTCAACGTGTGTTCACATTAGTTTAGTAGAGCCCAGATGCAATATGTCCAGTTGGGCAAATAGAATTAGAAGTGAAAGAGAAGACGCATCAGAAACTCGATTGGACCGAGCATAAAAGGCCCTTCCCATCTGGAAATCTAATGAAAATACAATGCAGCTTTTATACAAGGTTCTTGGTCAAAGGACTCAGCTAAACAGATTGGAGTAATAGCAATTAGCTGGCATGGAACAAATGTGGTTCTTTAAATAAAACCCAACAAACTGTAAAAATATGTCAATGCTAACAACTGGAATCTATGCAAATCTTCAACACATTTCTGCAGCTGAGCAGGGTCGAGTGTTTACAACAACTTAAAAAAAACAACCTTGTTCTGGCTGTACATTGAGAGTTGTTCATGCATGGTTTACTTAATTTGCTTAAACTGATAAAAATAAATAAATAAATAAAATGCTCCAGCTCCCCGGTGAAAAACTAATCTGTCTGGACTGATGATTAAAACTGCAGGTAAATCCAAGTTACTTTGCTGCTTGTTCTGCACTGACTAGTTCCCTGTATCAGGTTATCCCATCAAAACACTCAATGTTTTCCAAACATTGAGTGTTTGAAAAATTTTAATTTTCTGTCATTTCATTTCAAGGGTTTAAATTCTTACAATATGCCTGAAAGACAAAAAACAAAAACAACAACAAAAAAACAAGACTGAAGTTTTCTCCAGCTGTAAGAACCAGAGAATAACAGAACTGCACCTGACCCCACTGTTGCTGCTCACTACTGGTCAGCTGGCTGAAAGAAAGCTGCTAAATTTTTCCATTGTGTGGACATGTACAATTATTTCCAGTAACAAAAACACACAGCCACGGAGAATAAACTGAAGGATCAACACACATAATTAAATATTTTGGTGTTTACACTACAAAAATAACACTTATGTATTGAATATTAAATCTATATAGATATCATCTTGGCAGTAGTATCCTAGGAATAATTATTCATTTTCTGGTTTAAACGAACACTATTCTATCACATCATACATGCTTTATATTTTCATGCAAATTCAGTGAAACTCATAGCTCCTACAACTGTTGTTTTGCTTCACACTGTAAAATAAGGCTGAGTATTTTTCTTGGCCTTGTGGCCGTTCCAGGCCATGTCCAGAAAACGACCTTGAACTTGTTGCCTAGACTGACTCATTACTTCTTACGGTAGTTTCTCCTTTTACCACACAAAAAAGGTGATGAATATTTGTGGCTCTTGCTTTGTTGAGTGTTAAGGTTGCTATTTTAGGATGTGCCACAAAGCTTCAATGTAGCACAAATTTCAATACAAACGGTGAAGATCTCGGCTCACATGGTAAAAATAAATGCAATCTTAATTGTTTTATGGACCTGATTCCATTTGATTTATCATACTTTATCAGCCTTCTTTTACATGATCACATTTCAGAAGTGTCAACAATGCCAAGATGAAGAAATGCCAACATTTGCTGTGCTGCTTCAGTTTAGGGTTGCAGAGCGGGTCACATGTCACAACAGTGGAAAATCATTGTGATTGGATCTCCAAGCCAACAGCTGGCGTGGTATGGTTGAATGACAGTGGCTGGAGTTAACCCCTTCCCTGCCTCAGCCTCGCGTGTCTGTCAGATGACTTGCCTTGAGGCGCAAAGAGTTGTGACTCTCGAGCGTTATCTCACATCAGACATTCGCTAAGACCTCCTCCACCCAGAAGCTGCGTGAGAGAAAACCAGCCAGCCGACAGGACGGCAGTGGTCTTCCTCATCCACGCTAAGGAAAACCCTCTGGCAGTTTGAACACCTCCACGTGCCAACAACTCGGCGAAAGTCGAGGACAGCAGTTCTAGGGATCCCTCTGCCGAGGAGCTGCCTAATGCGAGAAGTGGTATTTTTAGCATCGCCCAGACCGCCCCCTCCCCCCGCAGCGAGTCGTAGCTGAACTGGGTCACGCCATGTAAATGTGGAGGGCCCAGGCAGAGACACCCAGCCCTCCTTGAGCCGCCCTGCTTACAGCCGGAAGTGCTGCTTCACCCCGAAGACTGGAACTTCTCCACAGGTCTGAAAAAGCTGTCAGGCATCCAGTCGATGAGAGCGCACAGTCAGAGGCGTCATCAGCAACACATTCGCCGCTCTCCGGCATTTCTTTCATCTGGGGTAACAGGCAATTGTTCCCTGAAGTGACAGAAAAATCTCTTATCGTCAAACTACTTAGCCTGAATTAACAAATGAGTAAACCATTTCCTACACCATTTGACTAAAATAGCTTGTAAATAATCAATGTGGTTAAGAACAGGACGTCAAAAAAGAAATGAGAAGCTGTCAAAATTATTTAGTTATTTGCTAAAAAGTCATTTTCAAAGAAGATGAGAGCACCATCATCAAGCCAAGTTTCAAAATAAAATAAATTTCTTCAGATTATTCCAACATTCCCTGTCAAGTCTACTGCCAAAGACAGCATAGACAATAACACATGCAGAACAAGGTTATTTCCCCACCAAATAAATCTAAAATTGGATTATTTAGACACCACAACAGAAGACATGTTTGGCATAAACCAAATACACCATTCCAGTAAAAGAACATCAGAACTGTGAAGCGCAGCACTTGAATCGTCATGGTTTCAGGGACGCTTTACTCAACTTCTCCTATAATCCACTGTGAATTGTTCCGTGTGTCAGTGTGTGCGTGGGGACTGGACCCTGCTAAGTTGTGGGTGGTAACACAAGCATCACTTCATTACAGTCCAACAGGGCGACCATGACACCGTACTTCTGGACACATCTTTACACAGTGTGTCCAGTCTTGTGACGACCAGAGTCACACAAGCCATTTTCTGAAAAATCTGCACAGTCTCAAGGTCATAGGACTGGAAGTATCTCATATGTTACAACTAACCTTTGAAAAGATTAATCCAACAACACTGTGCTTGTTGTATTTCTTAAAGCATTAGGTTTGGACTAAATTCTTTTAAAATAAACAACACTGTTGATAGAAAATGGCAGCGAGCATTTCATGAGAGTACTTTACAAATAAATTCCTGTTCAAGTGGACAACACCTCGACTCCACACAAAAGGATTTAATGCATCCACCTGCACTCAGTGTTTCGCTGAATGAAACTAATCCAATGTCGTGATGGCCGGTCCACCTGACACCTCACACAGAAAATGTTTTCTGCACACCTTTCTGTGACCTGACACACAATATGAATATTTGAGAACTCAAAAGCTTGGATTTTAAGAGTTTTCACTTTAAAAGAGCTTTAATTCTGTCCAATTGTGATGCTGTAAGGCAGATGTTTCCCCTGAAAATACTGTAACAAAAACATGTCAAATATGTAAATAACGTGGGGAAAAAACACACCATTAAATCTAAATACATCTCTGAATAAATCATTGGAGTTGTATTCATTGTTCCTTTTCCTTCAAATATAGACCTTCTACTCCAAAAAACATTAGAAACCAACCCACCAGACGTGCCTACAACCATACGTTAAGAAAGATTTGAATGAATGAGTAGTAATGGGTAACTCGAAAGACATGTAACATAATACCACTGCTAGGAATAACCTTGGCCCTACAGTCTTCACTGATAGATAAGCAAAACTCCCAACACATCTCATGTACACTCCCAAGTACATGAGATCCTGAACACATTCTGTCTCATGGTACCACACATTCTGTCATGACAACAACAACACACTATGTTTAGTTTCCAGTGCTACTTTACATAACTCAATGTCTACTTACTCATAAGATAACCAGGTTTTTTAAAACAATACCCTTTACTCAGCACTTAGAAATTAAAATTGATGTTTTTTCTTTTTTTATATGGATCGTTTTCACAATGTAAATTTGAGACGTGACACTAAAACACGAGCTCATCAACCTCCCATCTCATCGTGAGTAGTTCATCCTAGCATTGTTTGAAAAGCGAGAACTGTCTGATCTGAATTAGTTGAAACATCTACCAGTAAGGACTCAAAAACTACACATATTGTGCTTATTTTCTATCTTTGCCGTAACTATATCAAAATAATAAAAAGAAAGTCAATTACATGTTAGATTATTTTTATACTCTATGACCACTTAATTCATGTTGCAACTGCTGCATTTCTCCTCAAGGTTATCACCATGACACTCACACAGCCTGATTCCAGACACAACACACCCTACTACTTTAAAACAATTGTTCTACAAAATCCCCAAATTCACTGTGGTGTGATGAGTAACTTCCAAAACAAAGCCTCATTAGCAGTAATCAGGCGTTTTAAAGAAAAACAGCAGCAAATGGAGCGACTGCTGTCTTTTTACTCTGTCAAGGTGAGCGGAGTTCTCCATCCTAAGTCACAACAAAAAGATTGTACTGCAACAAATAAGAAAAGTGATCGGTTTGGCTTTGCTGAATGACAGATAGCAACACTCTGAAGTCAAAGAGCTCAGAGGATCTGATCTGAGTGAATCAATAAACAACTTTTAAATTTCTATGTGCTGAGAAAGACAATAAATTAATCTAGACATTCTGGCTTGGCTGTCATTACAAATTATGTAATGAGTCCACAGATAACTGCTGTACTCCAGGATTACTAAAATACCTTAGATAACTGAAACGGAGGGTAACATTTTAACCGTAAAAAAAAAACAACAAAAAAACCCCAAAACATGCATTTTAGGGTGATTACAACGAGGCTTGCTCCGCAGCACAGGGGGACACCGCTGGCGCTGAAGCAAGCCCGGGTGCTTTTTAATTGGATAAGGAGTGATCCCTTCAACTGCACACCAAAAGGTGCTCGGTGGCTGCAGTCCATTTCAGTTTCGACAGATAATCTATACGATACTATTGCTTCCATTAAGTCGCAAAAGTTTTAGGGGTGACTGTCTCAAGGTCCGCTGTTCCTAAATGTTATTTTGCAGTGCTGACCGTAACTCAACCGTTAAATAACGGTTGATTGCCAGGAGCAGAAAAATATCGGTAGGGGTGAAGTTAACCTGAACGGAAAGCAGTAAAAGGGGGGACAGCTCGAGAAGAGACTCGATGTGCTGTTTATCAGTGAAAGTATATCTAAATTAATAATAATAATGATTATTCCTCTACAAAAACAAGTTTACTACGGCTGCATTGGGGTGACAGACAGCTGCGAGGACTGCCCTGCACGCGGAATCCACAGAACACTGTCCCCCGAATTTACAAGATAGCAACGGCAACACGCTACATATCTAACATAAATTGCCTCCATGTATAGACGTTAAATGAGTCAGACAACGTTACATGGAGTAACCTAGTGTTAATTTGTTAAACCCATTCAATTTCAACACATTTCAGCGGAAATGTTCAGCTTAAAGCGCAGTTAGAGAGTGTATGGTACACGAACCGTTAAAGCAAGCAAGTAATCGTCGTGAGTTTAACGTTAACGTTTAACACACGTTAAAAAGCCGTTCCTGGCTGACGTTCAGCATTCGACTGTTAGCCGACTAGCTCACATGCCTTAGCCTATACTGGTTGTAATGAGGGAAATACACACAAAAAATGTGCTTCTTATTGATTGACAAGTCCAAAAACTTACACTAGAGCTGAGTAGGAGTCACGTAAAATTAAGCACAAGCAAATGGAAGATGGCAGCATCCTCGCCGACTAGTACTAGCCACCTGGGGTTGGCAAATGAAACGCCCAATGTCAGTATCGAACCAAGATATAACGATAGCTAACGGTGTTAGCTTCGGTACAGTAGGCAGTTACCCTTTCAGACGCTGGCCCTCGCTGATCACTGCACACTCAAAATGAAGATTTTTTTTTTTTACAGCACCTGGTTTTGAATGCAGCTTCCGAACACCTGGAAGCCTCTCCTAGCACGTGGCCATTCTACCACCCTGTTAAGGAAATAAACCAGAAAAATATACTTACTCCCGTTTTCTGGAGAGCAATCCCTGTCCGTTTCTCTCTTCACTCCCCCTCAGTCTCACCAAAGACTAGACTCTCTGCCCTGATCTGAGGTAAGGCCCCGCCCACTGCGTTGTCACAGCCACAACCAAAGACTTTCTAATGCGTCAAGAGAGTTCCCCTTCCACCGCCGGTCGTCACTCGTCAGAAAATCATTTGTGCAGTAATGAAAACGGATGGCACTACAATTGAGCTAAAAGTGAACAAAGTGACTGAATGTGCTTGTATTTAATTAAATTAAAATGGTTAAAATTTCCAATATCAAAAGCTAATCGACATTTTTTTTCTACTTAGCAGAGACAAACTGGTGCATAACTCCCTTTACCACACTGTAAATCAATAAATGTATACAATTAAATTGTAAAATCAAATGATAAACAGAAATATAAATAAAAATAATTGTATTTTAGATAAAAAAAACACTTCGCTTTACTGTAAGCCTCTTTTTTTCCATTTTGAGTTAATTTATGAACTGCACTCCATCGATCCATCCACCTCTGAGGATAAATTATATATATAAAGGTTTGATATATATATATATATATATATATATATATATATATATATATATATATATATATATATATATATATATATATATATATATATATATATATATAATGCACTGGTAATTTAAGTTGGACATTTAAACCTTTTTGATTATTCATAATACTTGGATTTCAAAACTTTCCAACTAATTTATTGATTTTATTGTCCAGACTAGATTTACAATGTAAGGGAACGCTTAAGAACGAAAACGTAGATTTAAACGAAGGCTGAAGTACACTGTGGGGAATCAACTTGCTTTGCCGACTTCCCTGCTGTCACAACACCGCCAGGGACATGTGATGCACGTCAAAAGGAGGATGGGTACGGACCAATGGTGTGGATTCCCATTGGTCGAGCCAGCATATCAGTCGCCTATGGAAACGGTTACGTCATGATCCCCTCGTATTCCCTCTTCGCTCCCGTGTCGCTTTATAATAACAGGATTATTGAGCAGTTCCCTCCATCATTTAAGGCAGCCAGTGAAAAGCACACACAGAAAGATCAGTGTTGTCTCTGCAGTCCTGCTGTCTGCAACACAACACTCTTCCCCCAACGCTTAATCAAACCTGACGTCACTGTTTCCATGATGTAGCGCGGGGTTTTTTTTTCTGCTCCCTATTGAATGCCTGCATTATTTGCGATTACCCAGAACTCATGAGAAGTAGCATTTTCGGCAAACATAACCCTGACTGGGTCACTGCAGCACGAAGAGCAGCGCCAAGTAACAATCTGAGCTGCCGTCAATCTCTTCAGCTACCAGTCAAACACTAACTGAGTAAGTTATTCTACACTTAGGAATCATTGCAGGTTCAAAAAATCAGAATATGATTTAACAACTTATTTTATTTCAGTTATTCAATGAAAAATATAAATTCGTATGGATGTATTATACACTGTAGTATGACTTAAGCACTTATTTCTGTTAATTGTAATGATTATGGCTTATAATAAGCCATTACTGAATGGATACAGTCAGAGAATAAAAATGGAAAATTGCTATCCAGTTAAGAATTAATCTATTTTCCACTTATGAATCAAACATTTCATCAATCTAAACATTTGATCCTTTATTTAAGGTAACTCAGTGTTTCAGCAGTTTTGCAGTTTTTCCAGAAGTTTTTTCCAGATAGAAGACCAAATACGTTGAATGCTGCTACTCTATATTTGATTCTGACTGTGGAGATGCAGAGAAGACTAGAGCAGGAAGACCTCAGCAGTCTGGAAGACCAATAACAGGTCTTTAAAATCATTTTGTTTGTTTATAAAATGGCTTGGCATCAAAATATGTTAGTCTATTCTCTTAGATGCAGAGAACCTGCGTAGTAACTTTAGAACTGAGTTGATGTGTTCCATTTTCATAGTTTTAGAGAGGATGTGATGAGAACAGATGTATCTATGTGGTAGGTCTTAAATCACCATGCAAACCTCTTTAATGCAGCAATCATTACTGTTTGTGCATGATTTTCTACCACAAGTTTCCGCTTCCACTTAATTTTACATAAATATGCCTGAAAAAAACAGTACTTTTAAAAAAATTGTTTTTAAACAAAGGCCTTTTGTAGATTAGCCTCGAGGGAAGGGATCTTCTGTCGGGGCTAACTGTCGGGTTCTCCATTTTGTGGAAAGCCTACACAGTATTTCTGTATTAAAAAAAATGATTGGCCTTATACAACATTCACTTAAGTTTTAAAGAAAACAAACTGGGTTTCTATCATCAATGTAACCTACAATCACAATGCTAACAGAAGTAACTGCATGGAAAATATTACTGTTTGTAAAGAATCTGTATTAAAATTTTACTTTCTGAATTGAATTACTGAAATAAATTAACTCTTAAAATCTCACTTGCTTCTTTTACCCATCCAGTGAGGGTGTATTTAAAGTCCAAAATAGTTGAAGAATTTACTTTTAAAAAAAGAAGGTTAAAATTAAAGTTAAAAATGTGCAAAAGAAAAATAATTCTATTCACAAAAAGATCAAGCTTGAGAAATGATCTTTGGCTAAGGTAGCCAATTTTCGGTTTAAGATCCCACGATAGAAAACAAACTTTAGCTAAGATCAAACTGCTGTGTATTACACTAGTCGTTTTAACATAATGGGATTTATTATTAACACAATAGCCCTGAGTCACATATCTTTTCAGATGTGTAAACATCTGAAAAGGTCAATGAGTTTGTGCTTGTGTACGTACAACTTGACACTGGAAAATTTCACTTCAGAATTTCTGTGTCAGATAGATGTCAAAGGGGAACAGAAGAAGAAGGAAAAAAGATTTTTTTTTTTCCTTCTTCTTTTTTTTCCCCACTGGGGAGTCTTACGCAATAACTGTGTGATTCCACTTCTATGGCTTAGCGAAAAGCAAAATGAGGAACTACCAGTCCAGTTGCACAGATAAGCAAAAAAGATGTAATACATTTTTGAACAAACTGTGAAATGCCAGAGCCAGTCATGCCTGAGTGCGTTAGGTACCCGCCCGTGTGCCTTTTGAACTGTCAATTTCCTGCTCTAAAACTTCAGCAAAGTCCATCTCATGTGCTGATGTTTTCCTTTTCACAAGCGGCAGCAGTGATGCAAGCCTCAGCTGATCTGCACGGCTTTATTTGCAAGGTTTTCAAAGTGGTGGTAAAAGAGATAAATCGTAAATCTATTTTTATGTTTGCTACTATTTTTTTTAATATAGCTCACCCTCAGCGGTTAAGTTGGCTTCCAAAGTGCCAGTCTGTACAGTTTTATGTCGGCTAACCCTGAGCAGATGCCTCCAACCAAAACAGTGAAGCTGCCCATTTTCTGTCTTTCTCCCTATAAGTCTGTCGGTTCCTGCATTATCCCTCCCGTTTTATCCCATGCTCAAATACTGCAGAATTCATGCAAGTAACTGAAAGCAAGAAGACGAGTTTTTAATTCATGTGTGGGAGACGAGCTGCTTTTTAGCCACAAAAGAGTTGATTATATATCGAGTTTTGTTCACTGGCAAAAACATAATCGCCTAAAATTCCCAGATTAACGAAATTAACTTGTGATCTTCAGAATGAGCTAAACTAGCAGCGGCCTGTTCCCAGTACTTGTGAAGCTTAAGACAATAAGCTGTTTGACAACTATGGGCCTGATCTCCTAATCTCATAACTGACCACAAAGTCAACAAGTGCATGAGTGGAATTTAATTTGAAGATGCAAAAAAAACCCCAACAACAAACAAACCAGAAAGCAATAATGTATGTGATTGTCAGAGGCCATTAAAATCTAAATATCAACAGTGTTCCTCATGCAGAACTTAGTTTACCATAACATTTTCCTTATTGTCAGGCACCAATGTTTTTGATTTCAGTTTTAAAAATAATCCATTTAGTTGGATTTGGTCTTGGGCTGCTGCTGCTTCCTTGTTCAGTTTAGCTCCAAGATTCTTGTTCTGTGGTACTTGGATTGCATTTCATTTTTGGCTGAACAATTTACAAAGATGCAGAGGTAATATGCCACCCCAATAAAAATGCCCAAAACGAGCTACGCTTGAAATAGAAAACTCCCCTAAACACAATGTATAGAGGAAAACATTTCAACAAATATATAGCTAAACTGAAACAGACAACAGTGAACCAAGAAAAAGTGCTTATGGTTATTATTTACCTGTGAAATTCAAACATGGGATCTGGAAATAACATCAAACCAAATCCAAACGTATTCTCGGTGGCAAGCTGTAAATTTGAGGAGATGCGCCCAACTGCTGTCATTTGTGATTACTGCCAATTGGGTAGAATATTCTGCAAGAGAAGAGAATTTATTATTCCAATCAAATATAGCAAGGAGTTGAGGAAATTTGTTCTCCTTTCTGAAAAAGAATTAGTTCTTGGTATTTGTTGATCCGATCCTTGTCACAAAACATTTTTGAACAACTGACTTGGCCTCTTCAAGCTCAGTTTTAATCCATGTAAACAACTTCAACTCATAGAATTAAGGCAGAAGATGAGCCCTCATAAATATTAGCAGTTTGCTTTTTTTTAAGATTTACAAAATCCAGATAAAAATATTTTCTACTGACACTTAACACTTTGAGAGCCATATTGCTTTTAAATTGGTCGAGACTGATTATTTCGCTCCACAGCTGTTGTCATGAACCTTGCTGTTGACTCAGTTTCTCTGTGGAAATTTGCCAGATGCTCTGGAGCGTCTCGTGAACTACAGTAAATGTCAAGTGTCACCGTCCTTTGTGCATGCAAATGTGTTGTTCATGCAGTCTGAGTAAGCATTCCTGATGAGGAATGCCAAACCTTTAGGGGGTTGGTGGACGCATTCAGTGTAAATCACAGACACGCTCAAAACAAATGTATATTTTTTGTTGATAAAGAATCACATGGTTCTTTTAGATAATGGTGGAGAACTAAAAAGTTTAGAACATTTTTTGTAGGCACCAAGATTGCTTTTATGGTGAGTATGTGTGTTTTTTGCCTCCTAACATAGAACTTTAATTGCTGGGGTAGAGCTCTACGCGCCATGAGACGAGATAGCTTGACAAATAATTGCAGGTTCAGTTGGAAAGTGTCTCGCAACTGACACAGCATGAATGCATCTGCTATTCTAACCAAGACTGACTTTGCTGCAACATCCTACTTGCATTTCGGCTTTGAATTGATGAAGATCTTTGCACAAAGCATGATGGAAAATCCAAAAAGAATGAAAAAAGGGAGCCTCAAAATCTACCATTTCCAAAGAGTTAACTATAAATTCTACTGTGTTGGAAATGCCCATGGAAATCATGTTCCTCGAGGCAAGTGGAAAATGGGAACAAGAAGATGCCTCATTATTTGGGTTACATAAGCCGGTCCCTATCAGTGAAGACGTGCCGTATGAACATTTTGTCCTTTGGTCAGCCAATCTTTCTTCACCACTTTGTTTCTTGAGCGGACATCAGATTTTCCACTAGCTCAGCAATGTGGAACAGAGTTTGACGTGGAGGCTGCGAGAGGGGCAGCTTCCTCCTTTAAAAAGTAAAAGTAAAAATAGTATTACATATTTTCAAGAATCAGTACCAATGACGGTTTGGGAATCAAATGTTCTTCACTGACACTGTGCCTTGAAAAAGTATTCTTTTCTCCAAACCTTGAGTTAAAACTCCACATAATTTTACTTAAATTCTTAACTAAGGGATTCTTATTTTTTAATTGTTAGAAAATATTAAGAGTTGTTAAGAGTTATCATGCAAGATGTAAATGACCAAATGCTGCAGACCCCTGGTGGATGGACAACCATTAAAATATAATCTTCCTTTAAACTTTTAAAACCTTATCCCTGACCTGCTGAGTGTCCCTTGTTTATTGACTTTTAAGACAACTGTGTGTTATCAATGGAGATAAAAAGGACTAAAAACAACTGTATGCCACACTTTGAGTCATTGTTAAAGATCAAACAAACTGCATTTTTGCTCCCACGTCACAAATATGCTGCTTTGTATTGATCTGTCCAACAAAACAATTAAGGTTTGTGATTGCATAAGGACACAATGTGAATAAAGTTTACGTCATACGAATCCTTCTGCACACTGCTGTACTCTGAACTTCTTAGTTTGTATGCGATATCATCTTGCTGACATGAGTCTTAAAGGACATCACCCTAAACTGTTCAGTCACATTCAGCCACAGCAGTGGCTATATCAGTCAGACAAAGTTTATATTAAGAATGGGTCATCATCATTTTAATAATAAACCCTCTTCAACCAACATGTCATTAGTCTGCTACAATCACTGTAATCACATTTTTCTTTTGGTTCAAACATTGGTTTATGTCTGCTGAAGGAGACCCCAATTACATGATCATCATTCACACCATGCTGACTGGCAAAGCAACCAGACGCACAAACACGCGAATTATACATATGATGCATGTGGAATGAGATCTCAAGAAAATCCCTCAGAATCAGTTCCACAAAGACTCTTTGTATGAATGAATGCCTAGAGCAATATGAGACGTGGGGGGTGATGAAGGGTCCCTTCTGATTGAACTGCTCACCCCTTGGTTTGTGCAAGTTTGTGTTTCCTACCAGCCCAGGAATTTACTGCTCTGCACTGGCAGGAACAGCCGCGGAGAGGTGAATGGCCTTCAAGGATAAAGACCAGAGTTGTTGGGAAGTAGGTTTGGAGGGAAACCGAGACGGAGGAGGAGAAGAAGAAAAAGAAAGATGAAGTGCAAACACAAGGAGTTATTGTAAAAAACAAAAAAACAAAAAAAGGCAAAGAGTCAGCAAATAAGCGTGATCTGGAAGTAGAGATGACAAAACAAAAGCTGTGTGCACAGGGTGCGCATGCAGGCGAGGAGACAGTGGTCTCACTCTGCCCTGAGCCAGCAGCAGGAAGATTATCTGGCCAAGTTTCCACTTGCAAACAATAATTCACCACAAGTGCCTATTGAGGTCAGACTTTGCAAGGGCGGTGACCCACCCAGAGCAATATAAGGTTGAATGAGTTGAAGAGCCTGTATATGATTATAGGATTCAATTGCCACAAAAATTTGTGTGTGCGAAAACCAGCAATAGAAGGGTTTGTGGGGTTCCTTCTCTGTCCTGCAGCACAATTTTTCCCTTTGCTTTGTTTTCTTCGATATCTCCTGTATTTACATTCACACTGGCTGCTGTTGAGGCTGGAAAGAGTATTTCAGGCAGTGAAAATTTGACATGTCATATAACAAGAGGCATATAAATAGTCTTGATTGTGTTCACGCCAAGGCAGGGAACCACCTGAGATTCCACATTTAGACATAGGGCAGTGTTTGTGGAAAACGCTGCCATTAGAAACAGGCTACAGTAAAAATGACAAACAGGCAAGACTCAAACACCTGCTGCGGTTAAATCTCAAAAACGAGTTGCCAGAAGTTATGCAAAGTTAATACCTCAGGGTTTTGATCGGACTAGAGCATTTATAGAAACATCTGATCTGTTAAGGGCTAGTTAGCTTCCTGTCAGAGATGACTTTTGGGTAATTTAGAGGCAACAGGCAGTAATTAAGAATCGCTTTCACTGTGTTTAGATGTTCAGTAAGGCGTAGAGACCGTCAGCCCCATTAATCTGCCTTTTCCTTCCCAATAAGTCTGAGCGGTGCCACTAGGGACAAGGCAAAACAATTAATGGCAGCTTAATTACAGCGCCACGTCAGATTTTTTATTTATTTATTTTTGCTTACCCCACAGAATGTACAGAGAGGGGAGCATTAAAAGTACATGCATCCCGAGCCAGCACACAGCTTTCGGAGCAGCTAAAACACAGTGGCATGGACTGGGCACAGATGGGGCACGGAGGAGGAGATCCAGTGGGAACTTGGTGCCCTTTACACCCCATTTCTTCTTTCACATAGGGGCTTTCCCCAGGGAAAGGAAAAAGGTTTGGTGAGGCAGGGTTACAGACTGGGACCTAAGGCCAATGATGCAAAGGAACCCCTGAGTATGTGTGAGCAGATGTAACATGATGTAAGGTATCAAAAACTATAAATGATGGTTTTATATGCGAGATAAACAAACTGAAAACATTTCTAAGTCTGCAAGCTTGTAGGGAAAAAAAGAGTATAAAACTTCTCAATACATTGAGAAGCAATTTACTGGCATGCATTGAAGGAGCAATTTTCAGTGACAAAACAGACAAGAATTAACTATTGGGACCTTAATAAATAAACCCATTTTGGGTGCTGACATTAGTAATCTCTTTAGTGCATGCAATACAGATTATGCATGTAACTGTTGTGGACTTTCCTGAAACACTACCGCTGGAGAGTGTTTTTTTTTTTTTTAAAGCGTACACTGATCACATCAAGTTGTTCAGGTGATGAAGTAGCAAAGCAGCCTCAGACCATCATACTATCACCACTATGTTTGACTGTTGGTATAATTTCTTTCTGAAATGGTTTGTTGTGAGAAATTTAACTTTTTGTCACATTTTAAACATGGACATGAAATGGTGTAAGTGAGGCCTGTAGGATTTCAAATGTTATTCAGTTTGTTTGTTTTTTTGTGTATTTTTTTGTGGCCTTCTGCATGAGTCATCAATGCACTCTTGGAGAAGTATTTTTAGCCCAACCTCTACTGGGAAGGTTCACCACTGCTTCACTTTTTCCTCATGTTTTCTCCACTGGTAATAGTTGTTCTCATTTTGGTTTCTTTGAGAACCAAAGCCTTAGACATGGCTTTGCAACCCCGTTCACACTGACTAACATCAGATAGTTCCTTTCATGTCTTTATATCAGGTTATGATCACTGGCTTTTTGACATTCTTTAACCTACTACATGTTGTCAGGCTCGAAATAAGTGAACTTTTGATTCCTCAAGCCTGAGTGTTGCTAGACAGCTGAAACAATAATTTTGTAGTTAATCAGGTAATACATAAATTAGGTTTCTAATCCAGATTGACTGTTGAAGTAAAGGTCTTCAAAGAACTGTGAATAACAATGTTTGATGTTCTTACAGAAACCCATGTTCAATAAATCCGTGTAAAAGGAGGTAAAAAACTGACAAGATTTTAAACTAAAGTGAAAATAATTCTGGTTCATGCAAATAAACTACAAGTGGCATGTTTCTCCAGTAAATATGAAAATGGGTGTAAAATAATACCTCTGGTTTATTTCCTCTGTGACAAACCCTGTGATTATTACAATGTCACATCTCCATCAATGTTACCACTGACATACCCCTTCCCCATATTTAGGGAGTCAGAGATAGATCCAGCCTGATCCTGCTGGAGCAGATGGATATGTCAGATATGCCCGCTTGGGCTTATGGAGATGCTTAGTGGTAAATGTAATGACCTGTGTGGGTTCTTATGTAAATGTGGTTGTGCATGTGTGTGTTTGCCTTCCATTCTATCATTTACCACTGTTCCAATTACCTTGGATCTGCCTGGGGAAAGCTCACTTAGCTGCAACAAAAAGGCACTGTAATGCCAAAGTAAATCGTAATTTGTTTTAAAATTCCAGATTTAAATCAGAACGAGGGAACTATACAAAGTTCTGGATACAAATTAGTTCAGTTGTTTAGATTTGTTGGTTAAAATCACAAAGTAAGTGCACGTGACAACTTTCTGACAGAAAAATTTTATTGTCAATCAAATTCAGCCATCTCTAGGTGTTTTATCAGCTACATGACAAACACAGTATGTGCGAAATCCGACTGCTGCAGCTTTGTGGTTTGGGCAAAGACTGTTCTACCGCAACTACAGAGAAACAAAGCAACAACAAAAACAAAAACCCTCAGCCCCATGATGTTGCTGACCTGGTTCACTGCAATTCAGGAAATGCATGAGGTCTGGTCAGGTTTAAAGGAAACAGTGCACACTGGAAATAAATTAGTTAACTCACAGACAGTTTTAAAAAGAATGTGTTGAACTTTTTCTAACCATTACTCAGATTTTGCAGAGTTTTTGCTGGTCAGTTTGATTTTCTCAGCAGGTGGATTTTCTTTTCTTTTTTTTTTATTTGTATTTTTTACAGTTGTGACCTTTTCCATGAGTTGCTGATGTCAGTTATATTTTTATAAATCATTTCAAGGCATATTTACATTTGATGACATCTAGGTTTCCAAAATCTTCTTACACAATGAGTCATTTTTATGAAATATTTCCATTTCTCTTCCCTCTTTTTTCTTAAGCATCCATTTATTCCCTGACTGAGGATAAAGTCTGATTGTATTGTACGGACAACTTTTGTAGCATTAGCTTGAAGTGATGTTTAGGACTAAATGTATGGTTGAAAACTGCAGATAGAGAGAGAGGTATACTAACTATTTAGTGTCCTGAGAACCTTTGATGTCTTGTCGAGTCATTCTAAATAAAACACAAACTGATTGTGTGCATAAACGTGAAACATGCACAATCACTACTGGTCTCTGTAGTATTGAGTTGTTGGGAGGAATGTAGAGATGCATGCCTATACTATCCTATCACCTATTAGGTGGACCTTATATTATGCAAGCTTGTTGGAGTTCGGTATTCCCAGAGTATCATAACTCTTAAGCACAGCTCATAACATTTTGGCATTTACGTGCATCCTTTATACACCCTCCCCCATTTATTCTGCATTTTATTTGCCGTAATTCTCGATTGTGTCCATGGGAATGAATGCAACTATTGGTGAACTACAAGGCTGAAGACAGATGAACAGAAAAAGTTGTAATAGTGTTGATACATGCCTTTTAAGTTTGCTGGCCAGTAGTTAATGGAAAGTTTGATTTAGTGTGTCATGTGAAGGGCACAGCAGGAGTTTACCACAGTTATGCCTCTAGAAAAACATCCATCCCTGCTGTGATACATCATTAGCTTGGAGAAAAGAGGGCATATTTGTTAAAGTCGTTTAGGTGGACTTTTTATTTTTGACCTACAGAAGGGCACAGCTTTGTGAGTGGGTTCGGATTTGGGCACCTTTGAAGCATCTCAGCGCATTTTTTGGAGCCGCATGTTATCAATGAGTTGCACAATGGCGCATGTTATTTAGGCCCTGTAAGCTGCTTCAGAGCTAGGCTGTTAAACTCTCCATCATCATACTTCCATCTCGGTATTCATTAAATGTGCCGGGCCCAGTCTATCCATTAGCCTTGACTATGTAAAATTCCACTCAGATCTCCAGTATGTGAGAAACCATAGAAACAGGCTGGCCTTTGTTTCTTGTACTCGGGAAAGTGTCCTGTGAGCTGAACTGAGTAATACTGCTGTGGCAGATGACTGGCCCACTCACACACATTCAGTGTTGGAGGAAAAAATGGGTGAAGAATAACATTCATAAAAGGTGTGACATTTTGGAGGCCTGAAGATGATTTTTTCCCCCCCATCCACTCATTGTTTTTGACAGATTGCTTCCTCAGATGAAGAATTAACCAGAAGCAATGATGCAAAAAATGAAAAACTTCCATGTTTTGCTATTTGCACAGGAAATGGAAATAATACAATAACATGTTGTTAGTTCAAACAAACGGAGCTAATTTGATATTTTTGATAATCTAATTTTCAGTGTTATGTTCATGAATTAAATTAGATATGAGCAAGATGTGCTATATGCTTTATGTTCTACATGCTACATTTTTCTGGTTGGGAGATAAATTATGTGACAAGAATACATTGTATGTTACTTATACAAACTAAAGGGAATCAACTTTCTTGCATCAGTTTCCAAAAACAGTAATCAGCTTTAATTCTGGTTCCAAATAATATTTATGTCTTCAGGGGCCGAACTCAGGCTGCTAATATATTTCTACTCTAAGGTTACTATTTAGTTCCTTCCTTTCTCTATTCTATTGTGGCAAACATGTACCTAAAGCATTGCATATAATTTTAACTTTATTAAAGCATTTTTTAAAATAAATTTAAGTTCTGAATATCCATAAAGTCGTTTAAATCTTTTGACAATTAGACATTAGACTTCTGAGACTTTGTCAATTGACAACAGGATAAAAGTAGCTTGTAATGGTTTGAAGTTGACCAAGAGCAAACATACTTTTCTGCTTTTAGATTTTTTAGTTAGTTGACAAAAGAAAATTAAATGACTATTAGGGATTTGACTCATCTTTACATCCATGTTTTATCTTTTTAAATCTAACTGGTTACAGAAGTGACCATTTTCAGGAAAGACACTCCAGATCATTCAGAGTGATTCAAGGATTCTAGGAAAATTCCAGCCCATGATCTGGAGAAAATTTAAAGCAAAGTTAAAGGTGTGGTCCATACTGCATATTATCAACAGTACAGAATTAAACACACAACTAAAGAGAACAAATAAGAGAATTATGTCAAAATGTTCTAAATGTTAGATCTCCAAACATTTCAAGGATATCTTCACTAAAAATTAATAATGAACTTCAACTAGTTGAAGGAGATGTGACTTTCGAGTGGAACACCAAGAACATGAATTATTCAGTTTGAATCAATGTGAACTGAACACGAAAGTAGTTCATGTGAGACGCGGTGTGGGTTGACATATTTCAAGTAAAAGTCAGTGACACATTGAGGATTTAGACAAAATGTTTGCAGCTATACTCAAAAATGTCTATTTGTAAAAATTTTTATGTAAACTTCAATCACAAATTTATATGGAAAGCTTCTCTAAAAAATGACCAGGCATTAAGGGGGAGGGTCTTTGAAGTAGACTGCAACCATAACCCAGTTAATATGCTATCCTACTTTCCAGCTCCAATAGCCCAGTTAGAAAAAGACCCACAAGAGTCACACTCTCCATGAGTGCACAATCCAAGTAAGTAATGGCAACTGTGAGCTAATGCTAGAGCTTTACCCACACCCTAAAATAAAAAGGGAAGATTGTGCAGAGCTGTCCAAAAGGAGCTAGGACTGGGATGAGATATTTTTGCATGAATATTTCAGACACTTATCTAACAAGGTTCTCCTTTGTAACTTATAGGATTCTGCTCAAGGACACCTTGGCAGGACATATTGTAAGAAGCACTGACTGCAGTTGCAGAAATAAAACCTGCCAAGGAAAAATTATAGGACATCACTGCAAAGGAAGATATTGTGTCGGCTTGACTTTACATATATCCTTCAGGAACCAAAACTAATAGCTCCACTGACCTCAAACATCATCTCAAATCTTTGGTTAACTCAAATCTGCTCCTTGAACATGCTTCTAATTTTGCTGTTTTGTCCAGCTTATCATTAATGAATCCAAACAAACAAACCTTAAAATTAAAACACAAATAACCTGAGCAGAAGAGAAAAGTTTGTTTTCAGTGAATCATTTTGTTTTTCTTTATTCAATTTTGTTTGGTAGTCATTTGTGGAAAGTTGCATTTTCACTCACCACAAATAGGTCTGATGACTGTTCGTTTTTGCTTTAGAAAAAAACAACATGATGGGATGCTGGAAAAATTATTGTTGTGTGCAATAAGGAGTTTGCCTATCATGGAAGCAATTGTAAATATGTTGCAGCTAGTACAGACGCCGCCCCCCCCACTATTGTCAGCATTCATAGTCCACATTTATAAAGTTGTACTTTTTCAAAAAAGTTACATGAATTATCAAAGGTTCCTGAAACACTTGATGGCTTCACAACCTGAATAATAGATCAAAAACACATATGCATTCGTTATGAGGTTGTATTATTTAATAATTTAGCAGCAAAACATGAGGTTTTAAAGATAAATGTTTTGTTGTTGTTGTTGTTGATACATATGATTTTTTAATTAAAGTGAAATTAAACTTAAATTACTTATAAACAGACCCTGTAATTAACTTGATTAAAGCACTTAAATGAGTCTCACCACTAATCCTCAGGTTTTCCATCAGACCCCCTTTTAACAGATGTTTAAATGTTTTACTGAAAAGTCAGAAATCTGTGAAATGGCAAACATTTTTTAACAGGACTATAATTGAACAAACCAATGAACTTGTGGTGAGGATGTCCAGATTCCCTGCAATATATATATGGGTATTTTTTTGCCGCTAACCCTAACAGTTTATATTGTTCACTTCAGGGCTGAACAAGCAAACAGCAGGACACTGATGTGTTTCAGGCTGTAACAAAACATGGGTTGCTTACAGTTTATTTCCCAATGTCAAACATATGCTTCTTGGCTGTCAAACGCAGGGGAGCAGTGACTAAATACATTCCCCAGAGCAGCAGCAACAGCATAGAGGATCTCCTTGCTATAAATGGTAAAAAAAAGGACAGAGGAGAGTCATGTTGGAGACTGGATAGGAGCTGCAAGTCATCATTAGTGTTTTTTATCAGGAACACTGTCCTCGAAATGCTGCAAGCAGGCTTTTTGCCAGTTTTAGTAGATGCTAATTGCTATCCTTAAGGACAGGCTATTTGCTTAGGGTATAAACTGTGCTGATGTGGAATGGGAATGATTTACTGAAAGGAACACCAAGCTAGATAAAACAAATGTGAGGTCCAGATAACATTGGAATATTTTTAAATCTTATCTACGTCCTGCCGAATCACTGCTCAGCATTATTTCATTCCTTGTTTTTCTTTCTTTCGTATGTTCTGTCTCACCAACCTGATCTTTCCTCCACCTCTGCGAGACTTCGTCCCTGTTCTCCTTTTATGTAGGTCACAGCCCAGAGAAATGGCAGAAAAGCTCATGCGTGGTGGAGGTTTCTGGCAGGATGGCAGCGGTGATGGTTGTGGCCTTTGCAGCAAAGATAGGGGAGGGAAGGATTGGTAGCATCGGTTCCAAAGCGATGGGGCATTGTACCTGCTAATTCATAATGGATGAGGGCCAGCAATAATAAATGAAGCCGGTGAGTAACCCGAGGATGCAGCGGGACATGGAGACTTACTCCGGTTTTAGCCTCCTTTTCCTCCTCCTTTTGTTGTCAGCCAGTGATACTTTCTCAGAAAACATGGAACATGATGCTCATCCAGACATGACCGTGTAGCGTTAAAGCTAAGGCGGCGTTACTCAAATAAATCAATATGGTTACTCCAGGGATCCTTTTACGAGGACGATGGAAGGTTCCAGTCTTTGTATTCCACGATCTTAACATCCACAGCAAAATAAATATAATGAAACTGTCATTAAATTAAACTTAAAATGATGACAGTTTTCCACAATAGAGCTAGGAGTAGCAGTTTAAGAGACTGGTACTGCTGTTGCTTCACACACACCCTGCTTAATTATTACATCAGCAAATGGAAAATGTTTGGGTTTCTTAGTTTATATATGTCGGTTTCTATTTTTGATCCCGTGGTCAACTGAAGAAAATCAACAATAACTCAAGCCAGTGGTGGGATGGAACATGAGTGATGCATTTCTAGTCTGGATTTGGCTTGACCCTCAAATACAATGATTGACAACTGGATCTCTTCCTTGTTGAGAAGAGTACAAATAATACAGTCCTTTTTCTAAGTCTCTGAAGGTCTTCAGTAAAATCAGGCAAAGTTGTAAGAGCTACAGTTGCTTTTTTGAAACAGTAGATAAACAGGATGGAATACTCGCTAAACACAGGCAGGTTGCCAATTTGGCAAAGAGATGTAAGAGGCTACTTACAAGAGTTTGAATTATGTCCGGCAATTCAGATTGGAGCAATACTGAAACGTGGTGTGGGTTTTGGAAAAGGTAATCAAATTAAACATAAGTCACTCTTTTCTGTAGAGTTTTTGACTGTAATGAATCTACCGATTCTAGAGACTTTTTTTTAGGGAGAGATCAGTCTGTAACCACTTACAACGGGGTCTTTTAGACAGCTGGTCCATATAAAACAAGCACCATATGCAAACAGCTGCCACTCCCCACACCAGCCATGCTGTTTGCTGCAGTCTTTGGAAACCCAATCCCACATGACTCGTTCTTTCTTACAGTAGCAATCAATGACCAGCACTTTTGACAGGTGACACGGCTGTCTGCTGAGTAGAGGGTGACAGATGGGAAACAGGGAAGGGCTTTGTGTGTGTGGGCATGCGTGTATACGAGTGTGCGTGAGAGAGAAATAGAAAGATGGAGAATAAGAGTGTGTGCATGTATAAATATGTGCAAATGTTAGTGTAACATCAAGACAAGTGAACTACTGAGGCTCATCCTTTGTTACACAGACAGTGGCATGCTTAGTCATACACCTGATGGACTGTGGGGGAGAGTGGGTGTGTGTGTGTGTGTGTGTGTGTGTGTGTGTGTGTGCGTGTGCATGTGTGTGTGTGTGTGCCCACAGGCGTTCAGGAGTCAGAAGTGTTTCAAAAGGTGACTGACTCACAGCTGCACTGAGGGTGGGCAACCAAACGACAGATTGTGCTGTCCACCATGCTCTTATCCATTTCATGTATATTCCCCAACTCTGGAACCAATGTCCTCCATTTATTTAATTAAATTGCTCTCACTTCTAAGTAGCAACCGATTGATTTCTTCAGGAGCACAAAAGCTAAGTTATTGGTGTGTGGGCAAGAGCTGAGGACGGTTTAGGTGCGAGTGTGGAAGAAAAGGATTCCCAACATACTTCATGTGATTAGGGTCTGTGGCAGTGGTGGCTCTTGCGAGATGCAAAACGCAGAAGAGGAAAAGAGAATAGATGGATTCTAAATGCCTGTTGCAACATTCATGGTTGTAACACTTTGCTTAGATAAACCAGAAAAGAGTTTCATAAACACTGACCCTTCAAATGTATAACTTTTTCACAAAAGTAAAATGATGCATTAGAAGCTGTGGGCTTATCTAAGCAATGTGACACATCCACAATTGTAAAATGTCTGGATGAAATGCAACTTTTGGTGAACTGTTTCCATAACAGGTCAGCTGTCATTTTGTCCCAGATTATATTTTACTCCTGGATAGATGTGAAGACTCAAAGAAGGTGAATCCCTGAATGTACAGGTAAAATTTGTTGAACTGCTGTCAGCTATAAAGTCGTTTGCTTTTACTTTTTTAGTTGCAGTACTTGAGGTATAATTTCTCTTTAGGATCAGTCAGGTAGTTCTTTTGGTTTTAAATGTCTACTTTTTATGGAATATTCAGAGAATATAAATACAAATATTCATTAAAGTGTGACCTTTATATGATAGCATTGGCCATAACATAGGAATGTCAGGAATGTACTGTTTTGCTACAGGTTGCAAACCTGTTTCACTCTTTTTTTCACATAATGAATTCATAATTTAATTTGTAACATATTGCGATTTGTTACCAGTTCCAGCCTACAGAAAAAAAAGCTTTGTAGAGGAACATCAAAATGTTTATTGGCCTGAGACCGACTTTTTTTTTTTCTTTTTAGGGAAGTAACTAGAAAGTGAAGAGCAACAATAAATATGTTTCATGGAAATACAGAGACTTGTAGGGATGAATGTGAAGGTCAGGGCGCCTTGGTTTTTACGTAAATATTGCTAATTCAGTTTATGAACACAGGAAGAAAAACTTCGGTTGCAGACCCAAACAAGGGCAGGAGATAGGTAGAATCATATGAGAAATGATAGTTTAATAAATTAGGAGTCCAAAGTTTACATAATGAAAAACAAACACAGCAACAGAATATCAACAAGCCAAAACATGACACATAAGCGGAATTAGAAACTCAGGAGAAAGATGGTTAAACGCCATCTTGCTCCATAAAGAGTGAATGAAAGAGGGCAAATATACTCATAGAGCTGATTAGTTGAAATAATGGACAGATAAGTCCAATTAACTGCAGGGGAGCATTACCAGATGGAGGAGAATGGAGAAATTACACTCTTAAACACAAGAACATGGGGATAAGGTAAACAATAATTAAACTGAGCATGATTAAACATGACAAAAGTCAAAGTGCCTAAAGCAACAAAGTGGCTCGTTAAAAATGTGTTACATTTAACATTAGGTGATTGTCTTCATGTCATATTATTTTACTTCTGCTGCAATGTTTATGACCTTTAACATGTTCTCAAGTTCTGCAGCACCTCCCTAATGAACCATTCATTTGATAAAGGTATGCTGGACTAGGAAAATGTCTAAAACATCAGCACTTTAGTGCTGGATTTGATCGCCTCCGAATTGGACCCCTTTGTCTTGTTAGGGAGTCTCAAGATGACATTTATAGATAATTGGTGAACTGAATTCAACTGTATTAAAAACTTCATACTTTGCTTTTTTTTTTTTTACAGCATCCAACACTGGTGTGTGGGCACAAATCTGCCGGTAAATTGATTATGCTCTGGCAGCAATACCATGTGAACCATGAGTCAGCCTGAGAGAAATAGGTGTTGATACAGAGCGAGTGTGCCTGTCAGGAAAAAATGAGAGCAAATGGGGTGGAACAAGCATATAATCAGTTCTCAGCAGATAAAAAGCAAACTGTAACAATGGGACAGGCTTTCATTGATGGCTGTGATTTTCAGCAGTCGAAAGCTGTGGAGGAGGACTGTGACATCGCAGACATGTAGCTGACACTTATCTAAACTAAGAAGAAGAAAAGAAATCTTGACACAAATGCAGGGTAGCTTTGAGATTGTGCAGCAAATGTATTATTACCCAACACACACAGGGAAATAATAAGACTGATTTGCATCTCCTCCAGCTTTGTTCCTACACCATAAGATCATAATTAAAACATAAATCTTCCTGAGTCACAAGTTTGTATTCAGACAGCAGCTGCACTTATACATACATGCTCCTCCTCACTTTGAACACTTAAGCATGCAGGAACAGTTCACATGTCACTTTTCTCCATGCGATGCTCAGTAAAAGCATAACCATCTCACAGCGTTTCAATGGTTCCAATTTTTTCATTGCAAACCTAGTTTCCCTACATAAAAAAATAATAAGTTCAATTTCTGCAACGCCAGTCAACGTTAATTTTTCTGTGAAATGTGACCAAGTTATTTGTGGAAAATCTGCCTATTTGTGGATTTTTTCCATAGGCAATATCGAAAATATTCAAAAAGAAATTGAGCTTCAGAAACTGAGATATGTAAGCGCAATGTTGCTTGGTGCACTATTGGCTGACGATTACAAATCATCCAATCTATGAGTTATATTTATTTTCCTTGGCATCGATTGGCTGCACCCCAAAAATGTATGTATGTGTTGATTCATTCATTTAGCATTCAAGATAATAAAAAAAAACAAAGTTGTAGGTAGTTCTCAGAAAATATGCATGGTTCTACAAAGAGAGTGGAACAGAAAAAAATAAAAATACGGAAAACATGTATTTATTGCAATTCTAAAAACAATTCTCAAATTTGATACATCTCCTAACATTTCTAAGTTTAAAAGTGCAATATAGAACAATTTCACTGCCTTTTTGTATCTAGGCTTCCAAAAAGCACAGTTTGTGGACTTCAAACTTTGCTTGAAGTCCACAAACTGGACTTCAAGTTTGTGGAAATGAAAACTAAAACATAAAAACAAACAAAAAAAACCTATACAAGTTCTTTGCTTGACATCTCAAACAAACCTGGTCAGAGAACCACAGGCACAGTGCAACATGTGCACTGTATGAATTTGTCTAGGGACCAAGAAAGTCATGGCCCTTTTTTGATTTTTGAATAAGCAAGCATTCAGTCAGCAAATAAAAAAAATAACAATAATAATAATAAGTACTGATGAGTGCAATGTTAAAATAAAATTCTGCAAAACTACTGCATATAGGCATTACTAGTTTTTTTTTTCCTTTTTAGAGAATGGAAAACAATTTATTTTCTCCATGCTTCTCAATGGAGAAAATAAAGCTATATTTATACTTTAAAGAGTATTCAAGACCACATAACTCCTTAAGGCATTAAAGTCCCACATAAACTTAATTTTTACACAGTTTCAGCTGCTATTATCGGTTCTTGAACCATTCAGTCATTTATGATCTGCTAGTTGGATGAACGATTCACGAGAAACCAATCTATATGTGTCATACCCTTCATTTGGCCCTGGCAAATGAAATATTTTGAAGAAACAGATGTTTGACATCTTCACTCTGATTACACAGCAAGATGAAAAATTGCCCTGTGAGCTGGACTGAACGTGTCAAAAGCAAGGATCCTGTGATTAACAACTGACTGTGATTGATGAGTCACACAGATAAAACTTCCCCTAGCTACCACTGGCAGATTCCTCCTTGAGCAAGAATTGTGGGAGCAAACAACAGACTTTTTTTCTTACTTTATTTCCAATCTCTGATTATGTGTTTTCATCTCGAAAAGCAAAATCTCTGAGGCTGTAAATGAAAATGCCGTAAGTGGAACTTCCAAGTCAATAGCATGCTTGAGAAAAGCTCACTTTCCCTTCAGCAGCAGGGGAAAATGAAACGCCTTAAATCTCAACTGCTCCCAGTTCAGTCGGTTCATCCAACCTCCCCCAACAAACTGCAGATGACACAGAAGCAGTGGATTAAAAAATAAATATTTCAAGTACAAAAGTTAGACTGCCGGAGCAACAGAAAATCATGATTTAAATGGCTTGAGTTAACAAGCTGGGATAGAAGACAGGGCAGAACAAAAAATTCATATGTCAGTGTGAAATATTACATCTGATTAGTGCAATTTTTCACATTCTCAAGACTGAAAGTTTTGTCAAATGAAAGAAGCAGCTTGCTTGTGAAATCTAGTTAGCAAAAGTAACACATCTTCTGTCCTCAGAAAGACCCAAAAATCCATGGCAGCACTCTGGTGATCAGCACAGTTTCCCCCGTCACGTGCGAAGCCCTGCACTGCCCGAGCTGAGCACCAACAGCCATCAGGGGGATGGTTTTTATTGTTTGCAAATCCTCCAGTTAATTTTCATATCTAATGTCCTGATGTGCTGTGGCTGCATCTGGTAATCCACGGTGATGTGATTGGTGAATATCTCAATACAGTGTCCTATTTTCCAGCAAGTTAACTTGTATGCCAGAGAAGCTTAACCTGTATAAACCCGTAACTCAAACGTCATTCGCTCTGCAACAATGTAATTTAAAACGCAGGTTTGGTGCACACAACTGATTGGACATGGAGGAAACGCCATCGAGGTGCGGTTGGAGTGTAAAGTGCATGTTTGTTTCTGTATGTTGTGATAACGAAGGACAACCATAGCTTATTTTTATGAACAGACCAGAGCGGCTTCTCCTTTTTATTGTATACACTGTCACCATGGGAACACAACAGGAAGCAGCACACCTGTAGAGACGATGTGACCCCTGTGAGAGAATCAAAGGTAGAATCACTCACTGACAGCCTGACAGCTCTGTCTACATCAACTTACCACACACATACAAGTGTGTATAATTAATTTCTGAGCACATCAGTTTGTTGTGCATAACACCTTTAAAAGTTATTGTAACCTTCACAAAATTTACTGCCAGCTGAACCCTAATCTTAAAAGTTATCTTCACCACAAGGTTCACTGTGACCAGCAAACTCTCTCCCAGGAAAGGACATCGCATTCCTCGGCTCCTTTTAAGGCCAGTTGAGACGATTGGGCCACATCCAGGACATCAAAGACTCTGAACATGGCTGGATCACATTAGTTCAGTGTGAAGCATTAATGATGACACCGTCTAGTACTCACCGAGTAGGTTTATCTCAAATTGCTTTCCTAACCACACCATAACGCTATTGCCATTGATATCACATCTGAACCATTCCGTCTTTCATAACGGATTCTGCACCTCTACCATCAGTTCCACCCGGAATGAACAGAAGAATTTGATTATCTTATAAGCACAAGGGCATACAAGCAAGATTTTCTGTGCAGTGTGCTTCATTCTGCTTCATTTCCTACAACTCTGATGAATGGTCACCCAGACCACATCATAACATGCTGCTACCATGATAACACTACCAGAGTTTCACCATTTAAATTTCATTCACGTTCAAAACAGATAACTCAAGATCTATTATTACACATTCTCGGGTCCACACTGTCTTCTTGATGCACTTTTAGTTTGCATGAGCAAAATAATATGCTTTTACGTAAAAGAAACCTTACACAAGATGATGATTTAAGAAAACAAAACCAAAAACAACTTCTTTAACCGGTGACCATCTAAAGCAATGTGGAACCAATAGACTCATGCGTTTCCTGCCAGATTCAGGACAACCCTGGAAAGCAACAGGAGTGTGTTGGGTGTCCTCACTGGGACATGAATGTAACAGGATAGTGAGGAAGGCCTGCATACCCTTGAGCACAAAACACGTTATAAATAACCAAGAGACACATGCTCCCCGCTCATTAACATTATCATTCCAACACATAAGTAAATATACACACATGAACAGAGGACATTTGAGATATTAATAATTGCCAGAGTAAAGTGCTTTCTGGCATAAGGTCCAAAGATTTTAATGAAGTGTATGTCGTCTTGCAATATGAGATCAGAATGTAAAATAGTCTCAAAGGTGGCAAATCTTTATATAAATTACAGTAGTTACAGTTACCAAACTGGACACCAACAGTGGCTTTCTGATGTTTAAAATTTAAATTCACACTTGTTCTAACGCAATATTTAGTGAATGGCCAAAATCTGTAAAAGTTTGTTAAATAAGGTTTATTTGAATATTATGAGTATTTTTCTAATAATCCAAACAAACAAAAAAAAAAAGAGCAAAAGCTGCACATCACATAAAAACATAACACATGCCCTACTACTCTGGCAACCTAAACTGTAACTGTATTTGGAAATAATTTTGGATTATGTAAAAAGATAAATAATATTTGGACAAGAGTCCAATTGTAACAGAACAAAGCCAGAACATTAGTTCTTAAACAGCAGCATGTCGGTCAAATGATCAAATTAAGTAAATCCTCAACATGTTTGCCATGTAACCCACATGAAATGTCACTTTATTACGAGCATTAAATTATTCAATTTGTAAAGGAAGTTGAAATCAAAAGCATGCCAAATTTGGACAATTTTGGAATAAGTTTGAAAACAATGTCAAGTATTTCTTTCAATTCACTGCTATGTAACATTACTCATCAAAAAACATACTTTAAATTCCAATAAAGTACATTAAAGTGCAAACAGTTCAATGGGTATAAATACACTTGGAAGCCAGTGAACGTACCGAGTCTATCCTAACTTGAACTATCACTAATGTGCAGAGCTGCTGGCTCGACCAGCCGTCCCGCTGTTTCCAAGGCGATGAACCGGGCGACTCTTATTCCATGTCAAGTACATTACTGATGAAACACGAAACTGTAGTTTTTGTCACGTGAATGCATGAGAATGTCTGCAGTGAGCGGGTTGGCCATGCTAAGCAAGCCAGAAAAGTGTCTAATGGTTTCCTTTTTACTGTAAGGGGGCCAAACAATCATTTATGTGAAACTGTTCAATTTGAAGATCAAAAGGCAGCAACACATTCATAGAGCTTTGAGGGAGTAAGCAAGAAACACACACATGCACACACATAAATGCTGTGACATTCTGGCTGCTGAAATACGCAGCACAAATGGTTTGTAATACATTTTTAAGACTGCACTCATCCTCCCTCTGAGAACGGCTGCAAGCTGCTGATACAGGAATTCTGGGGACATTTTATAAGCTGCTGTGCTGACACTGTGTGTTTTCCACTCAAAAACATTTTAACCAGGTCCCACATTAGCGAGAAGCCACCCATGAGCATAACTTGTGTGCATGTGTGTACACAGATCTGGTAGGTTCTGCGAGGATAAACAGTAATGAGAACCAGGCCCCCTCGGTTTGGATAATGACTGCCAAGACATTGTCGTTCCCATCATACACTCGCCTTGAACTCTCTGATTGATTTTATTGGAGTGTACAAACAGGAGAAATGACTACTTATGTGTTTGTGTATCTGGAGGCTTCTTTCAAAGCTGCATGAGTGCATATTAATAAATGATTATCAGACTGTTTTAATGGAAATGAAATGCAATTGCTAAATCTTGGAGAATGTCAGACGGCGTTTGACAAATTAGGTTTGTCAAGTGCTTTTTGAAATGAATACAAAACAAAAACTGTTATTTAGTATTTTCCGCAAGAATAAGGAAAAACATAGGCATATTTTCTTAGCCGACTGAGTGGAATGTGTAGAAACAAGTGGGGGAGGAGAACTCTGACACTTTCTCTGGCATCCCACTGAAGAGACCTTAAAAATAGGAAATCATTTTTTAAATGTTACAAAAAAAAAGTTTTTTTAATTCCATACTCTTTACTTTTAACTCATACCTTACGCATATTATTAACAGTATTCTAGTATGACTTAAAGTAAATTAATGCAATACCTTGTCTATGTAAATGATGGTAAACATATTATTAGATTTTTGAGTGGAACGTGAATAAAAAACATAAGTGTAAGGGCAGAGTGATCATGATTGTAATAAAATAACGGGGACTTTTAAATTCTGAGACTTATTATGAGAAGTCAAAATTCCCTCATTTTAATTTTAGTAGCAAACAAAGCCAGCAGCCGATTGGACGCGTCATTTTCCATTTGCCACAGGGAACATGTCAGATGTAAAGGCCACGTTTTATGTTTGTGAGAGCGCTTTGAAGAGAAATGTGAACCAGCTCAATGTAAATGTATGACAATGAAGAGACACGACAATTAAGTGTTAATAGATGTAAAAAAAAAAAGAAAAAAGAAAAAAAAAAGCTGAATTGTTTTGGATAGTTCCGGAAAAATGAATGACAATGCAAAAATAAAAACTGACTTTTTCAGGAGACGAAAAGTGTGGGATAAAACAGGTGCATGTATGTGTTGATTACAGCTTTTCACATTTTCACACACTTTATCGCCTTTCATTGGGATTACAAAACCAGTACAAGGCAGCACATAAATGTAAAATACAGCAATACACAGTTTTAAAATAATGCAACCAAAATCTACAAAGGGCAAATTTACATTCCGCATTAAGTTTCCCATCGTAACATTTTGCAGGTACCCCAAAAGGTCAATTTTTGATTTTATCTGATCAGAACACAATGTTCGCAGACCTCAAAGTTTACCAAACCTCATGGAAAACTTCAAACTTCCTCCGAGATCAGACTTGTAGTGACATAACTACCTACATTCTCCACCTAAGCAGATCTTTGCAGCTTCTTTATAGAAGTTATGAGCCTCACGGCAGCACCACTTTATGTTGATCAGTCACATGAAGTCCCAAAACATAGAATTTTATTGTAACGAAAGGAAACTTTTAAAGGCTAAGACTTGCATTTGTGAGACATGACAACAAATCCAGCTGGCTCTGCCGGACCGAAAGGATTCCAACAAAAACATCCCATGTTTTCTATTAGTATTTGCGAATCAAATATAATAGTGAAAAGGATCTGTGTCCTTACAGATATTGAGAGCTAAGAAGATTTGATTTATGTGTACTTACTAAGAATAGTTGCAGGCGATCACTTCCTGTGATAGAAGACATGTTTGTTCTTGCAGATAAAGGTCTTCTCTTATGTCCACATATGCCTACATGAACACACAAAGCACTCTTTCAGAATAGTCAAAATAAACCTGTTTGTTTTGAATGTTTGCACTTGTATTCGGTTATGCATAGGTGTTGTGCTTGTTCTGCGAACGTCGGAACAGACAATGCTGCATTTCAGCAAGCTTCTATCTCGTAGATGTGGATATAAATGTTTCAAGCGGCCCAGCCCCGCTTCTACATCTTCCAGCAACGATACGAAAATGAGAACGTGATGAGCCGACCGCAAACACGCGGACAGCAGGTAGGAAAGAAAAACACGGCCAAGGTTAGGCGGCAAGCAGACATCCTGAAATTGATGAGCTTCCAGCCAACAGATGTCCTTCAGTGACAGAAACGCCATCAATCATTTATAAGGGAAAAAAAAACCCAGAAGAGATAATGCTTTGTTGGGTCAATCTTCAAAACAAAATGATCATCTTATATGTGGACTAGCAGCAATTGCTGAGTTTATTGTTCAGAATGGAACTACTTCTACAATTTTTTTAATTTGGTAACAAAATGCTTCTCTGAGTTCCAGTGGTGTGAAAAAAAAAAAGTATTTGCACCCTTAAGGATCGCTTGCTTCTTCCTCAAACTTTAACGTTTCAGATAAACAGAATTATGTCAGGCAACAATAACCTCAGAAAATACAAATTGCAATTCATGCTTGATATTTTGAGGAAGCTAAATTTACTGGGGGCAATTACTTTTCACAACCCTGTGGTGCTGCATGGAGATTTTCAGCATGTTGTGATGGGAGAACTTTGAAAACTTGCATTTTGTGCAAAAAAAGGGAAAAAGCTAAACAAAAAATACAAAAACTAACGATGGAAAAAGGCGACAGCAGAGAATTTTTGATTTGATTTGGGTGGCAGATCTGTGAAGATGCAGCCCGTGGCAATGTCCTGTGGACCTCCCACACAGCCAGAAGCCAACGAGCTGTGTGGGAGTGAGACAGACTGATTGAAATTCATCTCAAAGCGTCACTCTAGCCCTGCTGACATGCAAAGGATCAACTTCATCTGGTTACTTTATTATGGGGTAAAGAAAAACAACAACGACAGAACGGTCTTGGTGTGGTTAGGGTGAGGTGGTGTGTGTTATCTCCATGCCTGACTGGTGCATGAGAGTGTTTTTATGGCTGGCAGGAGACTGGGAAGTTTGCACTTACAATAGCAGAGGCAAAAAAATTTGATTTATTTGATTATCTGTTGTAACTTTGGAGGGGAAATGTAACGACAGGAACTTTTATCTGCATATTACCCGAGTGAGTAGAAAAGAAAAAAAAAATCTTTTTAGTCCGATTGGCAGGGTGGTGATTCACTCTTACTCATAGGAAGCCTGCAATATAACTGGAAATACTTTTCTGCAATGTTAGTAGAAATTAAGATCAGATACAGTCAGGAGGGTGAGAGTTATAAACAGCTCTTTTTCAGTTCCTTCCCTAAACATCACGGTCATGGATCCCTTGTATGCACAATAACGTTCTTTTAAAAAAGTACTGGATTAATGTGTTAGGCCAGGCAAAATCTCATGTGCAGAGTGTGGATGGAGACTCCAGAAACCACCCAGCTTCTCATATTCACAGAGCGAGGGAAACATCTGAGCAGAATACAAACTGCAAGTTAAAGTCGGAGTTACCTTTTAAGATGGAGGAGAATAGGTGGGTGAGAGAGTAAGTTTTTATATACATTATTGCTAATTTTAACTCCATAAATTATCATGAATTTAGCTAAATACATATATAAATGCTTGGAATACATTGAGCATTAGATTTGAAAGAATCTTTAACACCACCAAAAGAGTCATCAGTAAGAAAACTTTCTTTTAAAAATTCTACGAGTCGATGGCAAAACTGTATTTTTTTTCTTCTTATAAAAAGGTGTGTGAAAGACTTGGCACAACCAAAAAAGTTAATTTTAAAATTTACCCTAAAATACTCACTTTGGGCAAGTTTGATGCCAGCTGTATTAACATGCAAAAGTGCAAAAGTAAAATTGAACTCCCAACAACAAAAAGAATGGGGAGGAACTGAGGAGAGTTACAGTAAACAATCCAACTTTTAACAGGTAGTTTATTGCCAATATGATAAATTAATATCTCCTCTACTTGGTTTCAGTGATTACATGAGAAAAGCTGAATTTTTATGCTCAGACTGTTCCTCTGTCTCACCAACTGGGATTAATCTTTTTTCAATCATCCAATTTATTTTCTCTCAAACAGAACATAAACACCTTTTATTGGGCCAAGGGAGTTCATAGAGGGGTGCTAATAAAAGTATGGTTTATATTAGAGCTCTGCGAGCAAGAACAGTGCAAACGGGAGACTCGGCCGATTCCTTCGCAGGGTGTGCTTCCTCTTCGCGGGTTTTCTGCTTCCTGTTGTGTTGCCATGACGCTGCATACAAAAGACGACAAGCTACTCGTCTTCAGGAAGCCATAAATAATTGATTGGCAAGTGACTTAATCAGCCCCGAGGCCGGCTGGCAATTCCACAGCTAATTCCACAGCTGGCTATAAATAACTCATTACACTAATTATGGTATGTGAGCACACAGCCTGCAAGCACAAACACAGTCAAGCATAACTACTGTGGGCTGAAACGTGGAGTCCGTATGGCAGCGTTCGAGTCATAAAACTCCATTAGCAGCCTCCGCTTCTCTCTCCCAGATAAAGAAGAAATGTTTTTTGTTTTTTTTTGAAACCCTGCCTGGAAACTTTCTGCAGCCATCTTCCTTGTGATCGTGGACAAGGGAATCCTGGCAGATTATGTTCACTAAAGATAAACTGTTCTGATCCCTTCATGCTCATCAAGGACAGTCAATGTGATTCCCTTCGACACGGTGCTATCAGAAATCCACAACCATGACAGGCATCTCCTGCTGCGACTTTGACACATCTCAATACCACTTGTGCTGTGATGGAGCCTTTCTTCTACTCAGCGGGCGGTGACAAGACGATCCTGATAATGGCGAAGAAAAAGGAGGAGAAGCACTTAAGAGACCTGGGAGAGGTCTTTCTCCTGTGGGCAGAGCAATAACGACCTTACTGTCTCTGTCCATGTGAATAGCATTCCAGTGTCCATCTATTTCGATCACCTCCAGCCCTCTAGCTAATGACAGGAAGCTATTATAATAAAGGAAAGAGTCAGATTCTGCATTGTTGCTGATGTATTCTGGATCACATTTTAAAGATTTCATCTAAAATATTATGTCCAGCTCATTGAAAAATACAGTTTTTCTTGATTATGTCCTCTGACTGCTGAAAGCCCAATATTCAACTTCACAGGAATATGGAATATTAGAAAAAGCTTATTTAAAATTCGGAAATGCTGCCTCTCACTGTTAAGGTCACCGAGACCCATCACAAAAAGGGTAGGCCGGCAAAGGTCTTTAGTGGAAAAAGCGGACTCTTCAGAATGCTGTCAGAAGACGTAATCAGTGGGAGGAAAATGTGCGGTGGAAAACTGTGCGCGGGCAAAAGTGATACTCGGAGTCCGGAGAAGACTTTGAGATCTGGGTGCAGCGTTTCAACAGCCAGCACGCACAGATGTGTCCGAGTTATGAGCAACGACTGTCAAATTCCACGTGTGGCGCAACACTTGAAACAATGACAAAAATCTTGTGGGGAAATAGAAAATTGAGTTGAAGGAAAAAGTGTCACCAGAATAGGTACACAAGCGACTTTTCAGATTGAAGTAAATTTTGGATTTGTTACGTCTAGAAGTTTCCAGTCAGCGGGGATGGGAAGCATGTCATCAGCTGGAGTTGCTCGAAATTGTTTTTATCAAATCCAAATCAAAACAGTCACCTACTAAGAAATTTTACAGCAGTTCTTGCTGTTCTCTGCTTACAATTGTGGAAATAATGATATTTCACCTGTTCACCCTACCAAAAGTACCAATCCTACTTTGATGACATGATATTATCATGCTTGACAGGCTAGGAAACTGGCCTGACTTAAACAAAATGAAGGGTCTTTGGGGCATTTTTAAGAGAAATTAGATGTATTTTCAATTACACTCTTATGTATTAAGATGCTCCTGGCTTATCTTGCTGAAAAAAACCAGCCGTGTCTGATAGACGGTTGAGGTCTGGAAGCAATCAAATAAACAGGCAACCTTTGAGTACAGTCGGTTCCTGAGGGGAAAGTTGTCCTTCTTGGGAAAAGAGAGTGTGTGTATTATAATCTGAGTCTAGTAATGCTGTGTTCTTTCACTGGGTAATGAATAAGCCTCCTCTTCTCCATTCATCCTTCCCTGATTGATACAATTTCAGAATCTCGAGGCAGTAACTCACGACTATTCAAAACAAGGCAGGGACATTGTGTGCTATGTGGCTAAATAACATCAAGGGAGATGCCTTGTATTCAGCAATGCCACAGCAACCAAAAATTATCATTTTCCAAAATACAAATCTTATAGTTTTACATGTCTTAATGAGATGTGAGGGCATTTTTTTCACCTTATCGATAAGAGCGTTTCCATTTTATTGCTTCACCCATTTCACTTCTGTAGTTTATTTGTTCTATGTATGCATCCAAACATGTGGGAGTCCATTAAAAGCTCCATTTGTTTGCTCTTCTTACATTATCTTGAAATTCTGAGCATAATGCGGTTTCTACATCAAGTGGAAAAAAACGAACAGAATAAAAAAAAAATAAAACCTTTTAGAAAAATCACAGTACATGTATTCATTTACAGTAATATGGTATTGACAATGCAAAGACCACATAAGAAAATTATAAAGGCCACATTTCTAGGAACCTTTACCCTGTACAAATTCAAAATTCTGCTTCAACATGAATCTGTGCATTATATTTGTAAAATGTGATTGTTTTTAAAACACCAGGTTGCATATTAATCTCAGAACATGTAGCAACTAAGCTGAGAAATCTTAATTTATTTTGACAAAATATGAAAGACATGTATTAACAACCAAATAGGTGTATTGTAAGATTTTGAATAAGATCATTACTATAGTAGTGTTTGATATCATGCTTCTACATCTGGTTTTACAACATGCTTTCTGAATATTACTGACCATCGTTTTCTAGCTATCTTAATGCATTGTTTGCTGTGTGTTTGAACGCGGATTTCAATGCACTCATTCATAGTTTTAGGGCCTGTTATGGACATGAAACTACAACACTGTACACAATTTGAAGGCACCGTAGAGTCAGACAAGGGGCGATGCGAAGAGGGGACTCGGCTGTTCACAGCTGGCCTCCTGGGAGTGTTTGTGGACTCCAGCGAGACGCAGCGGAAGAAAAACAGGCACGATCCAAAGCTGCAGCTACCAAGCTGGCATGAAACCAAACACAGTGTTTACTTAACTCCTTCAAAGTGAAAGTGCTTAAATAAGTAGTTATGAGTCATAGCGAAAGCATCCAACATAAAAGATGGCATTACAAAGCGATGTGCTTGTACACATACCCTGTGGATATTTGATATGGACAAAAACAATAAAGAGAGAAGCCACAAGCCTAAAGATTGTTTATAAAATGTGTTTCTGTGTATGAGGCAAGTATCAAGGTATAAAAGACTTCAAAAAGACAGATTCAAAGCCATCACCATTCTGCTCCGATGGTTCAAACTCTTAATAAGATGGTAAAATATCAGAGTGAGCCATTTTCTCCTGTTCTGAAGAGCATCCAGGATTTTTATCATCCTACCCATCCCCAACATGCTGCTGCACACTGCCGGCCAGCTGAGCACCAAAATGCTCCTACACTTCTCCTTTGAATGTCACACAGACAAATTCAGCTCTTAACGCATAAATTATATACCTCAAATAAAAAGGGGGGCAACAGTAGCACAAATAGCAGACTTCGAATCTATTAGCTCCTTCACCAGCTATCCCCACTTTACATAAACATTAAATACATATTAGTAATTAGCACAAAGTTCAAAGTATTTATGTCTAGAATATCTTTAAATATAATGGGATTTCCAAACTTTAAAACTTTAGAAACATATTTTTTGGTTGCCAATAAGTTATGATTCAATGCAAAATCAGTTGTCTATGTCAAGTTTACATCCAAGAATCCAAATATTCACTCATACGACTTCAAGAATGTAGATTTAATTTATAAATATAGCATTTTGCAAGCTGTTTCACTGATTATGCAGCACATTTGACTAAATAAACAAGCTTAATAAATACATTTAGGGCCTGAAACCCAGCCAGTGACTCAATCATCAAAAATATGTACTTTATTACCATCAACATGTTACATGCAGTTTGTACGGTTGAGATATCTTTTGTAACAATGGTGTCCATATGTTTGAGGAGAGATTTTGACAAACCACTAAAGCGCTGCAGTAAGATCAAAGTTTCATGGCTGGCTTCAAAAGAACTGCTGACAGAAACATCCCCACATAAACCACTGTACATGTCGTCACAAGCACACTCAGTAAAAACAGTCAATGCATGCCAAATATCAGCCACTAAAACCACACACAGGTGAAAGTCTTCTTTTACACACAAATATCAAAACAGTAGAGACTAAAACACATCCACATCTTATGAGGTTTATTATTATGCATGTTTTATAACAGTTGAAACCCAACATTTGATCATAAACGTAGAAGATTCCGTATTTAAGCAAAACAAAGTGTGCAATGGAACAGCTGTGCTGGATGCTGGGAGACTGATAGAAACCAAGAGATTTTCAGTCTGGAGTCTGACTGACAGGTTGTAACATTTCATTATGTCGTTTACTTCCTCTTGGATTTAGTTTTTGAATATTTTTGATTGTAGATCTGGCTGTGTCCTGATGGAGGGCTGCCCTCCATCCAGACACAAATATTTTACAACCTCTTGTTGGTTTTCTGCCAGGATTGCTCTAAATTTAGCTCCATCTTGTTCTCATTAACTCTATCCAACTTCCTTGACCCTGTTGCAGAAAATTATCTACCCCACATGATGCTTCTATATGGGACGTAGGGATTTATACCATGAACTGACTGTAGGATTGTTCTGCCTAGACCTGCACTTGAACATCATATGCCTACGTCAGACTTCTGTGAATGTGAAGAGAGGATTTCAGTGTGAAAGAGCGTTGCAAAGATGCTCAAATTATCCAAGAAAAAAAATATCTGATAGGCTTGTTTTTATGTGACTCTTTGTACAATTTTTACTCTGAAATTCACAACTGATTCAAACTGTACCCAATATTTCTTGAAAAAAAAAAAATTAAGATATGCGTTGTAAGAGTTGAAGAGTTAAAAACCCCAAAAGATATTACATCCAGAGCCACAGTGGATATTAAAACTGTCAGCCAGATCTGTACAGGTCTAGTCAAAGAAAAATGAACAAATGTTGTCTAATGTTTGTGCTAATCATACTTGAAGTCTCAAGGAAAACATGGGCAACACCACAATATTTGTGCATTCTGTTTTACTAATTAATAAGCATTATGTGTGATGCGTACAGTAAAAATAATTATGCAATCACGCTTAATGATCTTATGCAGGAGCCTCAAGGCAGAACATGCATTGACAGCAGCTGTGAATAAACTTTCTGAGTGGGTTAACACGCATCTGGCCACTCATCTTTTCAGCTGGAATGCCTTGGACCTCTCAGACCGTAAAGCCATTTTGTTACCGTTTTTTTTCTCCTCTCTGAGCCATTTGATGTTTATCAAAAGTACAAAGACCCTGAGGTTAAAGAAGCTAAAGCAAACATCAAAAAAAAAAAAAAATGGGAGGATGATATGAGGTGAATGTTTTTTTTTTTTTTTCTCTCTTATCCAAAGGTTACCACCAAATATGGTCACGGAGCTGTAAATAGGTATTTTCCAGCTCTTTGTAAAGATTGTGCCATCAGGAGTTTGGGTAGAGCAGCATATTTCCAGTCCAAGGGAGTGTTATTTTAGTCCTCGGTAAATTGTTGCCAGAGAAAGTGGGGCCCAAATTATGGCTGTCGATATGAGGCTGACCACGACTCCATCTGGCACTGCTGCGTCCTTTCCAGGGTGCACAGCAACACATATGAGAGTGGCTGAACGTAGGTAGGAGGTTGTGGGGAGAGGAAGTCTTTGTCGTCAACAGATATCTGGCAATCAAGGTGATACGTGGCAAAGTAAGGGCCGGACGATGCCCTTTAATCGCGATACACACGTGCAATAGTTCTCCTGACCTCTCCCCACACTAACTGCCGTCCTGCAGGGCTCATGATATTCTGTGTGTGCATATGCGAGTTTGCATGACGTAACATAAGCCCAGATTCAGCACAGCTGGGCTTCTCAGTATTGCAGATTACAATACGTCACTGCTTTTGCTCGCAGCCCTCCCCCCTAACTAGCACAGGCTCCAATACACTCACATCTACTCTCGACACATGCATGCAGACACAAACCAAGTCCAATGATGTCACTAAATTTGCTCCCCCCTCCCCGCTCCATCTGCCTCTCCATCTCTGCCTCACTATCACGCATACAAATTTGTATATTCTCCGTACTTCCAGTTTAGACTTGACATTTTTGTTCAATTTCTTATTTTGTCTCACAGCATGCATCCTTTTTCTTTCTTTTTTTCCCCTCTGCCTCCTTCAATGTTTGTCTGCTGGCCAGATGGGACTTATTAAACACATACTGAAAGGGAAAACTACTTAGAGTCCAACCAAGCAATTTATTTTAGGAAAAGTAGACAATGAAAAGCTTTTCTTGATTCAGTTAATGTACACAACACATTAGCGCTGAAATTTTCCAAAATAAGTTTAGGATAAACTGACTTTTTCCCCCATCAACACAGATCTGTCACCCATTATTGTACAGATTTTTAATCCCCCTTCCAAAAAAAAAAAAGGACTTTAGAGCTAAAACTGTGGTAAGTTAATTTGAACTTCTAACAATACAATCTGTTAAACATAAGTGTATGTGTGTGTGTTTAAGACCAGTTGATTTTTGTTCTTTTATACTCTGTTGTGTATAAAATCAGTCGGTTTAGATTAATCAACAGTGAAGATAAGTAAAATCAATCATCAGTTTAATCTTCTGAAAAATTCGAGGCAAATTTCAGTTCTACCCTCCAGACACTAACGCTCAAAATCAAAAAATTTCTCTGAACTTGCGCTACTTTTATTACATCTCATAGTTTGTAATGTGTTATGCACAGACATTTACGTACAGTTTGTCTCTCGCCGATCTCCACACAGAACGCCCCTCAGCCAAAGCGAATTTACTACAAGATAAGGCTTCATCTCTCAAAATCACACAGACGTGGATTATTCTAACCGAGCTATCATGCAGGCTTTCTGGCACTTTGCTTGATAGCCCATCAGATTGTTGGCACGGCAGCCGTCCACTCCATATGACCTGCTGTTAAAGGGCACATACAGTCCAGGAGAGAAGGAAGAACATAATAGAAGAAATGAAAAAAAAAAAAAGTTAAACAAGAATATGGTTAAAATGAAAATTAGGACAATCAGAACCCATCAGCAGCACAAAAGCAGGGGAGGGTGACACCGGACTGAGGGGCTTTTAACAGATCCAGTCTTGCTTTGTGTGTGTGTTGTTGCATATGTGACAGAAACAGAGGATATTGGTCTGAATGCCATATTCAAACATGGGAAGGAGTACAAGAGCACACGGACACACACACACACACACACGCACACGCACACACACACACACACACACACACACACACACACACACAGACACACGCTTGCACACAAATAAGTCCTCCAGCATCAGACACACCAGGATTACACTCCCTCTTTTATAGACGGAGCACAGATTATAGTTCAGCCACAGCAAAACACAGTTTATAAGGCATCGTGAAATGACATGAGGATTCAAGCATAATGTTATTTTTCTGTTAATAGGGCACAGCAAAAATCTGAATGAAAATCTCCCCTGTCAATGGAAACTTTCCCACTCAGGTTTCTTATGCTAAATATATTTTTACATAACATTTTGAATCAAATACAGCAAAAATAGGGATCTTAAGAGAACAGATTTAATTTTCTCTTCCAAAGCCAACCGACTGAGCAGAGGACATTTCATCATGCATTGATCACAGTTTAATCCTAATCACTCTTCATGATAGATTACAATGCGGCTGCCACAATAGAGAACAAAAAATAAATAAAAAAAAGGAAGGAAAGTGTGTGTATGTATATTTGTAAGCGGTGTTCTTGCCAGCAGGTAAAATAATTGAAATTTTTATTTGTTGCCAACTGTGGTTGTAGCAGTGCAAACCAATAAAGTGTTCCTTCATTTTACGTGTTAGAAAACTAAGTGAATACCATGTGTGGTACAGCTTTTAATGAGTAACGAATATTCAGACTTACTGATATTTCAATAACTGCCATCGCGTTTTCTATGCACGGGCCTCATTTTTGATACTAAACTCAGAGCTGCGTGACAACCCTAAAGCTTCTGACAGATTTCCAGGTACAGACACTGTTGTGTTGCAGTGAGTTAAGAAAATCTTCCGTACAAATTAAAAGCGCAATGACTACCATTTTTTTTCCAATGCACATATAACAGGAGCTATATGACCTTACAAATCAATTAAGCATGTCTTAATCTACTACAAACTCCATGTAAAGGTAAAAAATTTCAAATGAATTAGGCCAAAAGAGGACTCTTGCAATTCACTGCTTTTTATGTGATGGGCAGGGCAGTTCTTCAACTTCTAAAATAACTTTTGATCACTTCACATAGCAAATTTACAGATTTTTTTATTTTTTTTTTAATGAAAGAATAAGAAATGTGTCTTTTGGAGAAGTCTACACCACATTCACAGCCTTGCTTTGTGTCATATAAGCTGTTCACAGGCCAAGGTTATATTTTTCTTTTTCTTTTCCTTTTCTGCAGAGTAAAAACTTTTTAAAATCCTGCAATGTTATTTTGGCTGAAGTATACACTGTTTTTTTTTTTCCATATACTGCAGCAAACAAATGATTTAAAATCTCTTCAAGCCAACATAAAATATGAGCTTTAGACTGACAAATTGATGTGATTTTGTAGATACGTGTATCACTGTTTTATATTTTTCTGTGTTTTCAAACAAAGTTGGAGTGCGTTTCTCAGGATTACAAACTCAAAAAAAATACAATGACAGAGACCATCAATTGGCAACATGTGTAACTCAGCCTGACAGCCTTTTCACATAAAAACAAGAGGTGTAATTTACAATTCTAGGTGCTTGACAATGCTGAAAATCCAACAGGGGAACAAGTAGGCAATGAAGTTTTTTGTATATAGAAAAGAACATTAAGAAATGCTGTTTGAAAGGACTAGAATGTATGAAGGGGTTAATTAGCTCTGCTCTCCTACAATCTGAAGAGGTAATCATCGCAACTGATTTACATTAATTTGATCTGTCCTTCTTTAGAGGAATTAACCTCCAATTTGTTCTGGGGAAATTAAATTAAAGAGAAGGGCAACCTTCCTGAACTTCTTGAAACATGATCGGGATACATTTAATAAGGGATTCTGGGAAATAAAAATCATACAACAGGTAAGCAGATATTTTAATAACTTGATTTTGTTTCCATTTTCCCTATTTTAACCTGCAATATTCAGAAAAATAAATATTTATTTCAGGGCTTTTAAAAATATAATTCCTTATTTAATGCAGTAGATGTGGCGTTACATGTTTGTTTTATATAATAGTAGTCAAACAAATTACACAAACTATAGATGTATCTGTAATAAATACATGCATAATACATCTGTAATAAAAATTTGGACGCATGCCTACCAGTACTTTTAAAGAACAGGAAAACTTCCCATGATTTATAACATTAAATGGACCTATTAAGCTGAATGTGTTAAATAGAATTATAGAAAGGAGAACAAGGGGGTTTTGTGATGTTTTACTGCACAATAGAGGGAAAAAAGGTGTCACATAAAACTCAGAATTGTTTACACAACCTAATCCTAGTATTTCAAGCCTGTTATCTTAGCTGGCTGATCCACAACTTCCTATTCCGTGCATCTGTATATATTTTTCCTCTAAAATCCTAGTTTATTACAGGACATCCTCTTAAGTCTTCTGCTTCCCATCTTATTCAGAACATCCACTGACACGAGGTGCAAACAGTCTTAAATAAAAAATCTGGCAAAAAAAATGAAACAACCCCTTCTGCAGAAGCTTCTGTCAGCCATTTTAATCTGCAGAAAACAACACACACAAAAAAGGAATTGGCAAACTGATTACATTTAAACATGCCAACTTTGTAAACAAAAGCGATGGCAATATTAAACATAAAACTGCTCTTTTACCATCGGGTTCACTGCAAGACATGCATGAAAGCACCTTTATTTTGTTCCTTACTTAATATGACAAGAAGCCTGTAATTGCAACAATTTTCTGTAATTCTGTGAGCACCTTTCACAAAGCCAGAACTTCCAGCTGTTAGGAGAAACAGTGGGTTTACTTTAGTAAATTTTCATCAGTTATATATATATATATATATATATATATATATATATATATATATATAAATCTTGTATCTAGGATTTGTGCTTAGTATTTCAACATCAGTCCTTAAAGGTAGAGAGAAGATGATGTCTAAACAGGGAGTCTGAGCCAGAGTGACGGCGCAGACACTTACATCATTACCTGTCCTGGTGTCACTGCTCATCTCGCAGCTAGTGTTAACGTGTTGCAGCGAAGCAGTAACGCTGCTGTCATGCCCTGATGCAGACGAGCAGCTAACCTCCAAGTGCTGAGTGAGGAGAATGCCAAGGTCCAGTAAGCCCTCGGGGTAATTAGGAGGAAGTCCAGATCGACCCGAGACACGCAGGGTGTTTATGTGCAGTCCTCTGTTGGGAGTCCTGGAGCTCATTATTAAGAGCAAGTTTTGAGCAAGAGAGTAAAGTGTTGTGAAAAAAAGTCATCTTAATCAAGCCACTAGATAGTTTGCAAGTAGGATTGGTCTGTTTAAGAACATGCAACAGAATCTCAATTGGGCGCAAGTCCAGACTTTAACTGTATTCTCTTGGATAAACTTGAATGGCAGTTCATCCATCAGCTATTTTAAACAAAACCCAACATTGAAACAAGCAATTTAAAACATAAAAAAGTCTTCAAAAATACCCATACACGCTGCAAAGCAACAGTACAAACCATGCAATCCCATTTATTCCAAATTTTTATGGTGGTGACCATCATCCTACGATTTGACTCCAATCATTACACCAACGGGTTCACCCAGGTCAGCTGAACAGAGATGTAGCAAGAATTATTTCCATGCTGATTTTTGCTTAACCTTTAAATCAGTCAAACTCAACGTCACCACAACATTTATTGATGCCAGTGCAGCAGGTACATTTTGGAGATTTTGTTGATCTTTAATGGGAACTGGAAGTGAAGCTATTAAGAGCATAACATGCTGTAAAAGTAGAAAAAGGTTATTTAGTGCTTAGGTTTGACCCATTCCCCCCTCCCACCCCATCCCTCAACAATATTTAAAGTTCAAATGACTCATAACTGGGCCCCTTCAATGAACCCAGTCCTGAATGATGGCTCACCCACAGCACAAGGACAAAGGAACTCAATAAGGCCAAGGATCTGCAGTCCATTTAATGAACTGACACTCAGTCAAGCAAATCCTCTCCGTTTCAGAATTTTTCCTTATTATGGAAAATATCTTCCACACATTACATGCAAGAACAAACACCACAGACATTTACACTAATGTAAGACATCATTACTATGTTTTACAGCCCTGTCAAAATGGCAAGATAAGCAAAAACTGAACCTTATCTGAGAAAAAGACACTTTACCCTTCGCCACAGTCACTGCACTGACACACTGCCCTATCATGTGCTTGTAAAAAAGACAAAACAAGAAAGACAAGTTGATGACCTCAATTAAAATTTAATGGCCCAAATTGCCAATATAATATCTGTTTATGGAAACAGAAGGAAACAGCCTGAGAAGTAGTATTCATAATGAGAAGTAGGAAGAAGAAATCAGAGTGATCAGGCTTGGGTGTTTTTGGCCAAACTTCAAAAGTGGATTACTTTGTTAGTCAAACGTCATAAGAGACAGCACTGATAAGGAAACAAATAGGAAGCCAGTTAACCGCTGCTGTACTTAGAGCTCTGTGTGCTTCTCTAGTGGGCATGCGTGTTGTCATTACTCACGTCTAACAGCTGCATTACAAACAGCTGCGTGGCAGACAGACAGCCGACAATCATTGTCTACAACAGACTGAGCAACAATTCAGCACTATTTATTACACCCATAAAATAAAGTTAAATGCACCAAATGACTTGTTGTAGTTCATCGAGACAAGTCCTGAAGATAGCTTCTCATCATATCAGTATTTTAGCGTTCTTAGAGAGGAATCAAATTTCAACAACTTGTAATGAAGATCTTTTTCTTTCAGTTATGATTGACATGATCCAATTATAATTGTTCAGGTCAGACTGGAGATGGTTGCTTTGGTTCTGATTAAACTCTTTCTTCACAATATCACAGTAAAGCATCAACACAGACAAGGTTCCGATCCACATATATATTATGCATATATCTTCAACTCCATCCTATCACTTGTGAACAAGACACCAAGATACTTTAGCTCCTCAGCTTGAGGCAAAAACTGAACCTGAACCTGGAGGAAGCAAACCACTGTTATCCTGTTAAATAATGGCAGGAGCCACCTCTAATACTTGGTGCTTCATAGTGGTATGCAAAACAATCCAGTCCGGTCTGAATTGTTTAAAGTTGTAAACAGAACCACATCATCTGCAAAAACAAAATCCACAATTAGGTCTTGAGAATCGTGACAAGGTCCATTCCTTAGGCTCGTCCAACACAAACCTGGAACAGGTTTAACTTTGTTCCAATAATGCAGGGTTATGCTTTTGTTATACAAGCATCCTCACCAACCACCAATATTAATGTCTGTAGTCCATTTTTGCTTCCACTGCCACAATTGCATGTAGCGACCAACAACAATCAATTTATGATGCCGTTTGGTAGCAATGAGATATATGGGACATATTTTGTTACTAAGAGGTGCCCAGTCTTTCAATGTATCTTCTCCTTTATAATGGAGGAACTGAAAGAATATGTGTCATTGGCCAACTTATAGCTTGGTCTCTGAAATAAATTTAAAAAATAAATAGAGAAAAAAACTACTATTGTTTACCACAAAATTAGCAGGTTTTGTTGGCTCTGATGTAGTATTTGATAAAAGGTTGTTTGAACCTGGCTGTTCTCCAGTTGTCATGTAACGGTTAAGCATGACATAAAGCAAGCCATCTGTCTTACTGCCTTACTAATCAAACCATCAAGTGTGATGGCCAGGGCTCAGGTGTTGTAGAGATAAGCACACTGCAAATAACCAGTAACACCATGCGTGGTATCTTTTTGACTAGATATCCTTAAACTTGGTTATTAAAAACAGATTCTTTTGCAAGATACCGCTTGGACAGTATTGCAGGCAGTCCTTGAAATCAATCATCACAGTACAGCAAGGATGGGAAGTTAATTCCACTGGAGGCACAAGTGGTAAAGCCTGCTGACAGATTCATAAGAGGCTGCAAATTGTTTTCATGAAGTTTGTGACCTCGGATCTTGGATTTTGATGGTCTATGTGCCATTTTAGAGCTCCTTTAAGAAGCAGCATCTTAGAAAAATCTAAGTAACCCCTACTTTCCTTGTCTGCTGTTGAAGGATGAAAAAAGGAAAAAGCCACTTCTTCAGATGGACATCTAGTTGCTCTATTATGATCGGTCCGCAAGGTCCCTTCAGATTTAATTTGCTATTGTCACAATCTCCCTGCTGAGATTCCACTTTTTCTCAGCTCCTCTCCTACACTGTCAGAAGCCCTATATAAGGCTGACAATGCTTCAGCTTTCCTATTGTCACAATCTCCCTGCTGAGATTCCACTTTTTCTCAGCTCCTCTCCTACACTGTCAGAAGCCCTATATAAGGCTGACAATGCTTCAGCTGTGCCCCAAAGCATTCACAAACTTGCATGCTGAATTGTCAATGGGGACATTAAACCCTGTGGATTAAGTATACAGAAATAGCACTTGAGAAATTGCTTACATTTATTTAATCATTTACAGGAAAGGTATCCACAAAGAGGACAAGTACCTCTTGCCTCACTACAGCCACAAAACTTAGGAAAAATATAAAGCCAAAGGACAAATTAGGAGAAATTATCTTTCAGGTTATACCTGGAGTATGAAGACATTTCTGCTGCATACATAGTCTAACTGCTATAACCAGGGCACTGCTTTCCAGCTTTTGAGATTGATGAACAGCTGGGATGAAAAGTACAAAAAATGTCTCATCTTTTGAAAGAAATATGTTTTCATATATTTGTTAGTTGATAATGTATGGAAAAGTAGAAATAGCATTATACTCCATTCTCTTTTACTTGTTACTCAATATCTGTTATTGAGGAAAACCCAGACATCCCTCACCCAAACAGCTTTCTAAGGCATTCATAGCCCATTATATTGGTGCATCCTTTGCCAATTCTTTAAAGTAAGCAACATCCCTGATGTGGGTGCAAACCAAAGTCCTGTTGCAGATGGTTCCCCTTTCTACGTTTTAAGAATGTGTATGAAACTAACAAAATGGCAAAGTACAAAACAGCACAGAAGAAGAAGATGAAGGACAATGCTTGCCCAAGGCTAACTGTCTGAGGTAATCGTCCACAAACTTTTACAAAAATATGGTTTGCATTTAATTATCTACTTTCAAATGTTGAGCTACTTCTGACTTAATTTTCAAACATCTTACTGATTCTGAAAATACCACATGTCAACATTTCTTCCAATAGTGGCAATACTTCCACAAAAATAACTTTGGTTAGTGTGAAATTATATGGTATATGTGTGGTTTGGAAGGTTTATTGGTCTGAAAAAGATCAGACTCTTCAATTTCCAACCAGTCAAGGTCATTCAAGATGAAAATTGTCTCTCTGTCCGTCTCTAGATGGATACATGGTCCCTTTGTTAAGTTCTGCCTCTGTGACGCCTTCCAGCCGAACGTGTCCAAAAACATGAGTGGCCTTAATCCCTCACTATATCCTGTTCCATCCTACCATCACTCCTGAATAAGACATTAGGATACTTTTCCTCCTGAGTCAGAGACTGACCTTTGAACTTTAGGGGGTGGTGCACCTTTTTCCGGTTAAGAACGTCAGACTTCAAGAGGCCAGATCTCACCCCAGCTGTTTTACGCACAGCTTTGAACTGCTCCACTGCACACTGAAGGTTATGTCTAGAAGACTATCACATCATCTGCATAAAGGGTAGATGAGCCACGTAAATTCCCCAATCAGGCAACCTAGTCTTCATAACAAAGAGTTTATTTAAATAAATGTGACCAAAACACTGACTTTGTACCCCCAAACATGTTGGTAGTATGAACAAACAACATCTGAACGATCCAACTAGGACGCATTAATACTACATGTACATTCGCTTAAACCTACACCTTCACGCTTGTTGTTTCAGGTCAGATCAACAGAGAGCACTTTGTGATAATGAGCTCCTCCACTTTCATGACAGATGGAAAATACACACCATGCAATGCCCAGCTCCTCCCTTTCCATCCATTTCACCAAGTTCGCCCGACTTATCAACCCATCAAACCCAGCAGCGCCACCGCAGCCCAGGCACCGCGTCTGTATCAGATGCTGACAGAGGCGTCAACAAGAGGAGGAGCTGCTCGCGGCTGAGGCAGTGGAAAAACCGCCTCACCCTCTTCATCAATATTGCAGCCTCACCTGGTGAAAGCTAACACCCGCTAACATATTCCATCATGTCATTGGAAGAAAGGATCAGGTGCCTTGGCTTGACATGCCAACATTGTTGTCCGCACAAATTATGACGCAAAACTTGTTACATTATTCACGACCTTTTTCTAAAATAAAAAAACAGGAAGACTTGGAAGGTGTTGGAGAGCTAATTATGTTCTGCAGAGCAGATCAATGTGCAGGTCATTGTTGTGTTTGGCTAAAAAAGTGAGAAGAAGCAGAAAGATGAAAAATAAGCACATCTCTCAACAAGAATACTGAGATCTCAAGGTGTAACAATTTGGTGAGTTATGTTCATAATGCATAATATAGGAATAGAGACAAGAGTTAACAAGCAAGGGGTGAAATAATAATGGAACCGACATAACTTAGTAGAGATTTAAGAAGTATTACTGCCAATTTTCTTTAATTGTGATTGTAAATGTTGGAAAAAAATAATGTTTTCATAGGTTGCATATTTAACAACTTGTCTGTGTCAAACAGAACCATGGCACATCAGTTTTCAGCGTAACAAATTTACTTTCTTTGTGCTGAACATTCAGTGCAAAATGGATTTTAGAAGATTATGTTGCAAAGAAAAATTTAATTCCCTCCTGGCCATTTCATTTTGTAAAAGCAGACAAAACGCGACACAAAGATAAGGATTTCAGTATTATGGCAGCTGCAGCTATTCTGCATCTCAGAATTTCAAACATGAAACACATCTGAGCAGCCAGTTTTCATCCCTAATTACTTTCAACAAAAATTGGTTTAGACTCAACAACAAATATGCTTATTGTTCAGCTCAGTCAAATTGTGGCCAACCTCAGGAAAGCATAAAGGGAAATGCAAAAAAATAAATGAATAAATAAAATCTATACTGAAATTGAGCTCTGGTCACTGCCGCTTATCTCATTGGTCAGCAATGTCATCATAGCAGACTGCATGCATGGGATTGCGTGCATCTGTGCGTTTGTGGGTGTGTAATATGACCTGGTTGAGGTCAGTGTTAGTGCACATTTAATCTCCAGTCTCTTTCCAGGCCACACCAAGGACTTTGACACATCACTTTGCTATCTATTATTCACATATGGTCAGACTTCAAAATGAGTATGTGTGTGAGGTCATATGTGTACGTTTGTGCGTATGAAATAAAGTCCTTTAACAGAACAATGGAGCTCAGAATTTATCATTTTTTCCCCCTGGCAGACACAATATCAACCCTATTGCATAATCCCGGAATTTCAACCACATTAAAAATAAATAAATAAATAAAAATCTAAAACTTGCACACAGGAGCACACTTTGCTCCTGCTCCCGTTGCACAACCTTAGAATTTTAGGGATAGAATGGGCTGGTTTCATAAGCAGTCTGCTGCCCACTGGCAGCTGTGCTGTCAGATGAGGTCATTACTTTGGGCGGGACACCGCCACAGATGGGGAATATTGCTAGAGACAATGGTTTAAAAAAAATAATTAAAAGTCCACCGGGTGTGAATAAGACTGACAGCTGGGGGAGACCCGAGGGCTGTGATGTCCCTGTCCGTTTGTGTCGTGTTACCTTGCTGGCAGTGCAGTGATGCACTGAGGTAAATGGGGAACAGGGCAGGTGAATGATGCGTGTGTGTCAGCAGTGTGTGAGTTCAGGCTGGTATTACTATCAGCTCAGTGCCAGGAAGGGGTGAATAGCCCTTATACTATCTCTGCAGCACAGCTTGTTTGTCCTAATGAGCAGAACTCTGACTCCACTCTGAAAAATTGCAAACAAACTAAACAAACAAACAAAAAAAACCTTAAATTTGAATTGTTGCGAAACAAGATATAAATATCTAGGAACTCTATCTCACTCATTGTGATGTAACTCATGAACCCTGGAAGCTTTGCTTTAACAAACATGAGTGACAGATACCGATAGCTCTTTTGAAGAGTCTGTGATCTGTTGTTGAGGTTGTGCAGAAAAAGGTTTTCAGACATTTTAAAGCTCCATCCAGCACTGTAGGTGTAACCCTGGCAGGTGCACGCATTTACGAATATACAAAAATAATAAAAAATATTTTAATTCTTTTCAAAAAGTGAAACTCCTTTTGTGTTGAATCATTATGCACATTATCATAGGGTAACAGACTGACTTTATGATGAAATAGTAATTCATTGAGATACACCTGTCCATCCGGTTTCTACTCTTTCCATGAAAGTTTAGCTTTAATTTGATGTCAGTACTGGAGCTTGCCTCTAAGTGAGCCGTGTGCTAATACTGCCGGGGAGCAGAGCTCTCAAAATCATTTCATCCAATAGCTCAAACTTCTTTAAATCCTTCCAAACATGCATTTCGGACGAATAATGTGATGGGAGTAAAACGCCACTCCGCCCAATAGTCAGGCACCTCAGTTATTTACTCAAATCTCTAAAATCCCTTTGCAAATGTTTATTCAGCCAATGTGTGGGCAGCAGCCCCGGCGCTCAAGGACAAACGTCCGCCTGCAGTTTAGTGGCTGTGTTGCGCTGCGAAAGGCTGCGCCGTGGCATGCGTGACCATTACATCACGAGCACTTCCTGTCGGGTTTATAACACAGACCTCCTGTCAGGAGCCTCACTCTGCTGATCTGATCAGGACTTCTGCTTCGAGGCTATTTGTTTCTGGCACCATGCTGTGGCGGTGTCTTAATCCTTATCTGCAGGATGATTTGCCAAAGACAAACTGCAGTGTAAGATGCGCAAGTGTTTGTATGCTTCACTGACTTCATTCATTGTGTTGCCATGTGAAACTGTTCGTATTTCTTGTCCTCTTTTTATGCCGTACCTTCAACCGATTGCTCCCCCCAACCCCCTACACTCAGCGTGCCACCAAAGCCGCTTTGAGCTCTTTGCTCTGACATCAACATAGTCGACATCAGTAAGCATGGACCGGACCATTAGATGAGCAAGAGAGGGAGATAACTGAAATAAGAGCATTTTAGTCCAGCTTTAGTACGGGGGACGCTCCTAAAACTCAGGGCAGAATAAAATGTTAAGGTTCTTTTTCTTTTTTGCAACTGCCTTATGCTGCAAGTTTCTTCTGTGGAAGCCTGCCGCTATTAAACTAAAATCACATACATCCCCGGGGCACAAAGGAACGCTTCACAAAAATCTCCGTATCAGCAGAGTTAAAGTGCCACTCTCCCTATGGCTCACTTTCCATCTTTTTGTTCTTCGTTGTTGTAACTAACGGGTCATAGCCGCTGGATCTATACAGAACAAAGGATGAAATGAAACACAGAACACAATCCCAGGCATGTTTAGTAACATTGCATGAAAAGGCTGTTTTCTTTACAAAAATAAAAAATAAAAAAATCAAGTCCAATTATTTCTTCTTTCTAGCACAATCAAGTGTTGATAATAAAAAGTAAAGTAAACCTAACTTCACTATAAAACCACATTTTCTCTGTTTGGAAAATAGACAAAGTGCACGGTTGATGAGATAGCATATGCAACAACACAGCTTTGCTGCTTTTTGTTTGGAAATGGTGTGTTTGAACAGAAAAGATCCTTCTAATGAGATTTTGTCAAACTTGTGTGTGGCTGCTTCACACATAAAAAAAAAGAATGTATTGATCACTTTTACTTTCCTCAAATACTTTCTGTGCAGGAAAACAGAGTGAGATTCATCAAACCGAATGCCTGACAAGGACAGAGTTCCTCTCATCTACAGAGAACAATTTAAAATAAATTTGGCCACAAGTTCATAAAACAAATGGCTTCTTGGCTTCAAGAGAAGGAAAAAACTTTAGACTGGCAATGGCTTTTGAAGTTTGTCTAAAGTGAAAATTGAGATTCCCAGCTGCATCCATTCTCTGCTGACATATTTTACACAACAGCTGCATAGTTCACCAGCATAAAGCGTAGTGATGACAATTATTGAGAGAATGGTCACTCTTAACTTTAACTGCTAAATTGTTGGCTGTCTTTGTGCTTCGTTTCTTCCTTTCAAGCTGTTAAATCCAATTTCAAAGTAGGATTTTAACTATCAAAAGTCAAAACGGAGTAGTAAAAGACTGTAGAAATTAGAGACACTCTTTAAACTTCAGCTAAACATGAGTTTGAAATTGGTAACTGACAACTGTTCTGATATATTTGTTCTGATAGTCCCACATAGCTTCAAAAAAACAAAAACAAACAAACACTGACATAGATAATTAATATTTCACAATCTCTTCCAAAATCTGGTTTCAGCTGCACATGGTTGCTCAACTAGTCAAAAACAAAGGACAAAGGTTTTGTGGTAAGGGTTCAGAGATCAAGTAACAGAATGAGTCTGGAAAAAATACTTCAATCTATTGTGCAAACCCATTCAAAGTGTTTTCTTAAGTTGGCTACTTTGCATAATTATTCGTAAAACTGGGCTGACAGTGCAAGTCAAAATGTATGACTTGCATACATTTTGCAAGTCATACAGTGATTCCATGCGTTAATTAGGGATACAATAGATCTACTTGTTGCTTCACACAATGGTGTTGGTGCTTATCTTTGTGCTTCTGAGCTGCATCTGACCCCCACAAGCACAGCTTCTTATAATAAAGATTGGAACGCCTATTTGGGATCAAAGTCACGGCTTTCCAGTGGTTTAAATCATATCTAACCGACAGGCTACAGTTTGTTCATCTTCAGGTTCTGTGTAATTCACCTTCCCCAAACTTAGATACCTTATTCCACAAGGTTCTGAGTCCAAAAGTCACCTTTTGGATGACTTCTTGGCTGTTCCACGTTTTATCATCCATTTGAGGATACTGACTCTCACTATGGTGGTATTCCAAACGCATAGAAGTCAGTCTTGAGTTTCATTAGACTGAAGCATGATGCCTCTTTTTTGAAGAAACTTTTTTTTTATGAACTTCATGTTAATGTTATAGTTTGGTGATTTCTGACTTGAGTCTTTGGTGTAGCCACTCAAGATCAGACACCAAAAACCGTGGTTGTTCATCAATATGAAAACAGCAGAAATGTATAAATGGAAAATATTTTTTACAGCATTAAAATTAACACTGAATGTAGATTTGGAACTCGCAATGTTAAGCTGATAATATCGACGCTGTGCTAAAGTGACCGTCTGGACTGCTGAACAAGTTCACGGATGTGATGCAATGGAGGGACTCCTTGAGCCTATTAATAGGATCTGAATTCCCCTCACAACTCACTCAGGCCTATTAGTTCATCTTTTCTGTCTACGTCAAAAAGATGAACTAATTAGGATATAAGAGTTTGAGTTGGAAATACCACTTGGAATTAGTGGATCTCCGAGTGCATGAAGTCATAAACACACCCCTGACAAGATAGTGAGGTTTTACTCCTACTCTCAGCTTTGACCACAAGACATATGAAAAGAAAAAAAACAAAAACAAGAATTTTCCAGTGGAAAGGCACATACACACAGCATAACATCAGTAAATCATAAATATCTGGGTGGCTTTAGTGACACAGTGGAGAATCTTAATTAGGCTAATTTCTTCACATGGTTTCCTGAAAAGGGCGTGTGCTGGAAAACCACAACGTGTGGAAACTATTTCAGTTACTGGGACCTAAAAGTTCTGAAAACGAGCAGCTTCAACAAACAACAACATTAATACACAGACAGATGCAAAAACCTGCTCCTCTGAAAAGAGTCTTGGGTAAAACAGGTGCTGATGTTTAGGATTCGGTGTCAAAGGAAGTGGAAAAAGCACCCACAAATTATCCAAGGCTGCCACTCGGAGCCTTTTGAATTCCCCCTTCTCCAGTTGTCAGGATGACTTGTTAACTGACTTTCCAGGTTCCAGTGTGACATAATGTTGTATTAACAGACCACGTAGATAGCTGATTCACATTCCTACAAGGACACCCTTGGCATGATCTCACTACAAGCTGGGAAGCCCCACTGGAAGCCCCTAAACGTCCCCAGAACTCCCCCAAACCTCCTGACAGCTTCGCCTCGTTCCTCATTCCAGCCCGCTAAGCTGGCAGTTAAAAATAAACCTTCACCACGCCACATTGGTCCTGATGACATATGTCACCATGGCAACCTCAGATGACAAGTTGTTGAAGGGTCTAAGGTTGGGTTTTAAAAGAACCATGTGACCTCGGGGAGATGAAGGGCTGCGGCAGAAGAGAGGGCCACTCAGTCGGCGAGCGCAGCAGCTGCAGGAGTAACGAGGAGAAATCCCCTCAGAGGGAGAACAAGAGCGCTCCTGCTCTTACTTTCTCTCCTCTCCAACATTACCCACTCGAAAATACAAGCAAGTGCCCTTTGCCACCGAGTTGAAGTCATTATGCTATTTAGCCAACAGTGGTTTTCAGTTGGACATTTTCAATTACATATAATCCCAGATGGAGGTCATTCCCGTCTACTCGCTACATTTTTTCCTCCACTGATAAATCTCCTGGAGGAAATGAGGACTTAAATAACCTCCACAAGCCTGTCCGCCTCATACTATCAATTACAAATCAACTGAAACTTTGAAAGTAACAATATGGTTTATGTATACTGTTTGTTTTTGTGTTGTTGTTGTTTTTCAAGTTTGTGGAAGGTAGGCAAGAGGATTTTTCCTTATATGTTTCTTCTGACAACTTTACTGTCTAAAAAGCATCCAAAAGCTTTCCAACCTCACTAACTTTTCAGATTACAATGACAAACTCAAATATATTGAACTTCTCAGGATGTTTTTGTAAGAGACCAACAAAGTTGTCACATATTTTAATATGTTGTGGGAAAATGATACCTTTTTCCAGATTTTTTTTGTAAACAGAAATTTAAAGGTGTGAAGCCATGTGTGTGTCGTTTTATTGTGAGTGTAAAAAGAGAAGTTGTGGAAAGTTGAATGGCTCAAGAATAATTGATGCTTTTTGCCAAGACTTAAAAATTGATGTTTAACCGTGGCTCTCTGTCTTGTTTGACTGAGTGTGGGATACTCTGCAGAAAAGAAATGGGAAACAATCTCTAGACCAAGGTGGAATGGAGACGCATCCCAAATGACGTGCGGCTCTAATGGAACTTAAAAGTGGTTTTACAAAATATTAAATAAAGTGACGAAATAACTCTAAATGCCACTTTGTTGTTTTTAGTTGTAAAACATATTGGAAAGCATTTATGATTTTCGCCCATCCCCAAAGACCGCTGGCACCAGACCCCACCCACACAAACGAGGAGCAATCAGAGAAACATAACATTTGGATATATCACTTTTATCCCACATCACTGTTATGCATTACTTTGTATTTGTCTATAAAATAAAATTCCAAAAAAGTTTAAGTATGTGGTTATCTGAAAAAATGTGGAAAAAAAAATAATAATCACACCACACCAGCAGTTAGCAAGAAAAGTGGATTTTTTTGCTCCTTGTTAAATTAGAACAATAACAAAAACATAAACAAAAGAGGAAAATTGGAGGCCTCATAATGTCTTCTATTGTATGCGCTGCCCTACGTATCTCATTCCCAAACTCTACATGAGACGCCAGATCAACTTTGCAGGATGGAGATTTGCTATAAATCATTTATGTAAAATGACTGCAGTTCCAGTCAGATTGAGAAATGGACTGTTCCCTTATTGTGACACAGAAACATTAGGTCTTCTAAAAACTTTCAGAATTCTTAACTCCTTTGGAAAAAAGCGTCTTATAGTCGTCAACCCTGTGTTTGACAAATAGACAAGTCCATAATTTCAATTTAAAGCCTTACATTAAGAGTATAAGTAATAACAGTCTTCTGCCTGACTCTATACAATACTAGGTCATTATTGACTGTGGGAAAAGTGCTTCCATCAGACCCAAAGCTTTGCAATTCACAGGACCTGCCGCAAATAAAAGAGCTGCCAGTTTTACCTTGGACAATAGTGGGGTATCGTTCCTAAAACTACTGGTTTTATTTTACACTCCAGTTTAAAATACATAGTATTATACTGACACTATTGGTTACAATAAACCACATTTAGATTTATTATTTGGATAAAATACACCCCCGCCCTTTCCCTTCATTTCACCGTCCTTCAGCTTATCATCACCACTCCCTGTTTTCCATTCTCCTAAACTCTTAATAACTACTGTCCAGCATGTTCTAAGTCATGGAGAGAGGCTTAAACTGGGGCATACAGGTCTCTGAATTACTCATTAAAGCCTGATGAGCATTTAGGAGGAATAACAGACAATCTGGAAATTATACGTAAAAGAGGGTGGCTGAGGTCACAGGGGTTTTAATGCCACAAAATGCAGAGCTACACAGACACAGTTTCATCATCTTCTGATTTTCTAAGCATTTTCATGCGCGGCTGCTATGATGTGCAAATCGGGGAGACTATAAATATATACCAACTGGATCACAGAAAAGCTCCACAAATTAACATTGAGATTGCATTCAAACATAACTGTGCCTCATATTTATTCAAGTGATCACCAGGAGCCCACAATGGAATCTATCGACCTCGGTATGCAGGAAAGAATGAATATGGGTTTAGATGGTGCTGCATAACAGAGGAGACTTCCTCAAAAGGCAATTTCACTATGCAATTTATAGGCAATGCAGCTTAAGTGAAAGCTGGGTAGGTGAAGCCCTGCTGTTGTCAGTGACACAACCAATTACCCCTGTCAGCCATGAGACCAGATTGCAGGGACCTGCAGAATAACAGGATTCTGTCCAAGTACTGCTCTCCTTTACATTGTAATGCGATGGAGGTTATCTTCAATCCTACCTTCTGAAAACAATTTCTATCATATTTTTGTTTTGACTCTAAAACAGAGTCCTATACATACCAATGAGTAGCACTTTTCAAAAGAGCATTTCTAAATTCTTTCCTATGGATTGCCGGAATGAGATAAATTATTACTACTCCACAAGTCTATTAGGTCAATAAAAAAAATCATCTAGCCAACACATTAGGTTTTAAGAAATTTCACATACATTTCATGTTCTCCAGTGTGGGAAATATTTAAAATTTATAGCAACTCAAATAATGCAGTATCACAATCACAAAGGACTGTTTGCATGCAATATTTCAGAACCCGTACATTCAAGCTGTTTAAAAATAATGTACATCATAAAGATTACAATGCTAACGCCCAGAAAAAATAGGGGGATTATCAAGATTATGGAAAATAGGAGAACCCCTGAGGACTAATCCCAGTTGATAAACATCAAAAGATTCTACAATTTCATAAAAAAAATGTATTTGAATGTTGACAATTTATTTGCTTAGTCAAAGTAGTGAAATAAAACGACTCCTACAGAATAGCAAACTGGCACCCAATCTTTCAATCACTAATTTGTCATCAAATTACTGCCAATTGTTAAATTCATCAGAAAGCGGGTTGGATTACTCTCTTCTTGGAGCCAGTGAGAGATTTTTCAGTTGTGCACACAGAGAGCATGCGTGGGATACGATCAAGCCCCTTTGTAATGTCATTACCTTGACAAATGTTCAGCTCTCAATATTGTTCATAAATATGGAGCGTTTGGGTTATAAATGATGTTTTAGTTGTGACAATGATTCCTTGTAATCTAGACATGTTCAGAAAAATACATGGCTCGTCAAGAGGTCAAATTATGTTAGCGACAACATGAAATGTGACCTTGTATAACCTGTCTAATAACGGCAAGTCAGATATGCTATAGAATGATGGGGGTTTAACGGAATATAAAAAAGTAAATGCATTCTGAGCTTAAATAATAAAATCCCAACTTATCTTAAAAATGCCATATCTCTCAATCCGTCCATCTATAGCAAATCTTAACCACTGTCTTTTCATGTGAACATCAAAGTTCCTGGGAATCAGGACTGTAACCTTTTGGGATGGCATGATGCCATGTCCACAGGCTTCAAACGAAAAGGTTAACATGATATTAATGAGACGGTTTTACCATGTTCTGAAGCTGTTGAAAGATGACGATTTTGTAGCAATTCTTTCCTAAGGCACATTAAAAGAAGACCCTATTGATACAACATTAATATCATATTACTTGTTCCACTCCAAAGCTCATCAACTCAATTGAGGCACAACAAAGTAGATTGCTGTGAAAAAGTATCAACCCTTAACAGATTCTTTTGATTTTGGCTTTTTGTCACACTCCAAAGTCTCAGATCAAATAACTTTTATTGTGAAAGCTAGCCTGGCTACAAAAAAATCAGTTTGCCATGTATTATTCAATGTATTACATTGTATTACATGTAAAACAAAAGCTTTCTGAACTAACTCCCCCCTTTGTACTCAATAAATTATCAAATGACTGGCGACAAATCGAGTTCTGCTTTTCTTGCCACTTATTTCTGTGTTCTATTCAGTCTTGCAATTTATTCCACTTACATCAGTGTTTGCATTCTTCCCTCCCGTTTTGCTATGATGGAAAATGATTTCCAAGAATGAGCCAAATATATCAAACGAATAAAGTATATAGTGACATATCTGCTGTTTGGGTTTGGCTTTCATTTGGGTTTTGATCATTTCCTCATCTATTTATGATCGAAAGGTGTTACCATTTTCACTTCCTCTTTGTTAGAAAGATGTTGTTGTGTATTTTTTCCTTAGCAACTTAAGCCACATAGGTTTTGTTATAATTGATTCTTCTTTTACGTAAAGATTAAAGAATTCCATCCTTCAGAAAGTAACTCCTCTCTACTCAATTTGAGGACATTTACTCAGAATTTTGCATTCAGTTTAACTCAGTCTGTACATTAAGAATTACATAAGGGGAAACCATTACTTTGTTCTACCTTTAATTCCAAGAAAAAGTGAGCAGCTGTCCTTATAGAAACAACTTCTAAATAAAAACAAAAAACAAAATTAATGCTTAAAAATATTTGTCATGTCCTCATAAATGTATTTCAAACCTTCAGCTGCCGTCCAAAGCATTGCAGTTCAATAATTCACAGTGGTTTCTTTAGACCATTGAGATCACATCACCAGACAAGGCAAACAAGGTAAATTACATTGTCATGGGCTTTTTAATCATTAAATTAAATTCACCTGCAGACCATATATGCACACTCATTCTACCACAAGCGCATTTCCCGGACTGAAACCATTTACCGGTTGGAGGAAGCAAGGCAGCAGCCTTTTGGCATCCATCTCTGATTGGATGGTTCTTCACTAGCCTATGGGGACCCGCAGGGCTGTTGACATGAGGCGGCTGCTAAGAGACTGAGTCACAACAAGCAAGACTTTCCTCTTGTAACCTCCCAAATGAACACCAGGGACAGTTAAGGACAGCTGTGCTCAGGAAAAAACTTTTACTTTTAAGACAAGATTCAGCGTGTTACTAATTCAATCGTTGCCTTTTAATGGAAGGTAACATTTGCTTCAGTTTACTCGTGACACACCTGTGGATGCATTAACTTTTTTATATTTATGAATTTAACTGCAAGATTTCTCTTGTGTTTGAAGTGTGGATTTAGTTCTAATCTTGCATAAAGATAAGAATTTTATATTTTTTCCTTTTAAGAGGTAAGGCTCTAAAGTTACTTTTCTTTGAGGTGAGGTCTTGAGTGTTTGAAGTCACTATGCCAACAAATATTCCAAAGTTTTGTTGTTTTTTTAGGGGGGTTTATTATAATTTGTATGTAGTACAAAAAACAACAATTTAAAACCAGAATAAACTTCAAGAGTTTACGTGTAAGAACATTGCCAAACAGGTCTCTTCCTCCATTTACTGTGTTTATACTCTTTACTTGGCTGTTTAGTTTGTTTTATTTTTTACCTAAAACACACACACACACACACACACACACACAAAAACAGTGATCTCACTTTGCATATTCCCCAGTGAAACCAACAATTTCTTTAAATTACAACAGGAAGTCTGCTGGTCATGCATTTTGTTAATTAGAGCAAAATGTGAAAACATCAAATTGCATTGTGGGACCATTATAGTCTGTTATATGGGAGGTCATGCTGAGGCAAGTCCTTAATGAGATAATCTCAAAGTGCTTTGTGATCTCCACTGAACTCCTTAATTGGGTTTGTAATGAGAAAAAACTGATGAGCCGCGAACGTATACATTCACAGTGTTGAAACGCAGATAGATTTGCAGGAAGGTGCATTCATTCACTTCTCCCAGACATTTCCTACACCTGCGTCCAATCAAACAAGCCTGTTAGAGCTGCAATTATGGGAAGGAAAGCACGTATTTATAGCCAGCCGAGGATCAACGACAGAACAAGTAGTTGTGTGGCATGAGAAGCAGTTATATTTAACGCGCTGTGATGTCAACACGTGGCTGATGCGTTGCCATGGTTTCTCCTCCGAAACGGGGCAGCCACTTTCTTATCAGTCCAGCGCAGAAGCAGAGGGGTGGTGAAACGAGGAGACCAGACTGATAGACTGACAGCCACCCAGACTAAACGGCCAGGAGTAGAACAAAATAAAGATAGTGTTTTAAGGGTTAAAAAAAGGGAAAAAATTTTAACACAATGGACAAGCTATACAGAGTTGGCTTATTTTTTTATAAATACAAGAGGCTATTCATTGACTTTGTACTTACTACCCACACAATCTCTGTCTTATTGTCAAGCATGCATTTTTTATTCCTTGAGGGAGACATGCTTTACAACAAACTGTGTGCTGCTTTCTTTTACTCTACTTAACGCTCTCATTATCCCTCCCTCTCCTCTCACTTCTTTCTTTCTGTCTTTCAAGTTCATCTGAGATGCTATCCACAGTCTGATAAAGGTTAAAGAGGCTTACTGGCAGCACCTTCAGTCTCCAGCTTGCCCTCAAAACTCAGCATCAACAGTGATAATCCCTTGCCACATTGCAGCGCTCTGGATTGTAGGGTCTGGGTCATGCAGAGCATCAAGCACTAGATTTTATAGTTGAGCTTGGTTTCAGTGGTGAGACATGACTGAGACTTGGGTTGAAGCAAAAACATTTCCGCGTAGTTTCTGCAGAGGGTCGGTTTTATTTTATTTCCATTTTAATGAAGGAAATAAAAATGCAAACAAACAAATACTTTGGAGCAGTTTGAAAATGTTGCTGCAAGCCTTAATCACAAAAAAATAAAGAAAATGCATTCAGATGTTATAAAAAATACATAAATTGTATATCACTCTTAACTGACTCATATAGCGACTATCCCAAATAATTATAGACATTATTAAACTTTATAATGATATTCTAACTTACTGAGACGCACCTGCCCCGTATTATCAGTGGCTGTTTATGTTTTTGTTCAAACTAGGTCTTCTCCATGTCAAATTACGTCAAACTACAAACAAGAGGCTATGAAGGATTTGGAGCCCAGTACGCAATATTCAATAGCAAAGTCCATTCTAGATTTTACTAAACTGAAGGACAACATATGACAGAAATAATAATAATAATAATAATAATAATAATAATAAAAAAACACATTTAAAAACATGGGAGTAAATAAGAGCAGACTAACTAGCCTGAACAAAAAAAAATAGGACAACAGAATCTGAAGCATCGAGAGTGAATGGAAGTTGGAGAGTCGCCTCAGTGAGTGATTCACATCTATTTTCCACCAGCAGGCAAATGAGTAACAGTCAAAAGAACAGAAAAAAAAGTAATCTCAAAATAGTTTCCCTCCTATTATGCATGCATGTGCGGCTTTTTCTCGCTGCGAGACAAAGGGCACACATCAAGGGCGTTTTATTACCCGGCACGTGAGTCCCATGTGCTTTTGCACAGAAATAGATCGCAAGTCTTCTCCACTGGAGCTTTGCATCATCAAAGTGAATCTATTCCACATAAATGCTGAGCCATAAATAAAACGCCTTGCTCAGAGGAGAGTTGGAAATAGAGAGAGAAATGTGAATGGAGGCGGCTGAGTGACAGCGCTCCGAAAGGTTCTATTTAAGGAAGTTCATGAATAAGCCAATTATTATGTAGTCCCAGGAATGATTTTGTTATTCAATGACCTTTGGACTGAGGATGCATGCAGAGCGTGCAAAGAGGAAAAGCAAAGTAAACATTGCTCCCTAAAAAAATAATAATAATAAAAAAATAATTAAGAAAAATCCTCTAACTGATATTGAAAAGATGTTATGATGCACAATCACGGAGAACAGCTAATCGAGTGTGACACAAATGTAATTAATATAACAGTCTAATTAAAAGAGGCTCTTTCATGAAAGTGAGAAACAATCATTTAGGTGTGTGAAAGGCAGTGGAAGTTTATTGTCTTCAGGCTCTTTATTACAGCAAACTAAATGTGTGATATGAAGGATATTTAAATCAGTGGTGCCTAATTAAAGTGATGAGTCTGACATTTACTGCCTTGAGACAAGGGTGTGGTGTGTGTGTGTGTGTGTGTGTGTGTGTGTGTGTGTGTGTGTGTGTGTATGTGAGGTGTCTAATGGAAAGAAATGTAATTATATAGTGCAGAGGAGAAAAAGAAGTGGAACTGAAGGAATTAAGTAATGGTGTTAATGCTTGGATCATTTTACACCACTTTGTACAGGAGCACAAGGAGAAAGAGCAAAACCTGGAACAAAAATACCCAAAAATTTTACAGTGGTTTTAAATATGAATGTGAATCAGATATAAACTTCAGCATCATGGCTGTATAAAGTACCGTTGACTAAACTGTGGAGCCCAATCCTAATTGTATGACCATGCAACACTTTTTTCATAGTGGCACGGAATGACACCAATACAAAATAAATTCACCAATAAAGACTCTGTTTATTATACTATGAAAATTCTCTATCAATATGTCCAAATCCTGTAATCATAAGGAATATCATCATAATAATATTCAACATATAGGTTGGGGGGTTTTTTGCATTAAATTAGAATTTTAAATCACTGTCCCTCCTATGGTTTGTTACTTGTTTATAATTCAGCTCAAATGATTTTCCTGCACAAAAAAATAAAATAAAATAAAAAAAAAATTTTGTTATTTTTTTTTGCTTTACACATATAAAAATTTTAGTTGTACATCATTTGTATCAATGAATGCTTTGGCTGCATGATTACATTTGAGGAGAATTAATCAGACATGGTGCAGAATTAAGTACATTTGTGCAATTCTAAAAAAAAAAAAAAAACCAAACAAAAAAAACACTTCAAAGACTGTCAAATTGCTGGGAAGGAATGGGGAATACTAGATGTATATTGAAGTGGGAAGAGTGTCCACAGGTGTGAAAGGTATGAGTAAATACGAACGTCTCAAAACCATGTGACCGCGAGTCGACTATTCGGCACAACCGCTCAAAAGTGTGTATCTTGCATTAGTGAAAGTAATGACCTAAAGGCTATGAAGTCTCTCTTAACTCCCCATGATGCTCCGTTTCACCTTTGTTGAAGGTTCTTAGTAATCAGTGGGGGGTGATGAGACAGAAGGAATTACCGCTGAGCAGACTGTCAGATTGTGCGCTCCGGATGACGTGTACATGCGTGGCTTTAGAGCGGCAACAGAGCTACAGGAGAGACAGGTGTCCTGTGCAGCTGTAGGTACGACCCGTCTCCAGGTTCTTTCTGCTCACCCTCTCCCTGTGAGGGAGAAATGTGATAGACGCTGCCTGTCTGATTTGCATGCTGCAGCATAAATATGGAATATGCAAATAAAGCCACATGAGCACACAAAAAAATCACATTTATGTTGCACATTTCTCAGTTACGTGAACGTGTGGACACAGGAAGCACATATGAAAGAATTCTACTGAACCATCATTATATTCATAGTGTTATGTTGAAAACGATTGCAAAAATGCATACTAAATAATTTGACAGAAAAACTAATTCATTCCAGGACATAAATGAAATGCAAAACAGCAAGAGACGGTAGATGGGTAGAATTTTGCAGTAAATGAATTTGGTGGGCAACAAAATAAAGACAACAGCCAAGCAGACGTCACATGAAGCCTAAGCAGGTAACAAGCAGTTGTCTGCAGACAATATTAGAGCCGAGCAAGACATCACTGTCTCTGCAGTCAGAGGTAATCCAAATAAATGCAGTTTTGCAGAAAGGCAGACATCTGGACAAACAGAAGCATCTCTTTTGTACTAACAGTTTACTGCAGCAAAGAAGTTCAAAGGAAACTGTCAGACTGAGTGTACTTGGTTGAATCAATACACACATTATAATACAACTGAAAAGTCATTTACAAGACATCCAATCAAAATATGACAACTGACGTGATTCAGGTGACTATGATTGTTAAGTTGAATATTAAAAGGATCCGATACATATTTTTTCAAAACATGTTTTTCTCTTGATTTATATTAACCAAGTACTTTTTTTTCCTTCCAAGTCAGACTTTCTTCAACGCAGACGACATTCTGACCTGGTCAGAATGTTTGAGGAAGGTCTCTTTTCCCCTCCCTGTGTCTTACCAGGTGCTGGCCGGCAGCTCATCCCCCCATCCATAAAACATTCTTTCTTGCTGCGTGTGACCACTGACCTTAGTGACCTATGACTCCAGGTCTTACCAGTGAACTGTGAAACAAAGTCTATGAATGTTGCTCAGTCTGACCCATCCGAATTCTTAACCCTAAATTACACCAGCTTTTCTACTGCTGGCAGGCAGGTGCAGCTCCCTGTTGGCCAGCTGTCTTTAGTTTGAAACCTGCTCCATTAATGTGTCTTGGATAGTTCAATAAGCAGGTAATTTTCTGAGCAAAACAGCTCTCAGGATGAAAATTATTCAAAGTCCTGTTTTCCCACATTTTAGCTTAAAGCAATTGAGTACAACTGACTTCAGTGGTGTGTTTGAATATATTTGTATTTTTATGTGTGACAGAGATGGTGTATGCGTCATCCTTGGAGGGGCAGTTTGACGTGATTGTAATCCAATGTGAAAGCCACATTAAGTCCAAAACTACCCGCAATCTACTTGCATTTGAATCATGAAAGAGAAAGATAGAGAGAGAGAGAAAGAGGAAGAGGAAGAGAGCGAGAAACAGAGAGAGAGAGAGAAAAAGGAACATAACTGCATACGCGAGCAGGGAATGCATGAACAAGCTCACAAATGCAGTCAAGCATGCAGCCCACTCTAACTTCTCCTGATGCATTTTAGAGGCAGCGTCATTTGAGAAATTGAGTTCAGAATGCTGCAGAATTATGTAATCATGATTCCAGAGCAACAATATACTTTTCATGTGGTTATGCACGTCCTAATTTTATCTTCGGGGTAAAAACATCAACTTAATTTACTTACAGACTACAGTCTCAAGTTGACAGGCGACGGAGCCTCATTTCCTCTCCTTTAACTATGGATAAGATTATCAGAACTGTTTAGTGACACAGCAAATAAGATCTTGTCCACTGAAAGGATATGCAATATTCAAAATACAATGAACCGAAGTTAGAGATGACAAACACAATTAAGAATGAAACACTCAGAAACTGCAACCGAGATCCAGTCGCAGGCAAAGGGTTTGGTAGAGAAACTCAGACAAATCTGTTTCCCCAGCAACACAAGGACTACACAGGGACCGGACAGCCCTTAAAATTTTCCTGAATACTCCATATTTCCACAGCACTCCCAACACAAAATCCCTCATTAAACACAGCCGTAAACCATCTACACGTCCACAAAACACTCATAAACTTTCACGGATACCTCAGCAACACTGTGAGGATAAAGATCTTTAAGATCTGCTTTATTGTCCCACAGTCAGCTCACAAATCACACCTCATCTCGGAGGGCAACATGATTTAGAAAAAAAAAAAGGTTTTTAAAATTTTGTTACAACTGGCCTACATAAATGCATCACTCTGAAAGCATAAAAAAACCCAAAACACTTAGGCCAAAGTGCACTTGTATGCATGTTTTAAATCTGTTTCCTCAATTTTGCAAGCTTCTGTCAAGCTCAACTTTCATAAAATATACTGCCGTAGCACCGTATAGCAAGTCGTAATTGATAAAGCAAAATCAATATTTGCAATATTACAGCCAGAAAGAAATGCTTTCCTGCAATATTTGGGAGGATATCTTATTTAAAGTCCACATTTAGTGGCTGAGAAACTACAGCTCAAATAGCTGTGGCGACATTGTGATGGAAGAAAATGAAAAAAAGTGAGTGACCATTCAGGTCAACTATAACGGATATCACTGCAGAATTCAATAACGGCATCTGCAACATATTAAAGACCTGGAGTACTCTGAAATGTGTTTTTGCCAAACTACAAAAATAAAGTTACTTTTAATACACAAAAAGACCACCCACCAATAAGAGCAGGTTCTCTAAAAACAAAGAAGATTGTCTTGATATCTGTTTTTCTTCTTTTTCACATCTTATTTCCTCGCCGCTCCCACTGCTCTGCTCCTTGCTGTATCCCACCTCTACACTCACAATGGTGAGGAAGATGCAGACGCTGGGTGGGAGGTGGATGTGAGAACTGAGCACAGTCGGAACCGATTTTTATCATCTTCTCCTGCAGTCCCGCTGACAGGGCCCTCATCTCCAGGCTTCCAATCTCCACCGCAGAGCCATCCGCCCATGATACTGGCTCCTTTTAAAATGTAATCTGTTATGGATTACCGAGCACCGGCTTGAGATTTGACCCAGCAACATAATCCTTTGTGTTGATCTAACATAATCAGATTTTTCTCAATTACTTTGTCTCCAAAACACAAATCTAAATGAACAATGCAGCACTGTTACTAATGTTTTACGGCATGTGATGGGAAACATTTCAAACAATAGCAAAAGAAAACTATTACTACCTTCTATTCCTCATTTTTGGACCCAGGTGTTTTTAAAAAGGTGGTTCTATATAGTATGCTCTGCAGTAATGCTAGTTTATATTTACTGTTTTTCAACTGACCTTGACAACAGTCCTGTCACAGTTCCTCCCCAGTGACGTCTTATATCATCCCTGCAGCACACCAGGAGTTGTCTTGAATTGGTTCCCCACTACGTCTCCTTCCTGACAGCGTGACGATCTAAAACGCTGCTTTCATCTCCCTGGGTTTCAACAGAATCACAGAAAGAGGGAAAACGTCTGATCTTATGATCAATTTAGAGACCAGTACAGGTCTCACGTAGTTTACAGATTTTAACCCGGAAAGAAGACCCAAGAAAGTTTAAGTCGTGTGTTATTTGAGAAAAATCATCACCAAAATTAGAGGCTATAGAAGGGAATGTGTGCCGGCCTGCTAGGTAAATTTTTTTGTCTCCATTTCATGTTGTCCATCATGATGCTCTACTTATCTGAAACTTTATTAGAAGTTGCTTTGGATTTAGTTCAATCGTCACGGATACAGAAACTGAAGAGAGGGGAAAAAGGTATGAAAAAGTTTTAAAGGGAAAGAAGAAAATCAGAGTAGAAGAGAGGAAAAAGCCTAGTAAGACAAATTCTCTTTGCCGTGTTGGATTATTTACTGAATGACTAATTGTACAACATGCAAATGTAATCCATTTTACTGATTCGACAAGATCACCTATAATTGCCTCCTGAATACTGATCTGACAGACATGCAGTACAGCTTAATGAGTACATAAATTGCATTTGGCTGTTAAGCTTCTAAAAAAAATTATTGAGAGATAAACAAAAATGGAAGAATGAACATAAAATAAACTTATCAGTGTAGCACATGCAATGCTGTTGATATGTGATGTTATTTTACTGTACTTAAAAGCTACTTAATTTTTAATCAAGTACCATAATACTACTTTTATTTTAGTTATTGGCAAATTTGGGTTTTTTTTTAGTTGTGGCCAAAGACATTTGTAATGCAGAAATTCACAATCATCTCAATACAGATGTGTGAAATATTGTAATTGAAAAGGACTGCTTGGAAACAATATTTGGTAAGTTATGACATTTCACACACACTGCAATATTGTCAATTCCTGGTAAGACGTGGCAATTACCTTTACACTTTCCTACCTTAGATTATGGATAGTAATGTTTTATGACTGACAGTATTTTAAGAGATGATTCTGTGCTGACAATTCTGCTCTTTGTAGATGGATCCATTGTGATTATGTTGTTCTTTGTATGCTGCACTAAACAGTTCAGATTTTCTGAAATGTCATCATCTGCTTTGACAAAAGAAAGCTTGCATGTGCTGCCCCGAATGCTAAAAATAGACCTTAAACCCCAGCTCTGCTAAACCGGAAGAGTCTATATTTAACTCATAAGTCTGGTTAGCATGACAAATGAGGGACATGCATTCCATATTACATTACAAGGGCACCGTTAGAGTCCAATCTGGGCTAAAATTGGTTTCAAGATCCAATCAATACTTTGTAGAGCTGGAAAGGTCATCAATATCTTTTCAATCAAACAATAGCAATGCTGTATAGCTCTGCTGCAGTTTTCATCTTGGATGTTAGCTGAGACTTCATCATCCAATAGGATTTATCTGCATCATCAGTGCTGACGCACTCTGTCTTCGTCTTCTTACCTACTGTAAATTAGTTCATTACACGAGAGAGGCTCCCCACCCACGGAGTATGAGAGAAATTAAGTTTTGACAAGCATAAAAAAAACATTTTTACATCACATTTAGGTCAGCTCATTCACAGTCAAATTCAAGGATTTGTCTGGGAGTGAACACACAAATGAATGTCATTACTTGAAGTAGCTAAAAGGTAATTTTTCCCTCCATGCAGCAGAATCAATGCAGATTCAGCCAAAAAGACATTGGTTTTGCTTTGGTTTTGATTGCTGTGAAAACCAAACATATCATGCTAGACTGTCCAAATGTGACACAGCGTCTCCTCTTTCCTCGTTTCTGATATTGTTCTGGTCTCTGACAGGATGTACAAACATTCAGGAATACTCAAAGATTCTGAAGTCTAACCCTTGTGCATCATTTCCTTTTGTGTCTTAAAACTTACTTGCTTGCACTTTTTGTTTTTAAAGAAACTTAAATTTATATTGCACATTTATAACATGTCTAACTGGTGCTCGTTTTCAAAACGGTTGAAATCCAAAACTATGAAGACCAGAAGGGAGAGATGACACTTTTAGGTTACGAGGATAGAAATGGTCAAAGGAGAAGCGTGTTTGGGTTCTGTAATGTTTCTAGTGTCCACTAAATGTTTAGGACAGAACCCTAAAGTACACCACATGTTCAATTGTTAAATTGGGTTTATTAGGTGAATTTATGCAAAAGGCTAGACAAATACAGGCATACTAATCGGCCATGTCAAGTTTGTTGGGGGTTGGACAAGTCAATTACATTTTTGACTAGGGAAAAAAAGAAACCAAAAAAAAAAACAAAAGCTGACGAGACTTTCACAAACAAAACAAATTGCGATGTCTCATTTGAAATTAGGTCAAATCTTGCAATTGGATGCATGCAAGTAAAAATAGCCATTTTCCATTTGCACCTTTATGATTCATATCTACAGCCTGGTATGGTACTGCTCAAGATGAGTAATAACCAGCCTGGCTCCTGCTCTCTGTCAGGCCGCGGGATGCGTGACTGTATAAAACAGAGGAATCAAAATGCAGCCTGCAGCGTTTGAAGCAGGGTCCTAACAATGCCTTCATGTTCATATCAATCATTGCTCTTAGTTTCTGAGAGATGTTGTAAAACAGGCCACAGACCGTGGCCTTGTGGAGACAGAGGGAGCAGGTGTTCCAAAGACTGCTCTCAGAGAAAGTCAGTCACTCTCTCCATGTGTCCTTACATCCTTGATTTGTCTTACTTTTACCCTTTGTTGGCTAAATATTTCTTAATTATACTGCCTTAAATATGTGCTGCAGCTTCAAGTATTAACGTTACAAATTAAAGCCTTGCGAAAGAAAAAAATTTAATTAAGACAGGCAAAAAGCTGGCCAGCAAAAAGTGTTTGCCAAAAAAGTGGGCTCTGTTGATTTTAAAGGAAATAAATAATTTGAAGTAGTATTTTTTTTTATTGGAATGTGATAAATACTTGCTTCATCATGTTATCCTCTTGAGAGATGTCCATCTCATTTCCTCTCATTAATAAACATCTTGGTTGGACACCACTAGTTTGACAAATACAACAAAACTCTTTTTAGTAAACCTTAAACCCACAGTTTAAGGTTTATTAAAATCATCAAGGGGACTGTGTACAAAAATGCAAAATCTTAAAACCAAAGTTTTCTTTGCTTGGTTTTTTTTAAAATACAGCATTATGATTTTTCAAACAAGCAGATTACTTTTCAGCATTAACTACAGGAAAACCGGCAAGAATAGCTGGATCATCGCAGAACATCCACTGATGGGTGAAGTGATGAGGAGAGCACCCTTCAACATGAAGGCACGCCTACCTAAAGAAATAAATTTAAGCATACACACATACATGCCCACACACTGGGGAGCAGGTGGTTCTTGGACTTACTTACACACTTGCCATGTGTCATGTGTCTGGCCGTCTTCCCTGTTAACAGCATATACCACACGAGGGGAAAAAAGCCCCACACACCACACATTCATGCAGCCTGAAGGCATTCTTAGAAGCCACACATGCAAACCTTAGTCACAGTTATACCATTATCCTCTGGCTTTGAATGTTAACATGAGTACAGGGAGACAAGGTCTGTGTGTCGGGGATGTGTTGATGTGAATTTGCAGCGTGTCGGCAGTCGATATGGTTAAAACCGACACCACCCGCAGTTGACCAGTTACAACAGGTTTTATCACAAGACCCAGACCTCTGTGGCCTGAAATAATTGGAAGCAAAAAACAACTTTAGTCAGGCAAAGCAAAGCAACCATGAAGTGTGTGCTTCTTTGTTTATGGTGCTGCTTCTGTAACCGGGGAACTGAATGAGCAAAAGATAACAGGTGGACAAATGTTTTACAAATCAGAACATTAAAAAAAATGAAAATAGAAAATTAAAGTACACACTTTCTCCGACTAGTAAAAAAAACATAGGACAACTTGATGCAAAAATGTATTACATAGGCCTGGTGAAATTCTAAATAGCATCACAATCAAACACTTGCCAGATGATATATGACTGAACTCCTGAAATATCTTGCCATTTTCATGATTACATAACATCTTTACTGTGTTCCTTTATAATGTCAGGGGACTGGGGCAGACAAAAAGGACCAAAGTGAAAGCTGTGACTCAATTAAACATTTCTTTTTGCAAGTGAATGCTGTCTGAGTGACTGTGATAGACAAGGCTTTTCTTCCCCATGTGTTTGCTCCCAGGATGCAACATTTCTGCTGCATTGTTCTGCGATGAAGGCTGGGTGTCACATTAGCTGTGGCGATAGCTGTAGCTAGCTAAAGATCTGACATGCTGGTAATTAGTTTTCAGGGGCTCACTGTGGCTAGGATGGGAGGGGTGTCTCCTTGTTGACAATACCCACTGTCAGCGTGCCAAGCACTTTAGTTTCAGCTCTGCTCCCATCCTCTTGGCTTCTACATCTGTCCTCTGAGACACTTGATCCTTCTACTTCTTTCTGTGGTCCATTTCTCTGCCCTTTTTGAGACAGTTCATAAGGTGCTAAGGTTAAATATAGATATACTGTGCCAAACCTTCAATGAGATACCATATTATCTTCAGTACCCTCTACATTTCCTGGTATGCCTGGTAAATTAGTTCAAAAACTCCAGAAATCAGTTAATTATTGATTATCGTAGTTCATCATCTATGAAATAAATGCCTTTAAATAGTATTTCACAGCATTGGCCTACCTACACACGTATGTATATGCACTAGGAGCTGATAGAGCTCTGCAGATCAAATCTATTTTGTCTAAGAGTTAACCACATCCTCATAAACCCTTTATCCTCCATGCAATCTTTCCAAGACAAAACACTTTTAGACCTTTGATACAAATCCACATAACGACCTCCAGTGTTAGATTTTGCTACTAACTGGGTTCAAATAGATCGACAAAGGCAGAGTGAGAAATACACAAGACAAAAAAGAACTGCGAGGTAACGGAAAGTGAAAAGCAAAAAGGTTGATCTATTTCAGGACTGATAATCCGTCAAGAACACAGAAGGATAGTGACGCCACATGTGTCTTTACATGTCACCATGACACTGAGGGAAATAGCAGTGAACTCAGTAGTGGAGATGAGCTAGAAAGAGAAATGGATCAGAGCAATCGATGGACGCGGGTGCTTTCCTGGCATGGATTCACTTCACACACCTGCAGCACACATTATGGGGTGAATCAAGTGTGAATGAGTCCATGCGTTTGTGTAAGACAGACTCAGCAGGGGCCATTGTATGTGTTACTTCTCTGTGCTTGGCCCAGTTTTGGTGAGATGTATGGCTATTGTGTGCACGTGGAACTACCAAGCGATTTTGTGCATTAGGGAATTTGACATCCTTTGACATTAAAAGGAGAGGTAGAGGCTGGATGATGGGTGGTCGCCGGTCGATGTTGGAGACAGATGAACCATGAACCTTTGGTATTCTCACATCAAGAACATCATTTCTGTGGCCTGGAGAGAATAAATGCTAAGAATAAAATGTAGAGCAACTCCCCTGATGGATGTTCTGTGAAGAAAATAGAGCAAATGAACACAGACTGACATTCAACAGAGTGCAACTTTGACAGGGTTAGAGGCTGCCAGTCCTAAGTACTCTTCAGATGCTCCTCTTTTACTGATGTGCTCCAAGTTTAGACGATTAAATGTTTAAAACTAATGACAGATGAAGACCTACAAACTGTAATTTTTTCTAGTCTGAAAAATTGAAGTACACAAAGTATTGACAGAGGAATGGGACATAAAAGAGTAAAAAACTGATTTTATCAACTTATGATCTTAGGAAATACTGGTGCATCTCAACTACATAATTGGAATATCATTGAGAAGTTAGTATATCTAACTGAAATTCAACAAGTGAAAATCAAAAGATCATGAGAAAATAAAGATCAAAAGGATTTCAATACTTATGATACTGAAGTATGAATACTTCATATTAGATTTATGCTTTTAAAACTTCTAAATTGATCTCAAGTAGTTTCGAATATTTTAATTCCGGTAAATGCAACTTGTTTGAAATAAGGGTTGAGCAATATGATTGTATTTCTCTTTTTCCTATTTTGGATTCTTTAGGGCATTTCAGTGGCTGCCATCTATGTGTTACATCATTAAAAAGGGATTAGTTCAAATTACCATTCTTCCCTCTGCCCTCATTTCGCGTGTTTAAGTTTGTGCCTCATAGAGGCGCAATATGCATGGCATAAAGATAAAGACAAGGATTATTAAAAAAAGAATAAAAATAGATGAAGGGATAAGTTGTTGTTGCATCTGTTAGGAAATTTTTGTTTTGCTTGTGACTCCTCTTAGAGCTGAAACCACTTGCTGTTGTGTACACCTCCAACCGGGGGGCAAACGTCCTGACAACATACACATGGTCCACCACTTATCCAAGTGTGCAAGTTGTATTGGCATCTGTATACTCGACAATGCATTTGGAGACAGATGTTCCCCCAGAGAGACTTTTTGTCTCCTAAAGATGGAATGAGAACTTTAATTGAGCCAACACAAAGAGTGAAAAGTATCATAGGTATGTGAAAGCTGACTAATAAGTAACAAATCTGGTTCCGTCCGAGGTGAGTCGGGTTTTAAGCCAAAGCTGAGAGCCAATAGATTTTATCCTTTAATGTCATCAGTCCATGAAAATATCCCATTGTAAAAACAAGTCATCTAAAAGGCTGGAGGATTTTTATATTAAATAATTAAACCTAAAATGTGGAGTGCTAATTTGCTTCAGTTAACTTGCAGTTATTAAGATTTCGGAGTCCAGAGTATTTGCCTGACTTTATGCATATTAAAAAAATGGGTCTGCCTTTTTTTTCCCATTTCCTTCTTAAAAGTAAATGTTTTACTGTCCTCTTCCATAGAAGGAAAAAGTTTAGCTTAAAAGCATAAGAACAGATTGCATCCAAAAGTAAATCAACATCCATTTTTCCAAACCTTATCCCCCACGTAATCTCTCCAAGAATACATGGGGGATAATCTTGTAATCTTGCAAGATTATGTGGAGTGCTAATTAGCACTCCACACTTTAGAATAAACCTTAACTTATTCTAACTCTGGCAAGATGCAGTGATTGAAAGTCATGTTACTTTTAACTGATGCAGTGTTCCGAGCCTCTGCAGAGTCTTGTGCTTCTCGTCTTTGATGAAAAGATGCTACCTTGACAAACAATAAAGTGAGGTGCATTTTTAGACTCTGCTGACGTCATTTGATTATGCAGTGGCTTTTCAATGAAGGTTTTTTGTTAAGCTGCAGCTGTAACGCAGTACATTCGCTCTCTTTTCATGAGATACACAATTTGTATGTTTGGATTTTTTAAACAAATCCTCCACAGATGAAGCTTAGTGACTTTTACCTATCTGAAGGCAAACACGCACCAGTTTCCCTTTGAAGGGCATTCAATGAGGTTTTAGTGTTGATTTCAGCAAGTGCAGTCATCAAAACTGAATTATAAGTGGATGAGATGAAGGTCAATGCAGAAGAAAACCCATTTACTCATACAGATGAAAAGAAAGCAGTAATTTTCAATAGAAAAATGTTACAACTTAAAGTTATGAGGCAGATTTCTGACTTGAAAATTGACCAGCAGAAAGTTAATCACATCCTACACAAGGAGAGTAAGTCACAAAATGTCAGGAGCTGGCTACTCACAGAATAATGTATTCAAACTTATTACTGGAAAGTCGTATGGAAGGAAAAAGAGTGGTAAACATGACGCATGGGCAACAGGGTTGCAGTCAAAGTTAAGAAGATTGTGAACAAAATCCAATTTAAGAGTTTTGAGGGAGAGACTGATTACATCCTTGCTACACGGTATCAATATTATATCTCATGCAAAAAGGAGCCCTGATCTGGGATATACTTAAATCAGCAAGGCTTGCTGTAACATTTGATCAAAAGTAACTTCTCCACTCTTGTTAAAGACAAGGGATCTCTGACATGCAGGTTAAATCCTAAATCTTCTGTTATGGCATTGATGTGCCATTTTGTCATTTTGTCTAGACTGCAGTTACTTGTGCACCTTTTTCTACAGCTTCATTAATCTGCTTGCAAGCAGCACTCAGAAAGGCTGGCTTGGTCATTTAGCCACTTTTCCAAGTCATTCCGTCATCGAGACGCACACATAGTTTAAAATTTCTGGTCTAGTAAAACAAAGCAAAGTAAATCCTTTGCCTGAAATTTTCAAGGCAACATGAAACCACTTTTCACAGCCCATTTAAAGTTGGACCAAACTTGTTGAGTCGCCTGCAATTACGCTTTAAAAGATTTTCTTCAGGTCAATTTGTTGACATCAATGCTGACGCAACTAAAGATCTGACACCAAGCAACAAAATAAAAATAGTAAAACTGCATTGCAAGAAATTGCTGCAGAGACCCATTGAAATCAGGACACCGTCACCATGGCAACAGCACCACTCAAAGTGCCACGGCACAGCACCGACTGACAGCTGCACGCTCCTGGATATGTGACGAGGTATCATTTAGAAAATTTTATTTGCTGTCACCGTCCTGCTTGATAGTAAACACGAATTCATCAGAAGATGACACGTGGGCATCGTTTTTCTGCAATCAAGAGAACAAAGGCAAGAACACTGCCGTGTCTTCTGCCGTGATTGGTTCTGCTCAGCATGCACCTAAGAGTACTGGTTGTTCTATCAATAGCAATGTGCGGCATGTGTTTACCTCTAAACACTCATTTAGGCTCGCAGAGTTTAGCTTCAGCAACACACTGAGAACTCGTATGGACCATCAGCCCCCTACTGATGGCCACATGGTGACTTTAGACTGGGGAAGGCATTCAACAACATCAGCCTGTCTTATTCTATCAACAGAATCTGTGTCCAAGATCCAAACTAATAAAAATGGGCATTTTACAGCCCATTTTTCTATATTTATATATTTCTCTAAACAACAGTATTGGCTAAATGAAGTTAATATCCACCCATCTTTTCTCAGTGGTAGTTAAAATGGAGCAAATGGCAAATCATATGCTTATAATCCTACTTGGGCTAAAACAGATGACTTCAGTGAGCGCAAAGAAATATTTGTTAAAACATGCCATTTCTATTTTTAATGAGAATTTCAGAAACTGAGTCAAAGCAAAGAGCTAATTTAAATCTTGTTCCAACCAAATTAAGCTGAAGTGCCATGAGATTGATCTGCTGTATTTAACATGTTTGATTGCTTTTCCTAATGCCAACAAAGTTACGTATTCAGTTACTCTAGTTCATCATGAACAGACTTCAACATGGAAAATATTACATATTAATATTTAGACCACGGGCTAAAATTATGTTTTAGCCCGTGGTCATTTAATACCATGGACAGATAGTCCAGTAATTTGTACTATTAGGACTGATACTAAATACTTTAACCAATTTCGTTGCATGCCAGGGTAAACAGTTTGGGTCTTCCCCCAGATCCTAACAAATTTCTGTCGCATCCAATAGTAGTTATGGAAACTCTTCCATTTCCTGATTAGTTGTGGAAATAAAACTGCTTGGATTGCGATAAAGCTGTTTTATAAATACCCCACTGTTGTCTGACCTCAAGGATTTAACAAACGCTCATGTCACCTTTGAGCTTTCATTCAACACAGGCAGATCTGAAGTGACATCACCTGGCAACACACTCACAGCTGCAGGACGGCACATCAGCCAATGGTTATTTTGAACAAATGTCACACTTCCCTGCAGCAACCCATGCAAACCTTCTCCTTGACCATCAGCAGTGTGAGTTCACTGTGAAACGCTCCTATTCATTCTCTTCCTCAACCCCATAGCATCCAGTGCCTCACACCAAGAATGTTCATCTTCGCACTTGGTAAATGCAGTCAACTTTTAACTAAACTCACACACACACACAATCTACAGACGAATATGCACAGCTAATATCTACGCTGAGATCATCCACCCTCTTAATGCACCATCTTCAAATGTCATGTGAAGAGAATGCGTCCTGGGGACAATGAGGGGTGTAGGGTTTCCTGCCAAGACTGAGCAACATCCAAACTTAGAACTGACTCCCAAAGGATGTTGGTATGCAAGTGTTAGCGTGTTGTTTAGAGACAGGGATAGACAGCAAACACTAAAAGACTTCTTTAAAACGTGTATGTTACAGTTTTATCAGTGACATGTTCTGGACGGTAGCTGCATCTCAAAAAAAGGTGTGCAATGCGTATTGTTTGCCAATAGAATCTAAATTATTATTTAATGGTACACAAGAACTTGGCACTTTGGAGCTGAATAATTTTTAAAGAAAATGTCAACTAAATTTGATTTAACCTACAGCAGAGAGACTGTATTGGCAGCTGCAGCGTTCTGCCTATCTAATAAGACTCACTCATTTGCTCTCGCTCACACTCGATAGTACACCATCAGGTAACCATGGTTCACATACTATTTTAAAATCAGCACAACATTAAGGACATACTCTGGATTATCTGTTCAGATCTCCTTGGTTTGACATAAAATGAACGGTCTTCTTAAGCAGTTGATCAGCTTCTTATGCTTCTACTGTAGAAAATTAGTTTTCCATTAAGAAAATCCTTGCTTAGGATTCAGCTTCCTTCCATTAGTTCAGTCTGGCACCTACATACATCCTTGGGATGCAGAACACGATGTACCAATCACTACCACATAAACCGGCATTAAAGAATATGTGCACATGTTAATAGGATCGGAAAAAAATGTATTTATGTTTTAGTAGTTATGTTACCATCAGCAAAACAACACCTCCCCCTAAAATGTGTGTTAAAAACAAACAGAAAGAATTAATTTAATACATGCGTATGTTATTGATTAACCAAAAGATTGTGCTGATTCCATTTCTTGCTATTATTTCAGGATCCAACTCAAAATCTTCATGTTAAACCTATTAATCATTGCTTTTTTTCAACTGTTGATGTGTGTTTTTTATACTTAAGAACATAACTGTTACATAGTATAACAAAATGTCAGAACATCATCGCCTGTGGTTTTAGATTTCCTCACAATCTAAATCTTTTTTTTTTTTTTTTATCAATTTCAGCTTTTAAAATTCTTCAATTCGTCTTCCAGATTAAATTGTTTTCTTTGACACAACTTGTTTGTCAGTATCACTGGAAAGCAAATGAAACAATGTCAATGCAGAGAAGACAACAGTAGAGTAACAGAGGTTTTCAGCGTTGCAGTAGACCTCCTTGTCCTGTGACTCCCCTCACGAAGGTCACCAACCTTCAGTGACTCAGCTCAAACGAGCATCAACACCACCACTTTTCTGAGTCAGTAACAATCTTAGGAGCGAAATAAACTTACTGAAAGAAATTTAGATTTATTTAAAGCATCCAGCTTCAAGCTGATGAACAAGAATTTGGTGCTAAAACATTATTCCCATTACATTTACAGGTTCACACCTCACTGCAGGCCAGTACATAAAGTGGCACTTGTATGATAAAAGCTACTTGTAAAACAAATGTGGTATTCCATAAGATGATGTGAAAAGCATATCAGCCCGAATATAGCTCGCTTACAGCCCCCATAATTGAAATCTAGCTGCACTCACCTGCAGCCTCTCTGCTCACTCCGTCATCTCACTTGGTCTGTTGTCACCCCTGGTTTAGCAGATCCAAAAAACAAGATTAGCAACGTGAGATAAATCCAGGACAGATGTTTATGAAGTCGCACCTGCAGTTCTGTTTATTCCAGAGCAGCTTTTTCGCTCCAGTAATTAGTTGCAGAGTTCTGTTAGTTTATGTGGACCGACTGTTGACAAACAGAGATGAAATATTATTTAGCTGCCTGCAAGTTTTCACCGTTTAACTAACGTTAAAATGTTTAATGTGTTTGTGCATAACTTACCATTTATGGTGTTAATATGTGAAGCCAAAATATATGTCCAAATTACATCATGTATTTGATATTCACTCGACGTAATAACTGACTTTACAGTGTGTTAATACCAAACAAAGCTAAACGGAACCTCATCACCTGACTCAATCAACTAATTGAGCTAATTTCTCGGGGAGAATGGTGTGTTCAGGGCCCTGGGAGTTTAGAGTTCTCTATTTGACTATATATATTCTGGATTTACTATCATTACTACAAATAATATTATGTTTCAAAAGCCTATTATTTCATCATTCGAGGTTCCAATGAAAAAATAAGTAACGCAACAAACACAGCAATGACTTTTATTTAACTTTATTTAACTATCCGTGTAGTTAAATAAAGTAAAGTGTAAAGTAGAGTGTAATATTTTGTAAAATATTACCCAGGTTTAAAAAAATATTTTGAAGAAACAAATAATTCACTTGGACAGTTTTTATTATTTGACAAAAATTGTTTCAGGCATACAGCAGCACAAGTCAGTCGCAGTGCATAAACCGATCGATTACAGAGCCCGGACAAAATATTATTACTTGTTGACAATGTGCTACATGATAATAGTGATCATTATCAAACTAGAATGCATTACAATCCATGCAGTCCGTAGTGTGCTGAACCCTGGAAACTGTTGTGTAGCTTGTGTAGAATATAAGACTTTGCAGAGTTTTAAAATCTCTGCAATTACTCAGAAATCTCCCTGAACATTTCTTCATGTCTGGTTGCCGCACTGTGGGAGAACAGATCAGTTACAGCTCTGGGATTGATTATGTCTAATGGTCACTGTTCAATAGCAATGTTTAGAGTAATGATGGCTGCTTTGAAAGACACGCATGTCAATATCTCTGTTCTGGGTGTGTTTGTGCACCATCCAAAAGATGTAACAGAGGAAAAGAAGCTGCTCTTCCTTTTCTAAGTCAGTGCCCTGATTTCTTTTTTTTTTTTCTTTTTATTTACATGCTTTTCTGCTAATGTTTTTTTTTCCTGATGTCTTAGTTTGGGGCTGCACAGTGGCACAGTTGGTAGAGCTGTTGCCTTGCAGCAAGAAGGTCCTGGGTTCAATTCCTGGCCTGGTGTCTTTCTGCATGGAGTTTTCATGTTCTCCCTGTGCATGCGTGGGTTCTCTCTGGGTTCTCCGGCTTCCTCCCACAGTCCAAAAACATGACTGTCAGGTTATTTGGTCTCTTTAAATTCTCCCTGGGTGTGAGTGTGTGTGTGAATGGTTGTTTGTCCTGTCTGTTTGTCTCTGTTGCCCTGCGACAGAATGGCGACCTGTCCAGGGTGACCCCCGCCTCTCGCCCGGAATGTTAGCTGGAGATAAGAACCAGCAACCCTCCCGACCCCATTAGGGACAAGGATGAATAGAAAATGGATGGATCGATGGATGTCTTAGTTTGGTGACTCAAGCAAGCCAAAAATAAAAATAGAGTGCCTTACAAAAGTTTTCATGCCACTCTAACTTTTTTACATCTTGTCATATGACAACTTTTAAACGTCAGCATATTTTATTAGAGTTTTATGTGACATACCCATTCAATTTGGTGCAATTTTGTAAAGTGGAAAACTAATGATGCATGGTTTTCTTTCAGAAAAGCAGGCTGTGGGCTGTTTCTGAAAAAAAAAAATGAGAAGAAGTTCTGTTTGCAGTTTGCCACAAGCCATGTAGGTGACAAAGCAAACATGTGACTAGGGTGCTCTGGTTATATGAGGTCAAAATTGGACTTCCTGACCTAAATGTAAAATGCTAGTGGTGCAGAAGAAAATTCCTGCTGTAAATTCTCCATTCCTGCTGATGTACACCCCAAATACACTATTTTGGGTGCAAAATACACTATCGGTGAAACATGGTAATAGCAGCATCATGCTGTGAAAATGCTCATCTTCATCAGGGAAAGATGGAGTTAGATACAAGATGGAAGAAATTATATCAGAAACTGCAAAAGGCATGTGACTGAGGTGAAAGTTTAGCTTTCAGAAGGTTGACAACTCAAAACATATCACCATGGATACAATGGATTGGTCTAAAACTAAGTCTATGTATTTGGTAGAATGGTCCAGTTAAAGTCCATGCCCAAATCCCATTGAACATTTGTGGCAGGACTGAAAGTTGATGTTCACAGATGTTCGCCAACCAATAAAGCTATCTTTGAGTCTGTAGAACATGTGAGTCTGTAGGTGACTGAAAGATAGAGAACTACCCCAAAAGACCTGGAGTTGTAATTGCAAAAAATATTTATACAAAGTTTAATTATGAAAGACTGAATACAAATGCATACTAATCTTTTTAGATTTTTCTCTGTCATAGAATTTGAAGGACACATATTCTTCTCTTTAAACTTCTGGATGTTAGCCCATTGGAAAAAATAGAATGAAATCAAGCTTGCGGTTGATGTGAACGATGTGGACGATGTGAAAACCTTTGAAAGGATCGTAGAAAACTAAATGAGAAAGGAATTCAGACAAATAGCAGCCCAATTCGTCTACATTCAGTCTGAGCAGGAGTGGCGCAAATAATCTCTGACAGTGGCAGAAAATAGCTCCTGTGTGTAAATATTGTAGAGGTAATTTAGGTCCAATCTATGCACGTTTTCTTCAGAACTGCGCATATTTAGACGCTCAAACTGTCCACACACACGCACTAATTCCCCCTGATTTAAATACCGTTATTAAAAAACCCACGCCTCTGACACAGGCATGTGAATTCGGCTCACACTGACTTTCCATTGGTTGCTGCCCAAGCATCTCCTCCACGGGGCATTTCACTGCGCTCTCTGGAACTAGAAGAGACAAGCCTCCATGTTCTGACTGTGGGGCTGAGGCTTCCAGCTCAGACAGAATTAAACAGCTCTCGCTTCTGTTTTCCACCCTCCCCCACACCCACTCCCTCCGTCAGTTTATCTATATCGTAATGAAATTCATTACACTCCGGGTTCAGATTTGAATTACTGCCTTGCATCAACTCTCATATGTTCACACTTTGGCATGCCTGTGCCTGGATTTGTGCAGCCATGCCGGGTCCGAGTCTATGCAAGGAGCAATGCTGATAAAATATTTCCTCTTGTAAACCACATCGCAGCAGCATGCCCATGGCAGATGGTGTTCCATTCAGCCTCTGTCAACACAGGAGCAAAAACAGAAAGAGGCACAAGAGGACATCGGAGATAGCGGTAGAGGAAACACAAGTGGATGAGAGAGGAGGCAATCAGGTGAGAAGAGGACCGAGTGTCAAAGACGTTGAGTCAGAGCGCCACCATGTGAGCCACGTGGCCCGCCTCTAGGCACTGCAGAGGCAGACAGAGAAGGAGACATGTCACTGATTTTCCACACAGTCAACAAAACCATTTTGCCATGCACAACCTCCCTTAGTAGCTTCTCTAAAATACACACATGCACACGCGCACACACACTCAAAATCAAATCCCTGCAGAGCTTTACCTGGCAACTGCATGCTAGTGGGGTTATTTTGTCCCTCTGTCTCACACGAAACAGCACGAATGCCTGGCCAAACACTCTTGACAGCCGCGAGTCTTATGCCAGGGTCAAACGTTTTGAATAAGAAATGCCTGAAAATGCAGCCTCATAAGTGTGAGATTCACGCTGTTCTGCCACGGAGGAATTATTTAGCGGGATATGTTCGGAGACCTGCAGATTAATCAGCCTAAATGAAACCTTTAACCATCGTGTACAAACCTAACCCTCTTTTTTGTGATAAAAAAAAAAAAGGATTACAGCGCATGAACTTGTGGTGCAATACAAATAAGAACAATTAGGTTCTGAATCGGGTGCAAAACGGAGATGTTGGCATGTGAAGCCATTGAATCAGATTCCATTTAATCCCGAGAAATCACAACCTTAATGAGGTAACATAAGGTGCGGCATTATATGGGGTTATTCTAGGTTTGTAGCAAGCATGTAGGGCTAATAGCAGGTTAAAACTGTGGGCAGACGGAAAATAGAACAAATCCAAGATTTCATTGGATCACTGAAAGGGATTATGAAAACATTTGGGGAAGTTAAATCTAATCGTATTATTTTACAAAAAAAACAAAAAAAAACTTTTGCAAATATTTGCAGCACATAATCTTTGGCTTCAGTCAGACAAAATGGATGGCATCCTCTGAAAACTGTTGAGTAGCTAAGCCAGTCCTGGATCAGACATGGAGCAGTTCAGCCCTTGATTTAACACACATTTTTATTGTGGATTTGTTTGGACTTGAAATTTCATATTATTTGACAATTTATAAAATAAAAAAAATCGATAATCATTTTTGATCTTCTCTGTGCAACTGTGGTAAAAACTAAATTAGATTTGTACATAGCCTATAGTTAAAACTAATGCTGAAACATAACTGCTTAGAAATATGTTGATATAGCTTCTTAGACCAGCTGCACTGACCTTATGACTAATGGAGTAAAATACTTGGCAGTCACATGCTAAAAAAATCATAATGGTCCAACAATATTGCAAAATAAAGCTGAACAAAGTTAGCAAATGCTAAAAGGCTGAATATTAAGTCTGGTGATAAAGATTTTTTTTCCTGTATCTCTTAAGTTGAAAACATATAACAAGATTGAACAACCTCTGTGCTCTGACACATTTATTTATACCTCCAACTGACTAAAAACACTGCTCTAAGGTTTATTTTAAATCATTCTTTGGCAAAAGTGCAAATGCAAAGAAATTGTGCAGAAAACCCCAAAAATTTTACTTGTCCAATCCAGGCACTCCTGAGAACCTCAACTAAATAGGAACTGTTTTGTCCTTTGCATAGAAAAATGTTAAATGTTTTTGTACTTGCCATTTACCACTAAAATAAAACCTTTATAGAAACATGTCGTTTATAATTGAAAAGAAGCGGAACATTTTACTTAGCAAATGTTGGCAAATAATCTATCACAACATGCCCAGAGGGAATATCTTAGTGATAGCTTTGAGAGGAATGCCAAATAGGGTTTAGAAGATGAATTGGAAATTAATAATAAATTGCAATTGCCAAAAGTATTAGGTCATCCCTTAAAATTATTTTTTAAAAATCAACAGTTCCAAACTCTTGAATGGTGATAAGTGTACAAAATGCAAACTGTTTCCGACATTTATAAAAAATGCATTTCACTTATTGCTAGCTTGCTGCCATGACGACATACCACCTTTCTATTAAATGGCTAAATGTTTTTCAAATATCCATCCATCTATTGTCTGTACCCACTTATACTTGCAGCAGTCATTGGACGATAACCTGACAACTCAAGTTCAAATGTGTGTGAAGGCAGACGTGAAAATAATTAACTCAGAATAAGACCTCAAACAGGGAGAAATAAACTACAAGGTACACCTTTCCTTTCTTTATAAGCATATATCTCTATCAATTGTCGATCAATCAATATGTCTACTTTTGTGTTACTGGGACTAATTTATATTCTTTATTCAATGCCCCCCTTGTCTTCTGCTAGAATACTTAGGGAATTTCAAAGAGTATTGAGCTGACACTGTCTGTATTCATCCCTGGCCACTTTGAACTACATTTTCTTATTTTTTTGCTTGTACGTTGCCACATCACTTTTTTTTTTTTTTTTCAAACATTAATCCCTGTGTGGGTGGCTGCTCTGGCTGAAGGCGCCTATCATGTGGCAGTGACGTCCCTGGTTTGATGCCAGAACAGAGGAGGCCTTTTGTCACATGCAGTTTGCCTCTCCGTTTCAGTCCCTGTCGAAGGATTCAAAACTGTTGGGTTTTTCATTGATTACATTTTGTTTGTTATCGTGGTGTTTTTCTGGTTGGTCTAGAATTTCAAATGATAGTGAATTAAGCCAAATTTTTCAGCTTCCCGTCAGTATGGAGTAAAATCTTAATCAGAAGGGGCAATTAATGTTATTTTTTTTAATTCATGTTTTCGTTCTCTTAATGAAGTTCCTCCCCTTCCCTCACATCTCTTCAACACCTTAAACAAATGTTCTCATCTAGGCTTTAATCATACTAATGAAAAGTCTCCAACTAATATGATAACCCAGAGTCTGCTTGCTGATGTAAGCAGGGGCTCAACATGGGGGCTGTAATGCCCCCTAATGGGTGACAACGAGCGATGTGTGTATCTGCACTGGCGTGTCTGTCTGCACGCGTGAGTGTGTGTATGTGTGTTTATTTATTTTTTTTGTAATTGCAGTGTGTAGGTCTCATTAGCATTTTAGCAGCAAGGCTGGCAGAGAGGCAGACTCACAAGATTGGCTAATGACAGAGATGAGACACTTTACAGAGAGGGTGATGGTGACGGCTTCCTCCCTTCACAAACACAAGCTTATGCAACACGTGAGAGCTCTGTGTTACTACCTCCACCCTGCAGTCGTACATGCAGTACAAAATCAGTTGAAAGAGTAGAACGTAAATCTCGTTTTACTCTTCTTTTTTTTTTTTTCTTTCTAGTGGCTGTAAGGAAAACTGACTGATAAGACAAACAGCAGAGCAGTGGAGGAGGAGGAGATGGCAAAGTGAGACATAGCAGCAGAGCAGAGAGATCTTAGAAAACACTTTCCATGCTGCTTCTGTCGAGGGAGGTGTTCTTGCAGCAGCTAATGTCTGGTTCGACATAATACATTTTACAGACTCAATGGTGGGGGAAACAGGCCGAACACATAGGGTTGCAACTGTGGAGAAAGCTGAAGTTCAGACCGACTGCTTGGAAGAGAGGATGCAGCAGTGATCAATGTTTCTAGAAAACAAATTAGTTTATTTTAGGACCTACTGTGCTCCGAATCGGAGTATTTGTGAGAACTGAAAGAATGAGATCCTGAATCTAAGATGGAAAGAAGGAGTGTTTTCTCCAAAGGGTGGATTTGGTTTAGAAGGGTAAGAAGTCCCAAGATCTGTGGCTTCTGAAAAACACAATGATAACAATAAGAATGTAACCATTTTGTTTGGTTCTGCCCAGAACCACAACTTTGTTGAGGGATAATATGGCTGAGTGTCACCAAGGAGACAGATATTGGGATTCCTTTGTACCATGACTTGGTTTTGGATAAGAGAAAAAAGATAATAGATGGATATTGAACTGCCAGGATTCCAAACAAAAATATAGCAAATATTTAAGTTCCATGGGCTTTTCTCTGTAAAGAGTCAGCTAGAAATCAGAACATGAAAAAGGTGAAATAATATTTAGGAAATAAAAAAGTATGAACAACCAGAGAACTGACCAGAGTAATGATGGTCCCCATTTTAAAGCATTATGAAGAAATTGTGCCTTGCAAAAGTTTTTAAACCACTATAATATTTTTTATCTTACCTGACAACTATAAACGGTTAAATGGCAATTTTCAGGCGCAGGGCTTAAAAACACGTCCAAAGGCCCAAAGAGAGATGTAGCAGATGAAAAAAATAATAATTTAATCTTAGCTGGTTCCCAGAAGTGTCTGCAACAAGAAGAAGTGTGAGATTATTATCAGAACAGGACAGGTGAAGAGGAAATCATTCACCACATCACCAGATGGGACATTGTTGGGTAGGATTCCACAAAATGGATCAAGAAGATCCAGAGGTGAGCATCAGAATAGACAGGAAGATATCGAGTGGGTATTTTCCAGTCTGCTCAGATTCCCTATAGAGGAAGAACTGGAGCTCACTAAAGACAAAATCACTGAATTCTTTCTGTTCTGATTTTTCTCGATAAAGCCATTCATGGTTCAGGGAGCCCCAAAACAAAGGAGCTAAGACAACCAGGTATTTTTCTGCGTCAGCCCGAAGCTTTTAGACAGACAGACAGACAGAGAGAGAAAAGAGAGAAACATTCCTTTAATTACTCTTCTTTCAATCTATATAAATGCCTTTAGCTAGTTTGAAAGGTATTGACGGTTTTGACTCATGAACCTCTTAAAAGACGCAACACGTTATATTTTTCGGCATGTTTTCAGTAATTTCTCTGAGACAGCTCTGAATTAAAGCAGCGAAACAATAATATTCAGTGGATGATTTGGATGAAAACGAGAGAAAGTCATTCTTACCATCTGTGAAATTGTTTTATTCAATCTGAGGTGTCAGTATTTTTCTCCTCATGAGATTTATGTTCAGAATAAAGCCATTTTCTGTTAAAACAGCTGGACTTTTTCTATTTTTTTTTGTCATCTTAAAGAACTAACTTTGAAGACGAAAGGTTTGTACAACATCTGCAACTGTGGAAAAAATAAAATATTGGGCCAACATAGGTGTGAACACCTATAGCACAAACTACTCAGAACCAAGTTAATCTCTCCAAGTGTTTGAATTGTCTCCTGAAGGACACTTTAACCACTGGCTCTTTGACAGTCTGTGGCAGCTCCTTTCTATTTCTGGAGAGAGGGCAATTACACTGACGGATGAATGAGGGAAAAAATGGATGGAGGGAAAGAAAGAAGGACAGAAAGAAAGGACTGTTTGTTCTGCTTGGAAATGAAAGTTTGGAGTGGGAAGGATAGAGGAAAAAAATGGTGTTTGGGTGGCTGGTGGTGGATATTGAATTTGTGCTGACGAACCAGAAATGACTTTCGCTTGCAGACGCTACAGGAATAGATCCTTCCAGAGTGTAGGAATGAATGTGCAGGGAGGAGGAAAATGTCAATCTATTTGCAGTTCTGTCCATTTCAGGGTGAGCGGGAAGCTTAAATCTGAATTACGTGTGTCCCGCTGTGCAGTCACGTTCATTTCTAAAACGACCTTCATCAAAAATATTTAGAAAAAGAAACAGAGAAGGGCTGTGACATTCAATTAAACTCCTGCCTTGACCTCAGCCTCTTCACATAGACAAACACAAGCTTAGGTGAAAAGGTTGGCTGTTTATTATCTTCTGTTTGTCCCAGAGATCCGCCTCATGTGCATAATTGTGAACAGTGGATATGGTTGTCAAGGGAAACAGACTTGTAGAATGTGAGAGAATAAAAAAAGGGAGAGAGAGATCACGGCAACGCTGGGCGATAAAGGATACACTAATGCAGCAGAGATAGAGCTTAATTGAATCTGAGCTAAATGATCCGATTAATGGGGGAATTAAATCAAAAAATTAAGTTATAAATCAGTAAGCTATCTTCACATTTCTTAAAGTGCTTAAGCAAATTGTGTTTCCATATGAATTTTATTAATACAAGACATCTCTGTGCTCAGAGAGAAGAATAAATAAATTATGTTGACTAGGTTAAATCAAACCAAACGGCAAAGCTGAACTCCAGCTGGACTATGGCCAGCAAGAGGGGCCATTTTTCTGTTTTCATTCCATCCTATTTTAACACTGTTCTTGACCAGTCAAAATACAAAAATACTGAATAATGAAAATTAGCTTATCACCGTTATTCTGGCAATTGTTTTTGCTGTGCTTGATTGTTTTTGCCAGGTTTGATCTGTGATTATTGTCGTGTACTGCTGAGGAATAATACAACACACAAATGCAATTAAAGAGGGCCCTGCAGACAATCGCAAATGTTTTCCCGTGGACTGAATAATTTGCATAGCCGTGACTGATTAATAGTCCATTTTAAGTGTGACAATGGATTAAAGCAGGGGTATCAATCGAGCAGCACTTTTATTAATTATTTTGTGCGGCCTGCGACTAATTTTCAAGGACAGTGAAACGTTTACCATCCAGCTGATACAAAAGAAGTTTGGCAGAGTTACAACACAGTCTTTAATATATCATAAAGTTTTTTTTAATTATAATTATACGCTTACAACTTGAAACATCTAACGAGTTTCGCAAAAAAAAAGTTGACTTGGATGCATCCTTTTGCACTGTATGCAGCTGACTAATATCTGTTAAATATCATTACCACTCACTGTAACAGCATTCTCATCTGTACTCTATTCTTTCGAAGCCCACCATAACAGACAATATTATAGGTAGATTTCATGTAAATGAAAAACCTAAAATGTGGCCCAGTGTAGAGCCCTGTGGGATGCCTTCATGAATTATCAGAGTGTTTGATGAGAATGAGAGAATTTTACATTCGAGCACACAAATATTTTCTAACCTAGCATAACTTTCATCAAACACAGAAGATGTCAAGGAGATAAACACATTGCGTTACATGAGCAGCACTGGACTGATGTAGCAGCAGGGCAGGAGGTGCGTTCTAGAATTTTAATCAAGAAATAATTTATGGATTTAGAGTTATTTAACAACAAAAACCTCAATTGAATGACACTTTAAAGACAAGAGTTTGTCAAGAAATGGTGTTGTGGTGGTGGTGAGGCAAACGCAGCAGACCCAGATGATGTGAGATGAGGAGTTTAATGGAACCGGAAAAAACACAAAACACAGTCCACAGACCTGGCAGCACTGCTGAGCGGAAGGCTAAAGCTCACTACAGGTAGCAACAGGCGATACGAGGACTCGACATACACTTACGTACACAGACTGAACTCAGACGTAGCAAGACGTAGACGCAGACACACACAGGTGACGCTAAATACACAAGAGGAAATCAGGGAACGAGATACACCTGGGGACTAATCACGGGGAGACAGGACAACACAGAGACTCAGACACACAGGAAACTAGAAATAAACATACAGAAAAACACAGAACACAACAGTACCCCCCCCTTAACGGGCGGCTCCCAGACGCCCCAAAAACTGAAATACAACAGGGTGGGTGGAGGGGAGATGGACGGGGGGCCAGAGTCTATGGAAAACGAAAAACAACCTATCAAATAGGCGGAGACACGAGGGTCCAAAGTCCAAAAAACAAAAACAAAACAAACCCAACTCGGTGGGCGGAAACACAGGAAGGCGGGAACCAAGGAGACGGTCCGGCGGCCGTCCGCGGCGCAGGAGGCGGGAACCACGGAGGCGGTCCGGCGGCCGTCCGCGGCGCAGGAGGCGGGAACCACGGAGGCGGTCCGGCGGCCGTCCGCGGCGCAGGAGGCGGGAACCACGGAGGCGGTCCGGCGGCCGTCCGCGGCGCAGGAGGCGGGAACCACGGAGGCGGTCCGGCGGCCGTCCGCGGCGCAGGAGGCGGGAACCACGGAGGCGGTCCGGCGGCCGCGCGGCGCAGGGGAACCACGGAGGCGGTCGGCGGCCGTCGCGGCGCAGGCGGGAACCACGGAGGCGGTCGGCGGCCGTCCCGGCGCAGGCAGGCGGAACCAGGCGGTCGGCGGTCGTCGCGGCGACGAGGAGCACAAGGAGTCTCTAGAGCACGGGCGGCGACGAGCACAAGGAGTCTCTAGGGCGCGCCGCGGGCGGCGGCACAAGGAGTCTCTAGGGGCCGCAGGCGTGGCGAGCACTAGTCTCGGGGAAGCACTAGGAGTCTCGGGGGAAGCACTAGGAGTCTCGGGGGAAGCACTAGGAGTCTCGGGGGAAGCACTAGGAGTCTCGGGGGAAGCACTAGGAGTCTCGGGGGAAGCACTAGGAGTCTCGGGGGAAGCACTAGGAGTCTCGGGGGAAGCACTAGGAGTCTCGGGAAGCACTAGGAGTCTCGGGGAAGCACTAGGAGTCTCGGGGAAGCACTAGGAGTCTCGGGAAGCACTAGGAGTCTCGGGAAGCACTAGGAGTCTCGGGGAAGCACTAGGAGTCTCGGGGAAGCACTAGGAGTCTCGGGAAGCACTAGGAGTCTCGGGAAGCACTAGGAGTCTCGGGAAGCACTAGGAGTCTCGGGGAAGCACTAGGAGTCTCGGGGAAGCACTAGGAGTCTCGGGAAGCACTAGGAGTCTGGGGATGCACTAGGAGTCTCGGGGGAAGCACTAGGAGTCTCGGGGGAAGCACTAGGAGTCTCGGGGGAAGCACTAGGAGTCTCGGGGGAAGCACTAGGAGTCTCGGGGGAAGCACTAGGAGTCTCGGGGGAAGCACTAGGAGTCTCGGGGGAAGCACTAGGAGTCTCGGGGGAAGCACTAGGAGTCTCGGGGGAAGCACTAGGAGTCTCGGGTCGCCCGGCTGGGCGGCAGGAACGAGGCTGGTGCGCTGCTGGAGCGGCGGCAGGAACGGCTCGGGCGCCGGCTGGAGCGGGCGGCAGGAACGGCTCGGGTGCGCCGGCTGGAGCGCGGCAGGAACGGCAGGCTGCGCGCCGGCTGGAGCGGCGGCAGGAACGGGTGCGCCGGCTGGAGCGGCGGCAGGAACGGGCTCGGGTGGCGGAAGTGTTGCTGGCGGCTCCGGCTGCGGAGGGTCTGCTGCTGGCTCTTCAGGCGACGGAACGGGGGTGGTGGATCGGGAGGACAGAGTCTTGGGTCTGGGAGGCAGCGGTTCTCCAGCCATGACAGCATACGCTGCCTCACGCTCCCACTCTGCCTCCCTCTGCAATGCCACCAGCTCAGGAAGCGGAAAACGTGGAACCCAGTAATCCAGCAACAGACCCAACCGGATGGCGAATCCAAGCCGTCTTGTCGCCGCGTACGGCTTGGCCATGGCAGCCTCATACTCCCGTATGGTCTCCAGTAATTCCTGCGTTTCATCTGGGTCCATGGTGGTTTGTGCGTGCCTCACCGTTCAGCTTGGTCGGATCCTTCTGTCAAGAAATGGTGTTGTGGTGGTGGTGAGGCAAACGCAGCAGACCCAGATGATGTGAGATGAGGAGTTTAATGGAACCGAAAAAACACAAAACACAGTCCACAGACCTGGCAGCACTGCTGAGCGGAAGGCTGAAGCTCACTACAGGTAGCAACAGGCGATACGAGGACTCGACATACACTTACGTACACAGACTGAACTCAGACGTAGCAAGACGTAGACGCAGACACACACAGGTGACGCTAAATACACAAGAGGAAATCAGGGAACGAGATACACCTGGGGACTAATCACGGGGAGACAGGACAACACAGAGACTCAGACACACAGGAAACTAGAAATAAACATACAGAAAAACACAGAACACAACAGAGTTATGTGGTTCCATCCTTACAAAAATGTCTCGAAATATATTTTAAAAAAAGTTGCATCTTAAAATACAGTAGAGTTGTTGAATGAGACGCAAGTGATAATCATGCCTGCCTATTGAGGTGAAGGGGTAATCCGTTGTCAGCAAAGAGCTCAGCGTTGTAACAATGCTGGCTGTCATTGGCTATTTGTATTAGGCGGACCAAACGCTGGCTGGCTAATGGACAACCAAGCAGCAGATGCTTCAAATAACCTGGGAGCAGGATTCTCTCTGTAACCCGCAATGAGTTTAAAAGGTGTTACATTTGAGTATTTGCATGAGGCCAAGTGGTCATAGCTTGCAACTGTCAGGGATGTGGGGCGCACAGATGTCACAGTAGCTCCATGTTGGAAGCAATGGAAACACAAGGTCTCTGACGCATCCAGTGATCCCACTGCCAGAACACGCTGCCACCTAAAGGCAGAGAGTACTTTACGTGACGGTATAGGATCCAGCTGTCTGTCTTTGTTCCCTTGACATCTAGTCAGTCAAACATATAGCATGATATCAAATTAATGGCAGCAGAGCGTTCCGGTTGCAGAGGCAACGATGACTGACTCTGAAGCAGATCTCCATCGACGGGCTGACACATTTCTTCTGGGAGGGTTTGGAGAGAACCACACAAGTCTCAGAATAGAACCACACAAATTTAGATCCAAGCATGAGAAGCATACTGGGGGGGGAGAGAACTGTGTTACAGGCAACTTTACCCCTGATGTACGCTAGCTCCTAAATATCTCCCGACAGACAGAGCATTTATAAACCGACCAATTTCTTGTGCGTTGGCATAAATGTTCAGATGCTGCAGGTGCTTCTTCATTCAAAAGTACAGATGCATTGTGTGTTACACGCTGCCATTTTATCACTTTCCTGTTTTTTCTGACACATCATTTGAGGTGGCAAGAGAGTGTGAGTCATTCTTTACCAGAGAGAATTTACAAAATCAATTTTTCTACCTCCTTTTTTTTTTTTTTTTTTTTTTTCTCTTTTACTTGCAAGGCAGAATAAGCACAATCGATTCTGCAGCTTTCATCCTTGAGGCTCTCATCTTCTTGCCATAAATGTTTTCATGACATGTGCTTATTGTTTCACTCATGGATTTATGAGCATTTATTGATCAGAGGGGATATTGATGGCATTTGCCGTAGAAGAACATCTATACGTTTCAAATTTGGCTTTTGGAATGGACTCTCTGTTTCTGGGCGCTGTGTGCGTCTCACACCCAAACTCAGTGATGTTGGCAGTGACAGAGCGATGTGGTGAGAGAGGAAGACAGTGTCTCTGTGTGCACCGCATGACAAAGAACTGACAGGCAGCGTGCCCTGTCGCAGGTGACGGGTGGGAGGGGTGGCAGCCTCACGTCGTCCCTGGCTCTCTCATCATATTGATCTCCCTGCATCTTATTTAGCCGCTGCCAAAGCTCACAGCTCTGTATTGACTCAAGCTTAATACTCCTCATTTCTATCCAAGCGCACAACAAAGTCAGGGTCAAAATGAAAACAAAAGGAGCTGCTGCTGCTGACAGGAGTCATCTCAAATACCAAAAACAAATGTTTTCATCAAAGTTTTTTTTTCTAGACTAGCGTGTTTCCATTAAGCAAATTAATTTGTTTTTATTCCAACTTGTGTAATTATGTTGTCAATGTAAACATAACTACTGAAAGCACAGAGTCTTATCCCACTCCTCTTTGCAACATTGTCTTACTTCAGCCACGTTGGAGGGTTTCTTAGGGATTTTCCATATCACCCCACAGCTCAATCAAATGCAGGACCAGACTTTGACTAGGTCAACCAGAAACCTTTGGTTTGTCTTATTTCATGAACCATTCATTCATATGGTGACTTCCTTGTGTGCAATGGATCATTGTTCTAACCAAATTGTGCTTAAACTTTGACACTTCCCCTTCATTTTGTATCAGATAACAAAACATCCAAAACTATGAGGGTCTGAAATAGCAAATGTCAAATTGAACGCCATAAGACAAGATCATGAACTCATAACTAAGCAACATTAATAATTCTAAGCCCATATGCTCCAGATTGACAGGCGGGTATTTTTATTTTTATTTTTTCAAATATACTGTATTGCAATCATCACATCCTCCCAGGTCAAAATGAGCCCAGTGTGATTTTTCTAGTAGATTCTGCTGCTGCCCAAAGAGGAACTGTATCTACAGGCTGGGGCCGAGCGCTGAATGGTTGGAGCCGACATGTTGTTCAGGTGCTAACGTGACCATCTGTTGTTTACATTCTGCTGCCATCAACAATAATCTGACAAAGAACACAGCTGCACCTCCTCTGCAGTGACAGCGCTTAGTGAGCCCATGTGTCGCTGTCACTGCGCCGCTCAAACTAATTAAAAGATTTGCAGAGAAATGCGCCTGATCCAGCGGTCTAAAAAAGATAAAAGTATTCCTGTTTGACACCAATTTCTCTGCTCTGTCTCAAAAAGCAGAGAGTCGTGTCATTAAAAATAAAGACTGCAGCTGCACATCGCCACGCTCCAAAAGCTAATATGAAATGAAACCATGATGCTGCTGGTCTGCCTTCATTACTTGTTTCCCTGGCTTCTATTAATGTGACTAAATGTGGCTGCAGCCCAGACAGTTTAGTGTATAATGACAAAGATTATCTTTCTCCTACGCTAATAATTATGGCCAGAAGGGTAAAGAGGCCAGGTATTAATAAACTATTACATTTTATTTCTAACAAGAAGCAGTTTTTAGGCATGATCCTTTAGCGAAAACTGATTCAATCAAGAAAAGTCCTAATTTTAGCTGTGTAGACATGGGTTGAGTCGTTCTTTTAAATCTTGTTTAATTTAACGTAATTCCATATTGGTTCAGAAGGACTCTAAGTAGAAAATCTCTCAGTTTAGAGATTTTGTTTTTGCCATCTTCCAGATTGGGTCCTATGGGCAGTAGTGATTGCTATTGCTATTGTGAACAGCTACCTTGTTTAATTCCTTCTTCTTCTCCCCCCCCCTCCCTTTTTCAATTTCTCACTACTTACATGACGCAGTTCACAAAAAATGTACTCTGCAAAGAAAAACAGGAACCATATGCGGAATCGCCATCATTAAAGAATATTTATCTGTTTGACAGTAATTTTGTGCTACAGAAAATGTAGTTTAAATAGTACTATCCAACATAAGATGGCACCTAATGTCTATGTTTGTGCTTCCCCTTAAATGTTGCTGCCCAGGGTGGGGAGCCATTTAGCCCAAGTCAAGAAATGACACCAGCAAAAAGCTGACATCAAATGGCTAAATAATCCATTTTATCTATTATCTTTTTTATGTTAAATATTTTTATACTAGAATCTATAAAGGGAACCAAAGTAAATCGACCTCTTTTTATGCTACCAGACAATTAAAGTCCATAAGAATGCTAATGTAGGTGCTTGGTGTGAAAGGAACTTGATGGTCAACGGCACAGAGCGACTCACGGTCGTTTTTCAAAGACCATGAGTCAGGCTTTCTTGCATGTGGTGACAGTGGAAAGGAACGTCCAGTCTCAGGAGAAACAGAAACATCACAGAATCACGCCGTAGTCATGGAGTACGTTCTGTGAGAAAGAGAAATAAAGAATACACAAAGTGAACGACAGAAACAGTGTGGCCACTGTTTCTGTCCAGGAAAACAATGAGATAACACGCAGCAAAGACAATCCACATAGCACACAATGTTGTGCTTTGTTGTCGACTCTAAATGTGACTCATCGCTCTGTGGCACCATGACTACAAGGAACGTTTTTCAATCAGAGCTGCAGTTAGCTATAAAAATAAGCATCACAGATTATTTTAGAAGACTTGCAAACAAATAAAGTGTTCGGATGACATTTAATGAGGTAACGCTTCGAGTAAGGAACAACTGAAAAAAATGATGAGCAACAGATTCCCTCTGTATTGCTTTTCAAAAGTGTTTGCGTTCCAATCTTGGCAGAATCTCTACACACGTTTCAGTTGTCATTAATTTCAGTTATCCCTGATGTGACCAACAACTACTGCCACATATAAAACACAGCCCTGGTATTTTAGAGGCGCATTCACAGTGGCCTTGTTTGAGGTAGGTCAAACGAGTCCGGATTACTGGTGTGAAATTTAGAAAACTGGGTCAGAGTTCTTCTGGTGCTGTAGGTGAACAAATAAAAAGTATTTTCCTCTGAGTGTGTGTGTGTGCTTGTGTAATAGCTGTATTACTAAACCAGATTATATTTTCTTCTTTGTCCTTGACATAGTTAGATTCCTGCGGCTGCGTTCGGCAGATTCCACCCCTGGACACAGTGTCCATGTTGCGTTCAACGTCTACCTGTCCGGTTCCCTGAATCTGCTGGGTCAACTTCCATTAACATCCTCTGCTCAGCCTCTGCAGAGAGGAGATGCAAAGTGGGCAGCAGAGGATGAAAATAGATTTTGGTTCAAACAGCCCTCAGTTCCTCGCCTCAGACCATTTTGACTAATGAGCCCATATTGCTGAGGGGTTAATTCCCAAAGGGTGCAGATGGAGAACGCCAGTGCCCCCTTCTCCTTGCCCCATTTTTCTGTCTGTGTGACTGCATGCCTGCATGTTTCAGTGTCTGCCCAGTGCACTGGGTAGTTTATCTCTTTTTAGGTCGCAATCCAAAATTAAAAGTAAAAAAAAAAAAAACGGGGTCTCCTATGGTGAATAACGGTCTCATGTTAGATCCAGAAACATCAGCACAAAAGTTAAACTGCTGGTCAAACCCCACCGAGGCACGATGTTTGTGACCCAAAATGTTGCAGCAGGACGAATCCAATACTGCTGAACTGGCTCCGAGTTCAACCTTTAACCTCGCATTGCTAAAGCTGATCAGTGGAACAATGATCACATGCTTTTCTGTGTGGAGTCAACCATTTGCTGTTCCTGGAATGGAGCATCACAGAGCCTGACCTTAGATAGTAAAAATTGACAAACAAACAAGGAAAAGTCCAGATGGAAGGAGACGAGGACGACAACAGATTTGCAATATGTCTGATTAACCATTAGCAGACTGCCAAAGGTTGAGCTTCCCTTAAAGATAAGCACAGGCAGTTCAGAGGTTAACATGACATGAGCTGCTGAGTCTAACACAACCCTATTTCACAAGATGTTCTCTGTAAATGTATAAAGTTCTGAAGGATGACAAATAGCTAAAACATACCTGGCACTAATGAGCTGATTGATTTTTGCTCTCTTTTATAAAACATATAGGGTATTGCAAGGTACAAGGAAAATAGAATAACAGTATAGTTAAAAACAGAGTCAAAAATGTGTATTTCCGGCTTGATTTTGTATTTGCTAAACAAAGGTGCAGAGTGGAAATCTGAATAATTCATTCACGTCCTTTTCCACAGAAAAAAAAAAGCACCTCCATCTGTTGGCTCATACATGTTTTAGGTTAAAAGATAAATAGTCGAAACTACATAATAAAGACGTCTGTTCAAATGTGAGCATCTGAAGTCACGTGAGTCTCAGTCTGCTGGAACTCGATGGACTGCGGGCATGTTGTGACTCCATGGTCACTCAGAGTGTCGGCAGGTTGCCATGACCACCTGAATGTCTCCTTGGCACTTTTCCTGTCATTTTGCTGTAAAGGACACGGCCAAGAGGACACAGACCTCCCCTCACCTCACTCTGCTGAAATAATAACTCGTTCTTTTTTGGTGTCTGAATATGTAATCCATGTTTGCTAATATTCCAAAAGCTGCTTAGTCTCATGGGTACTTGAGAAAGAGAGAAATTAATACATACAGAAAAATCATTTCTTGTATTAGGATTTCCAATAAAAAGTATCTTCACTTCAATATGATTTTCAAATTTCTAAGCACTTCTCTTAAATTTTATTTTATTAGTCCATCTCTAAATTTACCTTTAACTTTCAAAATGTGTCGTCTTAACCATCAAGGTTGTTATCGCAAAATATCTTAAGACACCTTTACATTTTTACCACACTTTTTTAGAGGTCCACAAAGAATATTTGAATATTTTTCATCTCTAATTTCTCCATTAAGTCCTGCAGATTTCTGCATTTCGCTCACCTGTACAAGGTATTAGATTTCTAAATAAATGTTGACCCTTTTCTCATTTTTAGGAAGGTTTTTATAATTAATTATTTCTTTTCATGCTTTTAAAAATAGTAGATATTTTTGAAAAGCTGCCCAACTATGATAAACTGAGTTTAAGAAGAGGAATCATAAATTCTCAGTCAGAGCTATTCTGTGTAGACGCAGCAGAAGTTTGCTTAACTTCTGCACTGTTTGAGAAAAAAATGATAAAAAGATAAAGGTAGAAATAAAAAAATCTGATAAAAGATAATGAAATAGCAGTTTTTAATTAGATTATGTCCTTGTAGAATGAAAATATTATGGAATAAATCAAATAAAGTGCTTTTTTTCTGACATACTTGCATTCTGTATTTCTGTCTAATCACATATTTACAACAGTTATCATTTTTCCGACGTCAGGAAAAAAGAAGCTCCTTATTTCTTCTGTGGTGTATTTTCTCTCTATGTGACTCAGCAGCTTATGAAAGCAGTCAGCTCTTACATAAAAACAGTCTCATTTTGTGTGCTTCATAGGCCTATTTTTAATTTGGTGGTACGAAATCGTCAGACTCATATGAGATGGAAAATAAGCTGTAAGATATCTGTGGAAATTATTTGCTTTTTTGCCATTTAACCACTTGAATGCTTGCATGCTCCACCCTGTGCTGCCACCTACTGTAGGGGTAGAGGGGAGCATTTTAAACTCTTGGTCTCTCTTCAATACGCTTTGTATTTAAAATGGCTTCCCAGTGGGCTAGGAACTGGATTAAAGATGGGTTCCCATCCTCTGAACAAGCTTTTCAGTCTAAAGATATTTAAATTGTGATGTTGGACCCGGGGGGCGACACCTATTCCCGCCTCGTTTAAATGACAAGGATATGGTCTCAATGCAAATCAGCCAGCATCCTGATTACTCAGCTACACCCACACAAGTTCCCATATTCAAGTTGGAAAAATTCTTTGAAGTTCCAGCCTCCAACGGGGAAAAAACACCCCAAAACAAAACACTGAAATGTTTACACTTGAGTCACTTCTCTCAGCAAAACGACCAAAGCCAGAATTCCTTCTCGTGGGAGCCCAAATTACTGCCTCTTCCTTTGCTTTCATGCACACGAAAAACTCTCCTAATCTGATTTCTCTCAGTTGCATCCTGTGGCTCACACCAAAACACTCCGGGAAGACTGGACCCTCGTCTGGTGTCAGCTTTGCCTCCATGTAGGGTGCAGAGAAAGGCTGGCGGATGAAGATTACCTCCTAATTCCCTCCCCGCGAGTTGTAAACTGACATTTATCCGTGTTGCATTTTCTCCCTGAGTGGGACTCAAAAGCTCCACAGACACATAAACACTTCCACTTGCACACAAAGTTGAACACCTCCAATTAAAAGGGGGCTTCGTTGAAAGCTAAATCCCAGCCCATGACTGGCCTCCCTTTCGTTTTAAGGGAGATCAAATGCCTGAAAATCCTTCTTAGAGTGAGTAAACTTCTGCTGAAGTGGGGGTGAAATTACAGCTAAGAATGACCACCGGTAGGATGATCTGCTCGGAGAAGTGTCCTTATTTCTTTCTCCCCGCCACCAAAAATGCCGGTAGACATTTTTGACGGGTTCTTCAACGTGACGGACGCCTATAAGAGTTTCAACTGACTCTGTCACCTGAAAATTTCAAAACCCCAGACCCAACATGACCAAAACACAGCTAATAGGAGAAGCTGTTCACAGCACTGTGCCAGTCACAAGTGGATCGATGCTGCCATGCAGCCCACATCAATCAGCCAGGAGCAGCAGCTCTGTCCAAGATGCTGCCCACACACACACACACACACACACAAGCCCCTCCAGGTGTAATTGCTGACCATCACACTCGGCCGTTGGACCACAGAGAGCTGTTTTAGACTGACAGCCTCTGAACCCACGGCCTCTGTGAATGCGTCACTGGACAACAACTGTGGCCCTTTTCTCCAAGCTATCAGCCTCTGCATCAGACAGAATCAAGATAAAGCACCACCACCCCTAAAAGACCTTTTATGTGGGGGTCTAAAAGTTGTACAAAAGAGACCAAAATAGTTCCCCTTCACCCCATTAAAAGTCCTCTCATATCTGATTTCCATTAACTTATCAGTGCACAGTGAATTACAGGAGCTGAAACGAGGATTGTTTAAGGAGCAACGTTTGAGTCTCACTCAGTTGGCCAACCTGTAATCGGAGCTGCCAGCCAGAGGACTTAATATGAAACATGTGTTGCAATGTGCCCTTTCCTGAAACAAATGCCGTGCGGCATGATCTAAATGCGGACCAGTAATAATCAACACCTCTTACTGTGGAATCAACTTTACTTGACCTGCATAAGTTCGGCCCCGTCTTTTGTTGTCCACTACTGCCCCCTTGTGGATTTGGATGTTCTGCTGCCATTTTATTAGTCCGAGTATTGTTTGGAACCTGTTCGGCCAGTTTGAGGCCAAAGTGCTTTCTTGACACTCAAGACATAAGCAGCTCCATGAATTACAATGTCGCTGAAATGTTCATTTATTACAGTTATTCCACTCAAAGAAGATTAAATACACATAGTGATATATTTTCAGACTTCCTCTTCATTTTGATGATCAGGATTTACAGCATGTAAAAACCCATGGCCATATCAGGCCAGTCTAGCACAGACAACATCGCTTGTCCTACACCAGGGTTACCCGAGCCCAGTCCGAAAACTTTCAGATGCACCCTTTCTCCAACAAACTTGATTTGTTGGAGAAGACCCACAGAGCTGAATAAACTCTGCGGGTCTTTAAAAATATTGCAAAATAGTAGATAACTAGATAAGGACATCGTGAGCTACATAAATAATCTGATTTGGCTGTCAGTGGCAGCTGAATACTTCAGACACAAATCACAAATGTCGAATATGGCTTCAAAAGATTTATAGAAGGCAAAGAAAAAGCTGATCTTAAGCAGCACATCCCTCATTCACTAGGACGACTTCTGCTTAGGTTGAAGTAGTGACAGAAGGTCACTACATAGCTGCATATACTATATCAATGTGGCCCATATTTTATTCAAAAGTGAGTAAAACGATGACGTATCGAAACGCAATAGTTTGTGTATAGAATCTGATGTTTCTGTTTGGTAAAATTTGCTTTGAGACATTTGCTGTGATTCTGCACCAAATTCATATTCACTGTAGTGTAAATTCCTTTAAAAAGAATCCTCTTAATACTGTAAAACAGGGGTCATCAAATCCAGCATTAAAGGGGTGGTGTCCTACAACTTTGATTAGATGTGTCTCTGGTTCAACATACCTGAACAAATGGCTGAATCACCTCCTCAGAACGTTCTCCAGAGTCCTGCTAATGACCTCACTATTTGACTCAGGTGTGTTAAAGCAGAGACGCACCTAAAAGTTGCAAGACGCGAGAACTGGAGATGAAGAACCCTTCTGTAGAATATCAGCATTTTTACAATATACAAAACACATATTGGATTATATTGCTCTATTAGAATGCTGTTCTAAAGCTTCAAAACAGTTCTAAAGTTTCAAAACTGAAAGTCGAAATATACTAAAGGTTTTAAACTACCCCCCTGCCCCTAGGTCGTTATAAACCAAATTATAATTGTCTTTTTGTCCCCCCCTACCCCCTTTAATAGCATAACATTTGGTCCATTAGATTAATTTTCTTGAACCTTCAAGCCTTTTACTTGCTTTTTAAACCAAGCAACTTTTTATATTTTGTGCACCATTACTTCCTGTCAAATGTTTTTTATTTCACATTTTCCACAAGGGAAAAATTAACCATGTATTGTAAAGACACAATTGTATTTAACTGCACACAAAATACATATTTTTTAAAAATGTATGTTCCTGCCATTTTTGTGTGCTAGTACCAGACGAAATCCAATAGTAAAAATCTGTTTAAATTAAAAAAGTAAGCCTTTAAAAAAATCTATACCAGTCCATTAAAAGAGTAAGGAAACAAGCTTTACTGAGTATTTGAAAATGTAATATTTGTGTGCAAGTTTATCAAGTCTAGCTAAACCTGTTAAATATGCTCATATAAACATAAAAGCTTCCAAAATCACAAACCACAGTAGGTACATTTTAATACAAATTATAAAGCATTTATTAAATATTCTCTTTAACAGAATTACCACATGTAATTTTTATTCCCCGCAACAGGTCAGGATGGAGTGACAGTAAACGTCACCATGTGTCAGTCAGTGAAAACGGACTTCCGTGTGCTTCTCGGCCAGTCGAGTCACGTGTTCTGCCAATGGAGACCTGGAAAACGCTCAGACAACAGTGACTGTGGGGAGTACCGCCTCACAATGCAGTGCAACAAATAGTACACACTTCCCCGGTTTACCTGGATTTTTCAATCCGCGGACCGGCTGAGAACTGAGGATGTATGCGGTTTAGTCGTTTCCTCTGGACGCCGCCACGAAGAGCTCAGCAGCGCCCCCTACCGGACGGGCAGCGTCCAAAAGCGCCGCTGTGGGACAGATAAAGGCCCAACCATGAATCATGAAACAGACCACCCAACATGACCTGGGCAACAAATCAACACAGCACAAATGCATTCATCTCAGATTTACAATAATAACTCTTCACACCTTCTTTCACATTTCCTAGTGATCAGTCATCGAGTCTGCACAGCTCGTCGGAGCAGTTCCACAGCGGAATGTGAACCAGTTCATTCCGGTTTCCAGGCCAAGTCGTAGAGCTCCTCAAAGTCTCTAAGTTGGTATTCCAGAATGTCCTCGAAGCAGGAGTCCAGAGCCGCGGACACGCTACTGGGAGAGAGATTCTCACAGTAAATGTGACCGGTTAATTCACCAGCAGCTGATTTCATGTCCATCTTCATGTCTTCGTACACATTACTCATTAGATACTGCGTGGTGTTTCTAGGCGCCATCCCCCCGGCTGGTGGTGGATTCATACAGGCCGCAGCAACAGGCTCATAATTCCTGGACACCCTTTTTCCCTTTTTCCTCTTCTTCTTCCCAGAATCCATAACAAACGGGCTGAGTTTAGCCCGATGTGCTAACCTCTGGTCTTGACTGGGGTGTTTCCGGGCGGCTGCGTTGTTTCGGTTCTGCTCGAAGGCCCATTTCGCCGCTCTGGAATCACAAAACTGCGTCCACGTAGCTTTAAATCCATGTCGCAGAAACTCAGGTTTAGGGAATTGTGTTGTATCAGTATCCATGATCTCTAAAAACATTTCCTAATAGAAGAAAAAAAGCCACGAGGAAAACTGCAGTACCTGTAGTTAGTTGATAGATTCTGTAGCTTCTTTCGGAGACCAAAAAAACTCTCGGAAATAAAAATAATAATAATTCCAAAACAGCTTGATATCAAAAGGTTCTCAGAAATACATCAAACGTATGTCAGGTGTGGCTTTAGTTGCTCCTATCGGCTCCACTACCGTACTCTAGAGCCGCTACAGAGATATGTCTGCTAACGTCTGAGCAACGTTGCATTTGATTAGAGGAAACCACCCCGTTCCTTTCTGTGGTAGGGTCGCAGAATGGAGTGCCCTCTAGAGGTGTGGAGGAAAACAAACACGCCAAGAGTTTCTGTCTGAAAACCTCTAACTGTTGATTATCCTCGAATCCTGCTGGACTATTATCATTTCATCGTTTATTTGCACATAATATTCACCACACCGCAATGGTACACAACTAAATTAATTAGCATATCATGATCAAAAAAGTAGTTATTTCAGAAAATATATTCATATACTGAAACTTTTGTATTTTGCGAATTTGTTACTCAGAATAATGTATGTAACGTGTTTGTTTCTGTTGTTTTGGAGGAGAATGCTTCTGACAATGCCCATCACGGAAAGAAAACATTAATCAGATTTAGAATTTAGGCAGCCAGTGCTTTAAGGGCTATCCCAAACTGTTGTACAATTTTTTTCGTGTCTAAAGCCACTGCAGTATTGGAAACATCTAATCTGGATTTAGCAGAAAAATTACTGCACAATTGCTTAAGTGTTTTGTGGGCATAATAAAACAGTAGAGAGAAATCAAGCGGTAAATAGCGGCTCATGTTATGCTCATGAACCGCTAGATGGCAGACTCCCATAAGAAAATACATGATGAAGAAGTCTGTGATCGCTGCAGAGGGGAAGTACATGAATGATAGAAGCGCATTGTGCTCAAATCCCGACTCTCTTGTAGACATATGTTTTCCTCAAGGGCTCTTATAGACTCTGAGTATATTTGGATACGTCCCAGAGATAATTTGCTTAAAAGTGTTTTGTAATAGCATTGGACGTGGCTAAAAATGCTGATTTTAAACTTACCGTTTCCTTTAAAAATGCTATGTTAGTTATTTACTTTTATGAATTACCATAACTGAAATCTACCTTTTTATATACTTTTTAATACTTTGTTATAATAATATAAGAACACTTGCAAGTTCATTTAGCAAATTACTTGTAGCATGCTATTTACTAGATTGCAATGTATTTCCAAAATCACAAGACAGAATGTTGAGAACTACTTTCATATAATTACATGACATTTAATTACATGACATTCTACAGCATGTCATATAGAGCAATACCTGCTTAAATTAATAAAGATGTGCATTTCAAAAACAAAAAGCTTCTATGAAAATCAAACTATTCCCAACAGACAAAACTGAAAGAAAATAATCATTTGCATGGATAAATCATGTATGATTCATTTGCATGTATGAATCAAGGTATTCTTAGAAACGGTCAAAAATGGCATGCAGCTAGCCTCAAGGATAAAGCATTTCTTTGTCAAAAAGAAATGTAAAACATTTCATAATGTTTCACATTATGAAATGTAAAACAAAACATTAGTGTAAAGATATGTAAAGAAAAAATGGGCACATCTTTGGAACCAAACATAAATATCTACAAAAAAACAAAATAATCTGAGTATATGTTACTGTAATCAGACAGGTGAAGCTGATTCAGAACCCTGTGGCTCACATTTCCTAAACTCCCTATACTGGCTCCATGCAGTGCAAAGAATATACTATAAAATACCAATATGTTACTGCTGTATCAACCTTGCAGACGACTCAGGTGTGGTTCACGTCTACAGAACCCCGGATTCAAAACACAACATGAAGAAACACCATTCAGTTTTTATACTCCTTTAATCAGGAACAAACATCCCCCCAAAAAAAGCAAACTATAAATCTCTTGAAAGACTCAGTTCCTTTAAATAAATGATTAAAAAACCTCCCAAAAAACATTTGTTCAGAGCTGCCATTGATTCCTAACAACTGGAAAACAGATTCATTTTGGTTTGAATTACAACTTTTCATGATTTCTCCTCATTCTGCCACTGAAATTCAATGTTTGAAAAGTAGAAATAACCCTGACTCTGTCGTACTGAAGTGAAAGATGATTCTCAGGATCTGTATGGCGGGTCTGGTTTCGCTGCAGGAATGATTCAGCAGAAGGTTCTGTGTAGTTCATGATAAGCGTTGGATCCCTTTGACTTCTAAGTTTGTTCTTGTTGTATATCGGAAACTACAAAAGGATACCAGCAGAATCCAAAAACAGCCACATCGCACGTCATTGTTTCGATTAAAAACAGAGCACCAAATAGGTTCTGCTGTACAATTAGTACCTCATTGGGTTGTACCTAATTTTTAGGAGCATTAGACAGGTAAAGAGAGAATACAATCAGAAGACTGGACACTGTTCTGGACTGGCAAAAACAAAGCAGGTTCATAACGCTCATGGAGACTGGGAGATCTGAATGTTTATCTGATCATTCAAAGCACATTGTGCTCATCCCCATCTGTTTCCTTATTTGCTGAAGATGAGATAGCTACTCAGAAAACCTCAACACAGTCCATAGATTGGACAAGAGTTTTAAATTAGACTTAAGTAAATTCTGCCAGATATTACTACAGCAATGTGTAGTAATATCACGTAGCTCTACAGCATACATTTGCAAAAGAGTGCATGTGAATGGAAGAAAACAATTTGACGGGCTTTATTTTTCATTATTCCCTCCAATGCACTACTTTGTGTTGGTCTTCAAACTGCAATTAAATACAAATAATTAAGCCTTAAACACCAAACAGAGAGAAGCAGTGTTCAGCTCTACTGTATGCTCATCTAATCTGGAACAAACTTCTGGAAAACTGCATAACTGCTGAAACTCTGAGTTCCTTCAAATGAAGGCTACAAACCCTCTTTTTTTGGCTTTCTATTAAAAATAAATACATATTGATGGTAGTCTGTATTTGAAATTTTCTTTATCGTCCTTTGTTATATCAATGCAATGTGATGCTTGTCTGATGTTTAACGTTTTCATCATGTGAAACATTTTGAATTACATTGTTGCTGCAAAGTGCTGTGTACAAATGAACTTGTATTGTCTTGCCTGGTATATAAGATGGAGCACATGTTTCCCAGTGGAGTTCAAAGTTAGAACATCATATCCTCTACACAAGAAATTACTTGCAGCCATATACAGCTGAATATATAGCTTTCAATCATCGACTAGGCAGTAGTGTGGGGTTTAAATGTTCTGGGTTTTGTGCTCCGGTGAGCTTCTCTGAATTTTCAAATGACAGGAAGTGCCTTGTGCCAGAGTAAATATTTGAAGGAATCAAAAAGTTTTAAAAAGTAGTGACTTCCGGAGTAAAATGTTTTTTTTTAAGATAAGAGTTGCTTTTTTTTTAATCTGCTAGACAAAAAAAAGGGGAGATTAGTCAGTGCCTCTGACAAATATCACAAGACAGGAAATGAAGAAGAACTTTGTACTGAAAATTGTGAAAGACTCTTGGGTGTTGTAACAAATGGAACAGGAAGGCAGTCTATCCAGGATGCATGCAATTCTGTGGATGTCCTTGTTTTTTGCTTTGTTGTTGTGGGCATTATTGGGGTAAAGTAATACTTACAGGAACTTGGCCCATTTTACATTTCCTCTGAGATCAGGATGGGAGCAGGACACTCACACACAATCATCTGGTTCATCAAGCATACTTAGAAGCACTCCACAAAGCAGACTGCGCTCTGAATGAGACGATAAGCATATTTTGCTTACACAAGTTGAATATTGCTTATTTAATAAATAATATATACATGTTACACAGAATCAGAGTAATGAGTCATTACCTCATCAGTTCTGCAGTTACCATACAATCTTCAACACCGCCCTAACACCCCATCCGGTTCACGACCTTTAATATACACACTGTTGGAAACATATCTTCATTGTTCTGACTTGTGCCCTTTCAGCAAGCGCTGTCTGCTTTTTTCCAAGGAAGTCCAAACTAATCTTTCAAAAACACGTGAGTGCTTCACACTCATTGAAAGCTGGAGGTCAATTTTGCCAAGCAGAACTGAGTTCTTATCTAAGTATTAGTTTTAAGTGTGCATAACCTTAAACCAATTACTCAATTGAGCCACATTTTAATTTGATTTCAGCCTTCGGGCTCCTTTGGTAGAAGGGTATCATCATCCCTCATCTTGGCCATGAAGTTCTCCTTATCTCTCTTGTGGATTAAATTCTTGGTTTTGGCTACAAATCTTAGCTTTTCTCATATGGAAACAATTCAGTTGTTTATATGAAGGCATGTGTGGATTCACTGTTCTGCTAATTTTAAGCCTTCTTTGTCACCTCTTAGTTGCAAAAGGTTTCCACATTTACCTGCTGTTGAGGACTTCAATTTTTTGTTTCTGTCCTGCAGATGCTTGAGAGTTTTGGGTCAGCAACCGGTGCATAGAATTAGAAAGGGGTTCACCAAAAGTCTAAATTCATCTGAGCATAAGTAAGTTGAGAGCATATAATGCTGTTTCACTTTGGATATGGTGCTCTTTTGGTTGTTATTATTATTTTTTTTTTTTTTTGGAATTTTGGTCAAAAGTTCCAAATTTGTTTTGCTCCCAGATACCAGGGGACTCCAGTGGTCCTGTTTATGCTCACACAAAAAGGAAACTGCAATAAGGAATGACGTATTTATCCGATATGACATCCAGCCTGGCAGCCTGGTAGCACTTTCCATGAATTGCCCTGGCAACTCACAGAAGGTTCTGTTGGTGGGCATTCAAGACTCGGAGATAGTGCACTTAAGAGATTGCTTATCGACACTCACTGGAAGTCAGCTTGGATTTAGCCACCTAATGCATCCACATGCATTAGGTGGATGAAAAATTAAAGGATTGGTTTAGATTTTCCCCAATTTAGCTGTTTCCAGACAAGGTAAAACTCCTTCATGAATTCAACTGCCATGGATTAAAATCTTTTTTACTTTTTATTGCTTTTTTACATGAATGCATAAATTCATAACTTGTTAAATGCATAGTAAGCATATTGTCATAATAATGTCATATTGTCTTTCATCTATAAAAGAAACATTTCCCCCTTGCATAATTCTGTTTTTTTTTTCACTTCTAAGAGCAGTGGAGCTGCTTTTTTTTGACAGAAAAGGTGAACATCATGATATAAAAATGTGATTTGATAATCTGAAACATCCAGGTGTGATAAAACAAACAAAAAGAGAAAAAGAAAATATATATATATTTTGAGTGCTGTATCCCTGTACTGGCACATTTAAATTAAACATGATGAGATGGGCTTCTTTCTTAAATAAAGTATTTATTTATACATTTATTTTAATTCATCTTCTGTGTGAAAATAAGAACTGTGTTGTTGGGAAATTTGTCATGATGAACGTGATTTTTGTTGTATGCCTCTTCCTCCTTCTTGTTTTCAGAGCAAGAGCGGAATCCTTTCTGCTCTGATCCTTGTTGCTATGCCAACAGTGACCAGCTCTGTACAATATCACAGTTGTTCAGTCAGCAACCGTCGTGACAGTTTCTTTTTTTTTTTTTTTTAGGGAGATTATACTTGGCAGCCCTCTGTGCATGTTCCATTAGTTATGTTCCATTCATTTCGCCCCTTGTTTTCTGGTCTTCTCATGGCTCCAGTCTGTACGCCCACGGACCACCTGCTGCACCGGTCTGCGCTTCCATCTATCACTCTGACGAATGATTGGCTCTGACAGTGTATTAATGTGTCTCAAATGTGGGTTAAAATCTCCATGCAGAAAAGGAATTTGGGATTTTATTTTAGGAGAACGTGTCATTGTACTGTACATTTCTGTTAGCAGCCTCCATATGTACAGTGCAAAGCTATGTATGTGTGTGTGTGTTTGCTGGTGTGAGAGTGGAAAAAAAAAGTCTCTCTCTTACAATTCCTGCTCACTGTGCTGTGACCCTGGCTCGAGCAGTATGTGGCTAATGAGAACTATAAATATCCTGGAGCAGACCCAGCTGACACTCACAAAACCACTGCTTCTGCAGACGCACACACACACACACACACGCACACACGCCCACCAGTTCAGTCTTAGTCCTGCCACTCCTCCCATAGGACAAGAGGGGGAGAAAGAAAGTGTTAGAAATCTCTTCAGAAGTCTGATGCAGACCACCTACCCGCATCTCAACCCACACTGGCCACTGTTTGCCAGGATGAGACCCTCACGCCTTCCAGCCTCAAACAACAGCAGCATGTGGGCGTTCAGACGGCTCGGTCAATAACTGCGACGGCGTGATGAACAACGGGGATTCAAAGAGAGGCGGAGAACAGAGCCATGGGTGGAGAGGGACCAGAGCATACAGGAAGGAGAAAAGCTTAAGCATTAATTAAGGTGTCCCTTTTTGAACAAACACAGGGGCATGATTTCAGAAAGGCAGAAAGAGACTCTCACAGTTTAATAACCTTTCTAATAATAGGGTTGCATTTACACAAGAGTATCTAATAATACTACATACGTCTTATTGCTTTTATTTCAAAACAGAAATCCAAGTTGCTGATAGTGTGCTGGTTGTTAGGCCCACACTAATGCCATATATACTCTATATCACTACAGCAATATAGAACTACTTTTTTGTGTATGTTGTGCAAAAATGTAGCCCATTGTTACCATCCTCAGCCAGACTACAGTGGGCTGCTTAACCGACATGTCACAGCTGGAGCTGTAGATGTGCAACCACAAACCCTGGTATGATTAGAGTTAACCAACATAAATTCACCTCAAACCACCACAGATCCACTAGGCCATGTGGGGCTGATGCATGCCAATGCATGTTCATCACTCAGCAAGGATATAAAGCATTTCTCCTCCGTTGAGGGATCAGTTAGGTCTAACTGTTCTGTGTGTGCTACATACAAATTCAAGATAATCTATGCCTAACTAAGAATCTGCTTAGATCAAAAAGGAGTGTTTTGTTTGTACTTCTGGAAATGAATTCTGACACTGGAAGTTAACAAGACGGATTAATTGTGTTTCTTTGGATGTCAAACTGATACGTTTGTCTGGGGAAAAAGTGTAAAAAAAAAATAAATAAAAAAGGAGCAGGGTGCAGGTTTTCTTTGAACACGTGTTGCTTACAGCATGGGCTCAGCCCCCCTCCTCCAGTGGAACACAGTGATGTGTTGTTGAGACGGGATGCAGTGAAGCCCGTGAGCACACAACAAATAAAAGAGAAACATCAGTAGAGGAGAAAAAGTTCGTCATCTGCTCATCCATGCAGGATCTCGTTTTATTACAGTAAATTGATTGTTGTTCATCCTGAGACTGATGCTTTTGTTTGGAAGTGGTAAACTTGTGTGCCTTTTCTTTTCTTCAGATCACACGCTCTGCTTTTGCATAGCTGCTCAGTTTAATCTGATATAAACGTCTGTGCACATATAATTGAATTAGTATAATATAGACGATCTCCATTTGTCTTCAGTGTCCCAATTACTGAAGCTTTTAAAGTAATCGCAGATCTCGATCAAACAATCTCATCTTGTCTTTTACACTGGTGGCTCAAGCCACAAAAAGCTTCCTCGGTTACTGACAAGGGAGATTGATTTTCATTGGTCAGGGAGGAGCGAGAAAACTCCATTGGTCCACAGGACATTTAGCTGCAGCCACTTCACTGTTCCTCTTCTCAGTTCTCTAGCTCTGTCCCAGAATGACTCCATTCCCCCGCCAAGCACGAAGCGTCTGCTCACTCTGAACATCACTGATACAAAAGAGATACTGGATGCTCTTGGTATCACATTCAGTCAGCAACGTGACAGGGTCGGTCACTAGTTGTGATGACCTGTAGCTGTGAATTCCGTTTGGAAACTCAGAGGGCGTGCCACAAGCAGTGAATTTCCAAATTGGCTCAAGTTGTACTGCAGCCTGTAAAGCTCACATCCGTCTGCTCCACTCAGATGCACCGCGTGGGCCATTTCCAAATTACCCATCACCCATTGGAATGCGTCCCTGAGGCTTTTTGCGCCCATCCCCCTCCACCCTTTGGCTTGGCTAAGCTTTACATTATAGACTGAAAGAAGGAGAAAGTTGGCATGCCATCAGGAAAGAAGCCAGAACCCAGAAAAAGACAGATGTCCTTGTACTCCTCTCTGCCTCTCTTCCTCTCTCACTCTGAAATCGCATCAGATGAAGTTCCAACGAATTTGTAGTTAGCAGCATGCATGAACAGGTCTATTTTCTTAATCATCTGCTTCTGTCATCAAAAAAAAAAAAAAAATCAAAAAAAAAAAATCATCTCAACCGTCTCAATTCCCAAAGGGAGCACTAAAAGGCAGGTTTATTGCTGCTTCAAAGGCTGCTGTGCCAAACTCTGCCCATCAAGGATTTTTAGGGATCAACTTTTCATGACCAGCACATTTAAGTTCAAATGTATTTTGCGTTATTCATTCACCTAGAAAAAAGCTAGACCATTGAAAAGCTCAGACTTTAATTCACTAAGTGGATTAAAGTCAAAACCATTTTGACTTTGATTCAAGTCAAACGGGTTTGACTTGAATCAAACTGTCTTTGATTCAAGTCAGAGAGTTTGACTCTCTTTGTCAAGACAGCTCTTGACAAAGACTCTCTCTTTCAGCTCATCCTTCATTAGTCCTCCACCGAAGGCATTACAACTGACGGGCAAATCCTACAGGGTTTCAAAGTGCACCCCTGTGTCCTAATTGGCTGTGGGACCCTGCTGTGGGATGATGAGACCTGACATTAGAGGCCTATGGGGAAACATGTTTTTATTTACATATCCTAGAGCCTCTCTTTGAGGTTATCTCGCTCATGTCTTCTTCCCTTGAGCATTGAGAGAGAACAGAGAGCCCAGGCAAGGCCACTGCGTCTACCACCAAAAATAGTTCTGGTGGGTTGGCATTTTCTGATAAAGGGCATGCATATCATTAATCCAGTTTTTTTTTTCATTTGGATTATTCTTTTTACGAAATGAAAAACAAATGTGTTCACATAGTTCAGCTTTATTGTGATCACAGAAGTTTACTGTACAGCCATTCTGCTCTGTAAATACACCAGCCCAAATGAGTCTTTGAATGCAAAAACACCATAACCAGTAAAAGAAAAAAATGCAGCTGTCTAAAATCAAACCTCAGATTTATCTCCTATCTAATACAACCTCCGATGGAAAGCTTATATACCGCTGAGTCTTCATCACTCAGCATAATATTCATGTTAGGTTTTTAAAAGAAACATGGTTGAATGTAAACAGGGAGACATCTTTAATATTTCAGTCAGTGCCTCCGAGTTACAATTTTCTAAGCGAAAAATGTAATTATCTGGCTCGCCAGGTAAAAGACAAAGGATCTTATGTCATTGACGTGAGATATACATCAGAATTCTGCACCAGAAGAAGCCAACAACGAGTTAGAAAATTAGATTAGATTCTAATATGATTTTTCTGAATGTTCTAATCTAATACTTCCAGAAAATTGTAAAACCGAGTTCCTTTTAGTCAAGGCTAAAAGCCCTTATAACAATAAGTGAAATATTGATTATTTCTAGTCTGGATTAGAACTTTTTGTTTCTTCTGTATCTTCTGCCACTGCAATATACTGGTTATCCTTTGTTTAATTGTATTTTTATTATGCAAATCACTTTGAACTGTCTTGCTGCTGAATGTGCTGCACAAACAAGCTTCACTCGACTTAATATCATCGGTGTAGGGGTCTATATAAAGTTACAAACATTAAAGTTGGATGAAATGTGACATAAAAGTAGCTGTGCTTTTTTTTTTTTTGGACTTCAGAAAACCTAGATGACCAACAGCAGGAAATGACATGACCTCAAGACGTCCGTAGGAGAGACAGCTAATTCAGCATCGTCTCTGGTGAAGTCGGGTTTATTTGAATAATGACACATAATGAAACATAATACAAGAGAAAATGAAACAAAAGCATTACATTGCAGTGACAGAATAAAGAGAAGAAATTAAAAGTTGTAATCCAGACTTGAATTAATCGATCTTCATGCGTCAGATTATAAAGTCGCAGGTTGGTTTGTAAATGGCACCCGCAACAGTAGACAGCGTGACGTCGATTTCAGAGACCTTGGCTATATTTAGACCTTCACTGATAATCATGTCTAAGGTGTGTCTATGTCTGTATGTTGCCTGTTCATCATGTTGAGTAAAACAAGTTTTGGAGAGTATCATTTGTTTTTTTTCCCCCCCACCTGTCTGTCCTGGACGGTGTCAGTGTGGATGTTGAAATCTCCCTCTTTGAAAAGGGTTTTGACTTTGATTCCTAAATATTTAAGAGTCAGATTTTTCCAGGAATGGCTAATGTTTAACAAAACAACTTAAGTAACACAGTGATTGATATTTCTTCTGCGGAAGGTTGAGCTTGATAAAATATGGATGTCGGGTTTAAAGGCTGACTCGAGTGTTGTCCTTCTGTTTTCATGTTACTGTTATGGCAGTGGGATATTACAGAATTTTCCTGAGCAGAAAACAAAAACAAAACAAAAAAAACTAAACAATATGACACTCTTCGGCTTGACTCAGCACTCAGTAAAAACCTGCTAACTGTCACCGTCAAAACACTAACATGTAAGTCACTGGGTGCATGATGGCACTAGTGTCATCATGACGGTTAAGGGGTTAAACAGCCAACACAAGCACACTCTGAACTTGATGCATTCAGAGGCTTTGAAATACAAATCTTTGATTGAATATATGTGTACATTACAGATCTGTTGTTATGCCAACCTTCCAGACCACTTAGGTTTTCCGATTCAAGTCTAATGTGCATCCCTAGAATCAGAGCCAAACATGGAGTATTAGCATCCAGTTTCTACGCTCCTCTAATCTGGAACGAGCTTTCAGAAAACTGCAAAAACTCTGCAAACACTGAGCTTCGTTTTTTTGTTTAAATTGAGGCCAAAACCCTAATAGTTTGGAGCTGCCTTTATTTAATCACAGCTGGAAAACCATAAACTGTAGTCCGTGTTTAAATCTGTCATCATTTTACTTTGAATCTGCAAAGCTCTGTCATTATGGACTGCTCAGCCTTCTATTACAGACTCCAAGGGGTGTGATCTGACCGTCCAGAAATAACGTTTACCAGGAGTTTCCTGACAGGGCACGACTGTCCACATGTACAGAACTCACTCAAAGCAGTCTTTCATACAAGTGCCAGAGTGAGCTCCCAAATTAAAATAAGTTGCCAGTTCAAAAACAAGGCTACATATTCAGAATAGAGAAAAGTATTTAGAAAATCAGACAAGATTGAATCTAACATTAATAGAAGTATCAATTGGAATATTAAATATTCATGTATCTGACATATCTTTATCCACAGTGAGGTTTTGATATTGTTTGCTTTGAGATGATCATAAAACTCTGGCATAGCAACAGAGGTGTGTGACAAACTTTTGTTTTGGCGACTACACAATGGGAATTGACATTCTACAGGTTTGGAATATGGAATATGAAATAAAGGATGGTCCTGATTCCTTTATGCAATCCAAAGCAATCAAGCCATATGAAAGTTGTTGTTAACCTGTGATTTCAGTGCCACGGATAAGACATCCGAGTTTCTCTGTAACTGAAAAGATTAAGCTCTGAGCAGAAGAGCCCTGAGATAAAGCTGTGCAGCTTCCCATATATATATATAATTTTTATTTGATTCTGGTGTTGAAGTTTTACATGGGTATGGTTGTTCTGTGGTTTTTTTGGGGGGGGGGGTTTTGAGCCGTAAGCAGTCAATTTAAAACAAAACCTCCAGTTTTATTTTTACATGCTCAAGCTGGGTTGCTGACATTAAACTGGACAAAATGAGTGAAAGTCAAAGTGGTGCAAAGGGGAAAAAAATCTTAGAAAAGTGGCTCTCCTTCCTCATGTTGCTCCAAATGCTGCAGGTGAAGACAAAGGAAATAAAAAGAACATTTACATGTTAAATAAGAAAAAAAATGTAATTGAGATGTCATGAGTGGAAGCTGAACCCTACAAAACGACTCATCGCACTTGGGCTTAACTGCGTTTGACATGATCAGACAAGATTGTTTCAGCACAATTTATCATAGCGCCATAACTAAAACTGCAAGGTTATGTATGCTTAATTACAACAAACCTGATTTTACAATTTATTGAAAGAGTAAGCCACTATTAAGCCACATGGTGAACAATTTGCCAGTCTATACCTTGTATGCAAATGCGGGTTAAGAAATTGACAAAACTGAAAAATACAAAATAAAAATGATAATAAAAAAAAAAAGTTATACAAATAGTGCGACAATGATGCTTGGCTAGTGATGTCTCAACCAGCCTCAACAGAACGACGTCAATATAAGTTGATGCATTAAGATTTTCTTATCCCAAACTCCTGTGAAAATATCTTAACAGACCAAACTAATTTTGGATTATTGTCTAATCATCTCATACAAAATAACGTTTTTCTTGTCCTAATTTTACAAATCTCTTGGATAGGGGCTAAGGACTTTGTTTGACCTTTTCAGATTTAATTAAAGTTTCCTTCATCACCTATTAAATTTGTGCAGCTATGCTGGCTTTGTGAAAGGCCTATGTACAAGAGTTTTTGTTTAAAGCCACTGCATCAAACTAATGGTGTTTTATGGTGGTATGAGTATTAACTCTTATGTAAATGTATTTCTACATTTGATTGATAGATTAATCTGTCAATCTGTCAGATTGTATCAGTTCAGGGAGGAACTGGAGCAGGCAACAGGCTGGTGTTACTAAAATGTATTTTAATATAAGGAAGCAAGTTGCATCGTAGGTTAGATGACTTGTAAAAAAAATTCTTGTGTCAAAGAAACCAAAACCCCCCCCCAAAAAACAAAGAAAACCCTCACTTGTCATATCAGCTGGATCCAATGTCTAATTTTCAAGCAGAAGTCGCGTCTTTGACCAGCGTCAATCAGTAACAGTAAGATTAAATATTCCTTTGAGGCCGATAAAATACATTACAATTTAGAATCCCTGCCCAAAACATCCCCATCATCATCCACTTTATTCAATATTATTAGACTCAGCTGAAACGCCCTGATTTGCTTCAAACAATGTAAAACTCGAGACTGAATACACAAAGTCTTAAGGAAAGCCTTTAGGCCACAGAACAAATAAGTAGTAAGATTATATCACAAACTTTACAGTAAAAACAGACGATTTTGCCTTCGGAAAACCCCACCTGCTGGTGATGCACTAGAATGCGGTTAAAACAGGAAACGTTTAAAAAAAAAAATACTAACCTTAATCCAAGACTTACCAGCTAGCTACATTTGAAAACGTCCAAAAACCTCTCTGTAAAATTGCATTAGTCCTAAAAAGAACTGTATGCTAATGTGAGATGGTTGTTTGCAACAGCTGTTTTATTATTTAACAGTCAACCAGCACGGCAATCACCTAAAGCTTCAAATATATCAAAATATATGAGCTGTTTTTAAGGATTTCTTCACAACTAGGCACACAGCAACTAAATTCCAGGAGACAGCAATAACAATGCATTGCCACTGTTTCTTAAAATAGTTGAACATGTGTTGTTCATAAGGGTTTTTTAGCACATCAAAATGACATTTAAAAAAGTCAGCATCTCTAGTTTGATCAGTTTTTTAAATAATTCAAAAATCTACTCTTGCTATGTGAATTGCAAAGCTCACAGTGAAGCGAGAGAAGCATACCTGTGATTTATTTCGACTGAAGCTCAATTAGTTATGTCAGAACTAAAACTAATTTGCCGTTCTTCCACAAGACCAAAGTTTACGTCACATTTTTTCACTTCACGTTTCCACAAAAAGATGAAGCTGGCAGGCAGGTGTTTTCACTTGTTCTGGCTGACTTTATCCAACAGCTTGGGGTAAAAAAAAAAAAAGAAAAAAAAAAGAAAAAAAAAGAGGATAAAAATCGATAGCCCAAAAGCGTCTATACATTAAGAAGTCATCATGCTTACTTACAGTTAAACTGTCACAGATCATTCGTTCACAATACTGGGCAGAAGACGACAAATAAAGATGCAGATTAAAAAAAAACACTCATACAATCGTAGAAGTTGATTGAACCGCAGTAAAAACTATTCAGGATTTTTTTGTTTCTTTTGGAATAATTCACATTAAAGTTACATTTACATAGCAAATGAGGTTTGCAACCTCAAACAAAAGAAAGTCAAACACACATGCTCAGCATTAGTTATACACTGTCCTTTTTAAAGGAATAGTCTTCAATTAAAAAAAGAACTCAATTTTCTTCTCGTTATTGTGAGTCGGATGATCATTGGTCATGCTAACTTGGCATTTCAGGCTAACAAGCAAGGCAGGACAGAAAACAGAACGTAAATCTATCAGTGCAATTAGTCAGAGTAACATTCACTTAAGCAAAAACAACAACAACAAAAAAAAACAAAAACACAGAATTCTTAGATAAAACCAAGCCTGCACTTTGATGGTACTCTGCAGGGAAATCTTTTCAGGGTAAATATAATTTTTGGTGTGAAAAACTTATATATTTTAATAGCTAAATAACACTGAAAAGAAACATAAATAAATAATGTGATTTATTAATATTACAGCTATTATGTTTCACACAATCACAGCAGAGTTTTGCTTATAGAAAGAATTTCTCTGTTGTGAAAAATGCTAGTCAGAAGCAGGAAGGAATTTAAATCTACCTGAATGGTTGCTAATTTTGAGTTATGAAAATTAGCACCTTTTTCTCATCAGCAGTTATTTGCCAATGTGGCAGCTTACTGGTTGAATGAGCTTGCCACAGAGTGCTTTTAAATGCTGAGGTAGGGTGCCAGTCAGTGGGTTCTCCAAGCTAATTCTTAGACAACATTTCTTCTGACTTTCTTTTTGTCCCTGGAAAAACTGACCAATAATACATTACCAATAAATTTGCATTTGAGTTTTATAATTTAGCTCTCATTTTCTAATGTCTCAAACTCCAAGATTGGTAGTATCACTTTTTGGCAACTTTTAGTTTGGATGCAGATGAGCATGAAAAGGAAAACATTTCAAATATGATGATTAACGCCCCTTATTGTAGAGAGCGGCATGTTTGTTAAAGTCACTGATTTCTCTTTACAAAGCCACAAAAGCTTATGATAACCGATTCATAAAAATGTCAACGCGTTTTTCTCGACAGTAACTGAAAACTGAACAGGTAAGCATCACCAACTGGATCACGTCGGTCACATTAGTGAGAAGGTCACAAGGAATTCTCCTCTAATTCATCTAAAAGGCACTGGACCTTATTCAGCTTTACAGATGGAGCAGATAAGAACATAAAGCACTAAACTTACAAAGACGTTTGGTACCTCCAGCAGCGAGGACTGTGGTTCACATCCTGCATTCCTCATGCAGAGCTCTCAATTGTTGCACCATCACCGGTATGGCACAATAGCATATACGAGAGTACGTTTTTAAGAAAAAAACTAAGAACAAAAAACAAAACAAACAAACACCATCAAATAAAGAAATAATGCAGGTTTTGCACGTATACACAAAAATGTCTGTTTGATTTGATTTTGAAGGCAAAATGAAATCACAATACCACAAGAAGAGTTCAGGACAGAGGCTCCGTTGTGCCTGTTCTCTGAGGCAAAAAATGATCAATAACCGAGTGCAACAGGTTCATTATTTATTCACCAAGGTTTCCTACATCGAATGGGAAAAAGCAACACTGACTGAAAGCCCGCTCTGTGCCATTGAGTCCTCTTCATCTGTCGGTGCCCTCTTTATATCAGCGTCTCCTCATTTCAGAGCACAAGCAGCACAAGGACTGGGCGGGAGAGTATGAAAGAGTCCACTGTTCCCCTGGTTTGGCACTTGACAAGTACAGTCCTGCTACCAGAGGGGCAACTTCCAGCAAGGCTCTCTACAGAAGCGGATTAGATTAAACTAGGGAGCCGGCTTTTTGCTGAGCTGCACCAAAAAAGGGTAACCACTGCTAAAAGTGAAGTGAAAGCTGAGGTACCTATGTGTTTTGGCAGGAAAATATCTCCCCTCTCCCGTTGATGTACCACAAAACAATTCACATTAAAACCTAAAGAAAAGCAATAATAATATTAATTAAAAAACACAACACATTTGGCAAACAAAGACAAGATACACAACAGCAGGTTTTCCCTTTTAGATTGAAGGTTTAAAATGCAACATGGCTTAACTAGGGATTTAATTCATGAGTCAGTTTCTACATTGTATAACAGCTCCATTTGGAATCAGGCAGTTTGAGGAAAAACACTGAGATCACACCCTTTTTACCCCTTGCTCAATTAAATTCCACTTCTTTTCAAGCCACTAGCAACCACAATATCATTATCTCTCCATTGGTTGTTGTGTTTCAGCAGCCTTTTCAGTGCATGTTATTATTCCCCTTTGGCCCTTCGCTCCCTCTGCCTCCTTACAACAGAAACTCAGCTGCCACATGTGTCAGTCAAGAGGAAAATCCATCCCCCTTTTCTCTTTCACAGCTGAGGTTTCCCGTGGAAACACACAAACATGCACACACACTGTTCCACAGATGAGGGCAGGTGCGTGGCAAGTTTTGGGACTGTATGCAAACTCTGTGTGCGTCATGGAATAGACACTTTCATCATGAATGTGAATAAAATTGGAGAACAGCAGGTAAACAAATAATCATGGGTGCAGTGTGGGTCCCTCCCAGAGGAAATACGTGGCCCTATAACCTTTATTCTCACAAGCGTCAGATGTTTTGCAGTCCAACTCTCTTCTCCTGCTCTCCATAACCTCACTGACACTAGTGAGTCCGTAGGCACTCTAATTCCCTTCATTCTGAGGTTGACAGCTTCCCACCTTAACTCGCAGAGTGCCGCTTTTGTGGAGGTGCCACAGCTGGACGAACTCCTCCGGCATGGCGTGGAACCACTTACCGGGCAGGATGTTGTCATAGTAATGGTGGCTGATGGGCTGCCCGTCCAGTGCGATGGAGAACGGCCAAAAGCCGTAAACTGTCACCTCGTCGCACATCCCCAGGGCCAGGCTGACCAGGAAGAGGCCCGTAGAGAGGCGCTTGGCATGAACGCCGCGCGCTTTCCAGAATTTGCCTACGTTGCGCAGGAAGTCGGGGTTGGCGAAGAGCATGGTGAGGTTGGAGGAGGAGTCTGTGACGGCGTAGTACGCCCGGAGCGATGGGTCGGTGCCGGGCTTCATGGAGAACGCTGGCATGTAGACGAAGCTGGAGCCGTATGCCTTCAAATAATCCAAGAAAGCTTTTCTAGACCAGAGAAGACCTTGGAATCTGAAGAACAGGGAGAGTTGCTCTAAATCAGTGTTTCTCAATTCCGGTCCTCAGGCCCCCCTGCCGTGCATGTTTTAGGTGTTTCCCTTCTGCCACACACCTGGATTGAATATGTGGGTGATTAACAGGCTTCTGCAGCACTTGATGGTCATGCAATCATTTGAATCAGCTGCTCTGGAGTAGAGGTACATCTAAAACAGGGGTCACCAAACTCGGTCCTCGAGGGCCGGCATTTAGTTCTCTCCCTGGTGGCACCAACAACCTTTTCAGCATGTCAATGTTCTTCTTAGGCCTTCTAACGAGCCATCATCTGATGGCGTTAAACCAAGGAGAGAACTAAAACATGCAGGAGGCCGGCCCTCGAGGAACGAGTTTGGGGACCCCTGATCTAAAACATGCAGAGCAGGGGGGCCTGAGGACTGGAATTGAGAAGCGCTGCTGTAAATGCATCAGTGCAGGACGTACGATTAACAGCCTGGAGCAAGTGAGGCGATGCGTAATTTAACACAAAATAGTTTTATTTTGACTGAGAATGAAATAAAATCCTGTGTTTATATTTAATCAAGCCTTTAAATTATTAAAAACCTAATCTAGTCACCATTTAATAAAAAATAGATTTTTTTTTTTTAGTGGCTGGCCTACAACTACTAATCCAAGAGCTCATGAAAAGAAAACCTAGAATAATATCTACAGTACTGCAGATCTGTTCATGATGTCAGTCAAACTTGTGATGGTCAGGAGTTGCTTTGACACTTCAGTACCTGAAGAACGTAATCTAATTCATGAAGCTCTGATTTGTCTCTGTAGAATTAAATCCTAAAAGAGAATGTCTGGCCGTCGGTTCATCAGCGTAAGCTCAAGCGCAGTCAGACTGATGAGCAAACCGCTTTACCTTTTCTCAATGATGCTTGGGTTGGCAGTGACCAGGTGGGTTTTGTTTCCCACGTCCTCCAAATATTCCTTTGTAAGTGGTGGAAGGTTGCACCTAGAAGAGTAAAAGGCCCATAATGAGAATTATTTTAATGTAATCCAACATAAAGACACAGATTTATTCATATAAGTTAAGAAACTAAACGTAATATGGGCTTCACTTTGTAAGATGTTTGTAAGCTTATATATATATATATTTATTTAAAAAGCTTTTTTCTAAAAAAAAAAAAAAGCATTATTTCTAGAAATCTCTTCTTCCACAAATTGACCCAAAATGTTTCAGTAACTTTGCTAGGCTTGTGTGTGGCAAATGTAACATGTTCATAAAAATATGAATTTAAGCCCGTTGCATGTTATTGTTTACATCTGGAAATTTACATAACAGGATAGCCACGCCGCCGTGGTAGAACAATTCTGTTAATTAAACATGGAGATGTAGGTATTATTAATTTAGTGTTGAGCAGCACAGCAAAAGGAAAAAAATGCAGAAATACCACTGAATAACATCTAAAAATCACTCGTATTCTTTCATTCCTCTCTCTCTGTGTCACCTACATGATACACAGATCAGTAGCCATAGCAACTGAAACACAACAGTTTCATGTGTAGAGCAGGGGGCTGGAGGTCGGGACCTTTCGCACGTTGCACCCCGTTTCAACATGTCTATGTCTGGTCTGTTTCTTAAAAAGCAGTGCTGGTTGATGCGCTTGGTTGTGAAATTAGAGTAAGTGACCTTATTGGTTTCATGATAATTCTCTACGCATAGGTTCAGTGAATTAAAACCCCTCACTAGGTTAAAGGGACTGATTGTTGGGTGGTACCTTTTTAAGCATCAATTAATTCCCAAAACATTATGATCAGATATCAGAAAGTAGCCCTGAAACTGCAGGGCCCCAGGCTGCCACTCCTGTAAGTCTATAGGGTACAGTGTGGCTCAGAAAGAACCTGAAGAATGTGATGCACACTTGACTAATTACAGCTTCACTGTCTAGCACTGCTGACTTCGTGCTTCCTGCTCCAGGAAGCTACAAAACAACATAAATTTGCATCTACTATTGAGCTGTAAAAGTTATTCACAGCTGGCAGTGAGTGAAAGGTCGGGTGCGTCTTGGAAACGCCACACGCTATTCAAGCTGTGAAAGAGACGTGAGCTCTCCTAGGTACTGAGGATTTTCCTTTGTTCCACTTTCTTTGCATCTCTCCATCCATACTGGGCATTCAAATGTGCATTTTGTGCGAAATTTTTGTGACATTTTCATCCAAAAATCAAACCCACATGATTGAAAATATTGCAGGTCTCACGCAAACCAAAGGAAAGCTCTGAATAGTTCCATGCTTTAAGCTACTTCTGTTTATGTTTTAGGTTTTGTGCTTAATTTCCATTTGTCCATTTGGAAATCTGAATCAAATTCAGTTACACAAAGTACATTTATGAATCTTGTGCATTGCATAGATTCACTACACGCAGAACAGACAGATTTCAAATGTTTGATTTTGTTCTATTACCCAAGACCAATAAACAAAAGAATAAACTTCAAACAAGCATCACAGTAAAGTGTTATAATGAGGAGTGTCTGGTCTGACTCCAAAAAGTGAGTGAAAAAATAACTATCAACACTAGCAACTTGCAAAACGCTTTAAATAGCTTGATGATAAGGTTATCAACTTGGATCAGCTTAATGAAGAAGTACGGTTTTAGTGATGGCAGTGCTTTAAATTGACCTTCTGTATAATTCAGGTAATTCAGGATTTATACTTGTTTATAGTTTTATTTGTGGCAGCTACATGTCTCAAATTATAATGCAACAATTAATAAACAGACCAAGATAACCTAAATAGAAAATTAAGTTTATAAATTACGACTTGTTTTGTCGTGGAAACTAAAGCCATCAAAACAACCTGGGAAAAAATAGCCGCACCTCTTGTTAAATCATGATTTTACTGTGACTATTTGTTTTAAGTTGACTTCAGTTTCACTGCCAGTCATGTCAAATCAAGAAATCACTTAAACGGAACCTGACTGACAACATTAAGATCTGAAAAAGCAACACGTTATGCGGCAGTGTAGAGCAATTCAAGATTAGATGAGAAACAAACTTGCAGAAAGATTTAGAAAAAGTTGATGGAAAAATTGAAACTTCACAAAAACATTTTATCACTTTCTTAAGGTGGTTTTTGGATTTTCCGACAAAAAACAAAATTTGCGCAAAAGGGGAGACGTAAGCACATTTCAAAAAGGGACTTGCGTACCTAGATGATGTTAGACTATCATATTTATTGTTCTCCCTTAAATATGTTTGATTTTAAATCTGACAACAAACTAAGAACAACTGAACAAGGTAATGGGGGGCTGTACAGCTTGAATAAAGCGAAATATCCCCAGGCCCCAAACCTACAGCTCTTTTTCCCTTTTGCTGTTTTTCTCATGTGCTCTTAGCCCAGTGAATCTGTTCTGCTCCAGAAGTCTCTTCGTCTCACCGCATGATGAAGTCAGCCTGGTTGATGTCCCGTCCACACTTGCTGTGCCTGAGGATACCGCCGTTGCCCACCACAGCACACTTCTTCAGGGGCTTCAGAGGGGTGGTCTGGAGGAAACAAGAAATGGTTTTGTTAGCAGGCAGCCTGTTGCGCAGATTCATTTTCTCTAAGAGGTAGCCTAACATTGAGGTCTTTATACAGTTGATCATGTGTCCTGGTGCTAAAATTCCCTCAGAAGCCCTAGAGTGCTGAAGGACGAATCGTCGAAGAGATATGAAGGGGAGAGATTTCCGAAAACAAGCCGAGGTCATGCTACCTATGAATCCAAAGCTGTCTCTGATATAACCTCCTAGAACCATATGATGTGTGGAAAGAAATCATCTAATTATCAGGCGCAGACGAGAGGCACCATGTCTCTAAATTAATCTACCGATGTAAAAAACTTTATAAATAAATGTACACTTTAAATAAAACCCCTTTTTCCTAAATATGTTAAATGTTACACTACTCTAGTAACATAATCAGACCTCTGCTGGCTTTGAGAATAATAAAAAAGCAGATCCAAAATATCTCTGGAGAAAATAAGAATTAGACGCTCTCCTAAATGACCTTAAAATATTTGAAAAAGGCAAAAGAATCAAGCAAAGACATAAAACGCATTCGGCACCACTTTTCCACATATATACATAACCACAAAGCAACTGACATCATAACGGTGAGCAGTTGGACAAATGTCTTCAAGCACTTCATTGGGAAAGAATCATATTAGTTGAAATTTATGCTGACTTTTATGGCAGCTTAACTGAGACAGGATCGCCGGTTAAGCCCAGAATGTTTACACCAGCAGAAAAGTTTATTTTAAAGTCTGACAGGACAGCTGGTTTGACGGGTTAGTTTCTGAAATCACTGGGAAAAAAAAGAAAAAAAAGAGGAAACATTGTAAAAGCAGGGTCAGTGAGAAACCGCCAGACCGCGCACTGAGTAAAAAGCTTGTGGGATTTCTTAAGATCGCGGACGGGTCAACAGGCAACTAAGTCTTTATGTCATTGCTACAACACTGAAGTAGCATGAGCATAGCTTTTACAACAGCGTGGCACGTGTGACATATACATATGGCATCTCATTTTTGTTCCCTACTTGTGATCAATATCTACAGTATATAGGTTATAGATCATTTGTTTTTTTTCTTCATTTTTCACAACTGTCTTGCCATTTCATGCTTAGTTATAAAAATGAGAAAACCAACAACAACAAAACTGTTTAGAAGATGCCAAAAAAGGCTGAACAAAGTAAATTATAGGATTAATTTAATAAACTATATAAATAGAGATCATTATACCAAGGACTGTGAGAATCTATGTCTGTTTTTTCTAAGATGTGGGTCTTTTAGTAATGTCTGCAGGAGGAGATAAGCATGCCAAAGTGGAACGAGAGAGGACACTGAAACTGCGCTTAAGACTTCACATGCAGAAAGATAGGACATTGCATGGTATAGAAAACACAGATAAATGTGTTTTAGCAGCTGGGTTTGTTGTTTGTCCCTCCCCTAATTAGCAGCTGCTAATCTAACATCTAATATTTTAACACACAATATTAATTATCATAGTTGTGAATTATTACCTTGTCATTATGGAAGCTTCACATAGCTTACATAATGATAAGCTATGAAAATGACACAAAGAAAAAAAACATACCGGATGGAGAAAAGACCATGCTTCTGCAGCTTTTACTGCAAGTTCAAGGAAATGATGATGACAGATGGTGGTAATAACTCCCTTCCTCCTTCTCTGAGAAAACTTGCATGAGAACACATACGCAGGATGTACGGTTCAGCATTGGGACTCTGACTTGCGTCTCTGAAACCAGTTTGAAGGAACTGAATCGACATCTTTGCTGGTGGCTCTCATTTGCATCCGCGCAGATGAAATATTCACAATGCAGATCGCAGCTAAGATTCCAGCATCTCACAACTGGAAAATTGAAGCACGCTGATAAGGTTCTAATGTTCACAAGCACTTCAATGAGTACAACAGAAGAAAAGATCATAGGATTCTGCCTTGCAGCAAGATAAGCCTTTTGTATACAAGCTCTGTTTGGACCATCTTACTAACCTGTAATTACATGGTTGTCTGTGTTCAGACCCACAATCACAGCAATGATAGTTTACTGTATTTAAAAGAGAGTGTGAGACTCACATGAATCATTTGCCTCACATAACTACCAGTTCTCTCTCTGAAAAACACACTGCGGGTCATGCAGGTTCACACAGAAAGTGCAGTACCTGGGCTAAAAATAGAGCTTCAATAACCTCTGTTTATTGCAGAGGTTTCTTCGGTTCCACTGGAGTTGAAACCAAAGAAAGATGATCACCTTTCATTAAGCATGTACACACTTTCGAGCTCGAGACTGCATATGCTAGATATGAAATGACTATTTCATTAGATCATAGAGGCATGGTGGGTAACATGGTCTCTGAGATTAAACCTAATCTCAGAGAATTTGTATTTAATCTTTTTATTTTTTTAAACAAATCTCCCAATAATTTTGGCTGGTGAATTTGGACTCAAATCTCCAAATAAGTTCATTTATTTCCTTCTGCAGCAGGTCGGGTTGTTTTGATAGCTTTTTCATTCTAAAATATATGAAGGGTGATTTTGGAATTTGTCTAGGTTATCTCCATTTGATATGAAAAACTAATTACATCAATTATGGCATTAAAAAAAAAAAACAAAACAATTATTTGAAGGGGCAAATGTGAATGCTTTTTGCATCACTGTACATTGTATTAGACTTATGTAGAAATTAAAGACAATTCTTTTTACCAAGATGATAACTCTCAAACCAGCCCCTAAATCAAATCAAATCAAAATTTATTTGAATAGCATATTTCAGCAGCAACCAATTCAAAGTGCTTTACATCATATCAAACACAAAAACACAAAGTCATCAAATGGGGGGGTTCTTGATTTTCCATCCATAAAAGGTTTGCTGGTTACACTCCTACTGTGTTGTGTGGAACGAAATGCCTATTGGTATTTTTATTCCCACTCACGCAGTTTTGAACGATGTAAACAGCCTTTCAAGAAGAAACCAGTCTTTAAGGAAAAGGGAATGGAATAATTTTAGAGAAGCAATTGTAGCTGCAAATTCATCTGAATAATATTAAGAGACATTTAATGAATGTTCAATGGATCACTTGGAGTCCATCAAACTGTTTTTACAGATTACAAAAACGTCCCATAGAGGTTTTGCAGTACTTCTAGTTGTGGCTGTCTCAGCAAGTTCTCCCAATGGTTAGACTGCATCATGTTCATAATGCTGCAACAAGAAGACAAGGGCCCCTAGTATAGAGGGAAATGTAATTTTGAATACTAGAGGCAACGCCAATGAAGGAAAAATAACAATTCTAAACTCTTTAAAAGGTGTTACACAGAGGACATTCTTGATGAATGTGTCACAATCTGTGTTTATCTGCGTATTTATTTCGAGTTTCTGTCTCCGAGTCTCTTTGTTGTCCTGATTATTCCCAGGTGTGTCTCATTCCCTGATTACCTCCTGTGTATTTAATGTCACCTGTGTCTCAGTCGGGTCCTTGTCTAAGCAGTCGTTTGTGTCTCGTTTCCGTCCAGCTGTCCATTCGTAAACCCTGTTGCTACCAGTGCTGAGCCTTTGCCTTCCGCTCTGCTGTGCTGTGCTGCCAGGATTTTGAATTGTGTTTTTGTCATCATTAAATCATCATCATTTTCACTTCAACCTGGGTTTGCTGCAGTTTCCTCACCACCTCCTCGCACCACTTCATGACATAATGTCTACCAGCAAGAGATCACTCAAGGGTTCAAATCTCTAATAGTTGATTGGCTCAAACAAAGTCAAGAAAATAATATTCGTAAAAACATTACATGTGGGATTTTATTGCTACTTTTTATTATTCATCCAAACTAAGTATAGGTGGTCTGGAACAAAAGACAGCAGAAGTCAAAATTCTAAAAATATTTTTTTAAACGCTACTCCATAAACTCAAAGTCTGTAAGGGGAAATATTTGTACGACTGTAGTCACATATAGGAGGTACAGATGGGTGTGAAGTAAGAAGTGGTGTGAACTGACTGGGAGGGGATTTGGTTAGCGCTCTAGCTTAGATGAAACAAAGCTAACGAGTAATGGGTAGATGAGCTAGAGCAGGGGTCTCAAACTCCAGTCCTCGAGGGCTGCAGTCCTGCAACTTTTAGATGTGCCTCTGCTGCACCACACCTGAATAGAATAATTAAGGCTCTGGAGAACTGATCTACACAAGGAGGAGGTAATTAAGCCATTTCATTCCAGTGTTTTGTACCTGTGGCACATCTAAAAACTGCAGGACTGCAGCCCTCGAGGACTGGAGTTTGAGACACCTGAGCTAGAGAAACCAAAAACATAACTAACACACAACCTAAAGTTCGCAAAAAGTATGAGTTTCATGTTAGACTGTCAAAACTTAGTATTGTGAGAAATAAAAAATGTAATCAAGTATATGCATACTTTGAGTGAGTTTTGCATATTTTGAATATCGGATATAATGCTCTATATTGCTACACTGTGTTAAACCCTTTACAAACTTGGATTCTCACTATAGTTTGAAAGGTTTCAGCTAAGGATGAGATAAATAACTCTGTTTACATACCACAGTTAGATAAGGAGCGCAAACTGTGGCAGAACAGGATGCAGTCAAAATGTTCTAGCAGCAGACGTAAAAGGTGAAACATCTAAGAAAGCACAAATCCTTGATGGTCCGCAGCCAAGAGTGGAGTGTTTTATGCAGGAAAGGATTTGACAGGTATAGTTTGTGTGTATGGGAATAGTTGGAGGGGTTCGCGATGTCTCGGGGTGCGAGGATGAGAGATAAAATTACGAAGTCCTCACTCTCGCACTCAGACACAACTTCCTACTGCAGGAACTTAGTGCTGTTTGTGTTTGTGGGTGAGTTGGGTTTCTGTTTGGCCAAATGTATTGATTTAATAAATGTCTTGTGTGTGATTTTTACATTCTGGTTTGTGGCTCATTTTTGTGTCTTGCTTGAAATATCTAAGACCCGGGTAGAGAGACGTGGTTTTGAAGCAAAGATTGTTTCTGTCTCAACTGTATCTTAGAGGATCCGAGCCCACAACATTAACACACATACATACATTGCCACACATGTATGATTTTGTTTGGAGATGGCAAAGAGAGAATTTCTTTTCACTCTGAAAAGACAAGAGCAGGAATGCTTGGGCTTGTTAAATATTGCAGTGTTCCCAACCCTGGTCCTCAACGCACACTGATCTGCATGGTGTAGAGCAGCACCTGAATCCAACAGCTGAATCTCCTCCCAAGTGCAGTCAGGTTCTCCAGAGTCCTGCTAATGACCTCATTATTTGACTCAGGTGTGTTGAAGTAGAGATACATCTAAAAGTTGCAGGACACCGGCCCTCGAGGACCAGGAGTGCCCCCCCCCCCTGGTGTAGAGATTTCCCTGATTGCAATTCAGGAAAAGCCTGTTAATCAGCCATCAACTGAAATCATGTGTGCCGAAGCAGGAAAATGCCTAAAACATGCAGGGTAGTTTGTCTTGAGACCCAGGGTTGACAAACATTTAAATATTCTACCTAAACAGCACATAAAGTGAATATCAGAAGTTTATACTCTTATGATAAGATGCCATTATTCCATGATGTGGAGAGAAGAACAAGATAGTTCTTCAGAAAATCCCCCCCCATGATAAACATGAAAATAATTAACAGAGCGAAGAAAGCTGAGGACGGACAGAAGTGAAACAAAGACAGCAGGAAATGGGGAGCAGGACGCAGCGCAACAAAACAATGGCTAAAATACAGAGACAAAAGAGCACGAAGAAAGTCAGAATCAGAAACAAAATGTGTGAAAATTAACTACAATAGCAGAATAAACAATGTAAAACATATTATATTTGCGTGGAAAGAAAACACTAAACATGAATAAACTGCAGTAACTTGATTGCACAAGTGCACACCCATAAGCTAATGTTTTAATATAAGGTTCTAGCATTTATTTTTGTTGTTGTACAATCCTGACATCAATTACAAATCTATTTAATCAGTTTTTGCATTCTGATATATATTTTTTCTTCAATAAATTATGTCAGTATTGGATATTGTATCCTGCTTTGTGTTCATAACAACCTAGTTTCAGAAAAATAGCAAAGACAACTGCTCCTTTTTACCCATGGCGTCACTTTCATCATCTTCAGTAGCCGCTTGTATTTTCTGTAGAACTTAAAAAGACTTGTACCAAGATAATGACGAGCAGCATTTAATTAGCAGAATAATCTCTGAGTGAAGAGATGAAGACATTGTGGTTTTGCGCTTACTCTGATTTAGACATTTTGAGGAACTATTTTGATTTTAAAAAGCGATAAGAACTATTCAAACAAAGTCCACCAGTCAAATAAAGGGTGTTTTTTTAAATCACTATTTGGTCACAGTAATTGCATTTAACTCTACTTTCAAATGTATGTTAAATATTTGCTGATGCACCTTTATAGAACAGTGGGGAATAACGGTTCAATAACTTTATTGAACAAGTTATTTGTCGCAACTGTTGCTACTGAGTAGCAACAGGCTCCTCACAATATGGACAGTTTTAAGGGTGTTAATTGGAATTTGTTGTGACAATATTAAATCAAAAATCTTATCATGATAAGAAATGAATCATGATAATAACAAAAAAATGCTCACTCCTACTCTACACTGACTCGGGTAGACCATTTCTGATTCTCACGTCTCCATTTCAGGTCACTTCCTCACTGCTTCACAATTTTTATTTAATCACCCGCAGCTTCCAATGCTTGCATGACTGGACAGGCACTGCTAACGACGTCAGATTAGGGTCAGATATTCATCACGGTCCTCAACCGGTATATTGAGTGCAGATATGCATCCGGAGTGCCTCGACTACGTCTTACACCCAGTTCGGCTTCCTGTGGTTAAACGGAAAGACGCAAAAGTTTGTGGTGCTTCTTCACCGTCAGTTTATCACCCACAGATGAATCTGCACACGCTGATCCACGCAGCAGTGAACGCAGGGTGAAAACTGCTCAGATGTCAAAAAATAATTAATTAACTACGAAATTAAGAAATTTGTAAAAGTTCTAGATGTTGCTTTTTGTTTACGGTTAAGCGTCTTTAGGATGACACCCTGGATGCTCATCTACCCGTTCCACCGCAGCTTCATATTGACTCCCTCTCACTCAAAGACAATGTGCGGGTAATCCTCTTCCCCTCGGAGGATGACTGTCTGCCCCGCTGAGCCCTCCCTCCCTTCCTCCATTATGGAGGAAGGGAGAGTCCAGTCATGCAGGGATACTGAGACTGCATGTCCAGTCATGCAGTCTACGTATCCCTGAGAAAACACATCGTCCTCACACGACAGCAAGTGTGCGGAGAAAGTACCTCAAAATTGATCTACTCCAAGTTACTCATGTGTCATTAGGAAGTGATTCCCTTAGGAAAAATTGTGGCAAAAGAAATATTTTACATGTAACCTAAACATGTAACCCCGGGGGAAAAAAAAAAGAGCGCACCACATGGAAATGCTGGTTTACCTGCACAAAAACCGAATACGTCTCGTCGTTGACAGTGTGCGAGTAGTAATACTCTCCATCGTACCACAGGACCTTGCCAATAGGAGCGTTCTCCTTCGTCACTGCAAACATCCACCTCGGATTGCAACATTCTGTCAGCAGATTCCTGTGCAGGAAAGAAGGGAGGGTTAGTCTGACCTCTGGAGACTGATTTATGGTCGCAAGCTAAACAGCCAGTTGTCCTGTAATCGTCGCTGAAAAGACTGTTGCTGAAAAAGGTACATTTAGGATGTTTTGTAAGATCAGGAAATAATAAAAACGTATTATTTAATATTTTGTTGAATGCTGTATGCATGTTCTTGTTTCATATTCTTCTCATTACAATAAGCTGTAACATTACTTAAATTGTTCATGTAACTTCCTGAATTTAAAATATGTAATGACCTTCCCTCTTATTTTCCTCCCCCCCCTCAAAAAAAAACATGATGTGTCACTTTTAGACCTCTGTATACTGGAAGCCATACAGAATATCTATTTAAAGCTCCACACAGAGGGCCAGCACAGGGTGCACATCTCCTTTATTGGCTGGCCTACGTTCAGTTTTGGTTCTGTGAACTGACTGGCTTAAATGAGATGAATTAAGAGTTGGAATATAAAGACTACCAGACAGAAGTTTTAAAACATCCCCAGTTTTTTTTAATCAAAATTCATGTCCAATGTAGCGTGAAATGTTACAAAAGTAAGTTGGTGAACTTCCAAAGGTAAAAAAAAAGAAAAAAAAAAAGGTTGACCTATCCCAAACTGAATAATAATGTACATTTCAGGAATACTTAAAAAGGTTGATAGAGCTTTGAAAGCAGGTGACGATCATTCTCTAAAGATTAAATTGGAGAGAAAGTCAAGAGTAGTTTCCTATGCCAGCAAATGGACCACAGGCTGACAGGAAGCGAGCTGGCTGGCACAAAGCCACAAGAAAAGCAGGATAAGTGCTACCAGCTTCTGTGTCAGGCAGATCACAGACCAACGGCTTTAACCACAGATTCACAGTGGCTGTAGTAAACAAACCATAGTTTCAACATTAAAGAGAGGACTTTGAGCAGCTGGTATGACAGTTGCAGCAAGTGAGAGGAACTCTGAAACAAATTCACATTCTAGCATCCGCTTAGTTGGTCAAGGGTTCATCCAGCAAGACAACAATCAAAAGGTCCATGCTATGACAGAACTGGATAGGAAGAAATCACAAGAGAAGATGAACACATGAAGTGGTCAGCGCAGTCTTCAGATTTTAACTGCATCGAGCTGGTTTGAAATGTGAAAGCAGAGCAACCTGCAAGTACCACACATTTATAGGAACTTCTGCCACTAATAAGGGATTTCACTTTCTGAAGCATATTTGATTTCTATTGTAGGAAAGAAAGAAAGCCACAAGTGTGTTCAGCTGTTTTATCTACTAAAGCCTTTGGAAGATATCATATCACTTTGACTGATCAAAAGAATCAAAGAAATTTTGTTCCATAACGTCATTCCACAAGTTAATCATTGAGCAATGATTTCATTTCAGAGTGACAATGCAAAATAATTAAAAAAATTAAATAAAAAAAAATAAAAAATGGTTCCATTGTTTAAAAATAATTTTGCCATTCATATCTCCTCATATATATATTCTCTTCAGTCTTCCTCACCAACTGTAATTTAGGATAAATAAGCTCCTAATTTGAGAGCAAGGGAGAAATGTGAGCCTGGAACCGACCTGTACAAATCGATCCCCGTCTGGTTCTTCTTCCACGCTTCCCCCAGTCCCAGCACCTCCTCCACAATCTCTTTGTCGCTGGGAAGTCTATACACAGGGAAAACGTAGAACCAGCCGATCACCAGCACGCACAGAGCGGCCCACACCGACAGCTTAACCCGGCAGCATCGCACCAACATCTTCCCCCTCCGGATTGTGTCAAAGCAGCAGCAGGAGGAGCGGCGCGTCAGAAACCTTTCAAAATCGCCGGATCACAGCCGCTCCCTGTGCAGCATCCCGAGAAGGGGCGTGAGCCGGGGTACAAGCTACTCGGTTACCCGGTGGTTTGGTCCATGCATCGGTCTGGAAGTCCGGCTTTGAATGAGAGGCTCTGATTTCCAGGAGAAGCAGAAGCGTGTGTCCGTCCGGTGGCTCACGCTCGGTTGCGGGGCTGTGGCGCAGTGTGTGAGGGTTTGTGGGAATCCGGCGCTGTGCAGGATGTACACCACCACCATCATACCAGCCACGGTTATTGTGAAGAATCAGACGTGGGGGGCCCCCTCGTCAAGCCCGAGGTTCCGAAGCATCCCGTTCTGTCCGTGTTGCTTCCCCAGTGCTAAAAAAAGCCATCCTTCTTACGAAATCCGGGGATTTCCTTGAGGCCCCGGCTGTAGCCTAAAATGAAGAAAAGTGTGCGGCCCAGATGAATCGGGCCAGTCCTCCTTCATTCAAAAGGAGAGCAACCCCCTTCCGATCAGACAAAGTACTTGAGTACTTGAGGATGGAGCTGCGTAAAGCCGGACGAAATTGGGGAGGTGGAGAAAAAGAATGTGGCTTTCAAAGTAAAAGCATGCGCTCCAACGCCGTATATTTCAATCACCATCAGCTCCCAAACAAGGTTGTTGCTGGATTCGCGTTGCGGGCGAACTGCTCCTTCGTAACGCCACGCACAACCGCTCTCACTTCTCTGACAAACCCATTTGACAAACCCCTAAGCTATTCTGCTTAGCAGCCCAGAACAACAACATTTAGTTTTATTCTTCACTCAGCCCAGAGCGGGAATTAGAACAAACTTAGAATCCAGAGAAACTTCTATTAGTTTATCCAGAGAAACTATCCATTACCTTAGATCAATATTTAGCATTAAACTTTTAATATCAAAGCAAGACATAGAGAAACTCCTGTTAGTTAAAAAAAAAAAAACTAGAACAAAATTAGAAAGTATAGAATCAAACATTGAGAACCAACATTTAGTTTTATCAGAACAAGAATCTCGATGAACTCATACTAGTTTCTAAATTGTGAAGTAGCCTACTTTTTGTTTGCTTTTCTTTGTTATTTTGTTTGTGTTTTCTCAGATTTATCTGAAGCACTTTGCATTTCCTGGTTGCGGAAAATGTGCTATAGCCTATAAAATGACCTTACCTCGCAGTACTGTCATGTGGTTTGAAGGTTTGCATATTTCCGTCTGGTTCAGGTCGTATGTAACTCATTGGGTTTTCTACTCCCATAGAACTGCATTTGTTTGAATAGCAGCGTGAATTTAGAGCTGCCAAATAAATACTGCTTGGAAAATATTTGAAAACACGACCATGTCAATAAATCACTCGGGAGTAAATTGTACTAATATATTCCAATGTTAGACACATTTTCATTAAATTTGCCACAATTAATGATACATACTTTTCTGCATGCTTACTTATTCATGACAGAATGGATTTATAGGATGGTGCTCTTCAGAAAAAAAAAGTGCGATTTTGTTTTTCTTTTCTTTTTTTTTTGTTTCAAACTGAAAGAACAAAAAAAAAAACTGCCTTCACCAGAAAATCATTAAATTTTTTGAACGAAATAAACATATCCTCAAACTGAAATAACACAAAACATGTATTGTTACCTGAAAATGACTGCGGACAAAAGCTGCGGTTTTTGGCTTCATGCTGGAGCCTGAACCGTGCTGCGTTCAGGCCCTCTGCTGGCTTTTGTCGGCAATCGCAAAAATGATGCCAAATCAAACCGGCATTCCGCACTTAGTCTCTTCGAAAGACACTTTATCGTCTCTCTAACCCAGGGATCTCCCCCTAGCTGTCTATAGCAGCTCATCATTCAGTGTGATCTATTAAAATGTTTTCATATTTGTAACTTGCTTGTCAGCTAAGAAAATTGAGAGAACATTTTATGTTTTGTCAAGTAGCTGTAAATTTTTTTTTCCTTCTTTTAGAGCAGGTTCTGTCTTTAGACCTTTTTTAACTGCTTAATTTCCATAAGTACGTAGTTCCTTAGTGCAGGCGTAGAGCGAGGGCCTGTAATCTGAACCTTGCAGCTGCCAGTTGTGCTTTCTCTTTGCCACTCTGTCTTTTGAGATTGATAGGTTCTCATACCTAAAGTGTTTCCTATGGCCGGCTTCTCAGGGCAACCCGACAGACAAACAAATAAAAAAACAACAACATTCTCAAACGGTTTAAATACAACACAGGCTCGTCCAAGTGAGGCGGCTCCTTCTGGGATAATTGGCGAGCCAGAGTCAAGGTTGGGAGGGCCAGGCCACTTGGGTGAAGTCATGTCTCAGCTGTTCTCTGCGCTTTGCAGACAGAGGAGTTGCAAATCAAGGGTTTGTGCAAAGTCTAAGCTGAAAAGTGTTAGCAGTAGCAAACTTGTACCATAATAATAATGATTTAATAAATCAAGATCTATTTAAGGTGTTATATAGACTAATGGAGACCCTATTGCAAAATAGAAATACAATGGTTTTGATAATTTTTTGGGGAGAAAAAAAGGCATAGAAGTGTGTGTGTGTGTGTGTGTGTGGCACCGATACAACAAGGTGCTGGCAAATTTATAGACAGACGAGAAAGTAAATTACTACAACAACGTAAAATTTGGCAGTTTTTGGCAAAATACAAACAGGAGAACAGAATGAATGTTCCATAAAACTACAGAACACAGAAGAAGAGAACATAAAGCAACAAATTCCTAATATAAAAACATGCATGCATAAATACAAAAAGAAACTCTAATTGACTCATTGGAACGGGTTTTATAGGCCAGTCTTGAATGTGGTCTGAGGAAAACTGTCCTAAATATGGACCTGACCGGATCGCTGGTGTCAGAGACAGGTGACTCAGGAAGTATTTCAGGAATGACAAAAACCCAAACGATGGACCGGTTGGAGGTCATGCTCGGTGACCTGTGACCTAACCTGCCTCATCGGTGGGACTGTTCTGGCTCCAGTTTAATGCTGCAACATCCTAATAACAAGCCAAGAACAGGAAACGTCTTCACGAAACGGGTAAAGAGCTTTAGCCAACTCCCATTTAAGAACTTATAAGGTTGTTGCACCGACTCAGTTTTCTCAGAAATGAATAGAAAACTCAAACCACTGCGACGTAATGTCATGCTCATGTGTGCAATTTAGTGAAAACTCACCGAATCGTTGAGTTTCATGTTATAGTTTTTTACCGTTGCCTTTTGTCCGAACTCTAAATGTTACTCATCAACTTAAAGCAACAGGACTTCAAAGTGCATCATGAAAACACATGCGTCTCTGTGGTGACAGTAGCGGAGTTGGGTTTCGTCAGGAATAGCTCTCCCACCTGCTGAGGTTAGCTGTATAACAGAGCATTTGTTATTCCATGCAGCTTTTCTCCTTTTATTGGCCCCGGTGTTGTTCTCTTCACATCTCCGACACAATGTAACTAAAAAATGTCTCCACATTAAAAGAAACTCTAATGAGCTTTAATTTGTAAATCACAAATGGGACAGGAAAACAAGAAAACACACCGAATGTGCTTGTCTCATTATGCAAACTAATACCTTTTGCTCTCGTTATTGTTTCTAATCTCTGAGAAGCCTTAACAAGTCTGTTGACTAATGATCTTTTATCACAGCACCTCGTGTTCCTCTAAGAAAGCCAGTGCTCAGTTTACCCAAAACACCTTAACGCTCGCATCAGCTTTATTCCGGTGGAAGCTTCTGGGAAGATTAGAAACCTGATGCAGCGGGGGTTAAGTCATTTACAAATAGTGTCGCAGCTCGGGTCAAGATTAGCGCTCGCGCTTTGAAATCTTCGCAATGCCACGCCGAGGTACTGATGAAAGTAGATATGAATAGAAAACACAGAACAAAAGGGTTTGTTATGAAGAAGAGGTCAAAGAATGCCTCACGGTGAATACTGAAATGAAAAAAAAAAACATGTCTCTAATAACTTGATGTGTAAATTGTGGGTCATTTTCTCCTCCCAGTTGTTAGTACTCTGTTTATAACTTCATGAAGTGACGCAAAATGATGACACTGGACTAATCGGTGTAAGAAAGTTTAAAAAGCACGTGAGCGTTGATAAAAAGATGTGTAAACACAGACAACAAATCTGTAGTTTGGGATTTAAGAGACACCCGGGAGATGAAACTATGCATGCACAGAGTCACACCAAAGGGCAATTTAAAGTGGCCTAAATGCCTGAGGACAGCCCACACAAACATGGAGGCGACATTGTCAACTCCGTATTGGAAGCGGGGCTGTGAGGCAGCAGTGGTCAGAAAATGTCCAATAACACCTTTTTACATTTGATGCAAAGATTCTATACATATATTATTTTTTTCAACATGAGGAGACGGGGGCGAGGGAAATGAATCTCAACCAGAAAGGGCTAGTTTAAGAATAGTTTGAGATCAATGCAGAAACCCAGGAAGCACTCCTCTAACACAAATATCACTATCGAATATCTTTGTGAGTGAGGGTCAAAGCCGTTCACTTAAGAGGTTAAATAGATTTTGAGTCACAATTTGGAAACATTTGAATGCCTTTCACAACTCAAAGGCTAAAATGTCCAACGCTGCCGCCATATTTTATTTGACTAACTTATTTTCAGAAGAATATTCTATTATTATTAGTAGTATTATTATTTTTACATATTATTTTAGAATCGTATTAAGTTAGGGAATGTAATTATTTTTCATTAAAAAAAAACAGGACAGTGGTAATAGTTGAAACCTATTTTGTGTAAATATTTGTTGTTTTCGATGTAATGTATACAAAAATGTAAAATGGAGGGATGATTGGTTTGAAGAACACTTGTAGAAAATAAATATAAAACTTTAAAAAAAAAAGGCTAGACTAATTGTGAAAATGTACAGTAGTTCTAGTTCTGTTCATTACGAATACATTTATTTGAAATTAGCTGCAATTTTTGCTGCCATCGCCTTTGTTCTCTGCCTTTTTTCGAGCCATTGAAAGTACCCCAGGTCTGTTGATGCCATGTTTGGCAAAGGGGCATTTATGGAGTCATTGCTGCCATAAACTTTGCATATGGTCTGTTTTCTTTCTTTCCTGTTTGTTTCCATAGCGAAGACTCTGGGTGCAGTGTTTTTGTGATTGGTTCTATCTATTTGCTCAGTAAAATCACTATGGTTCCAATAAACTATGTGTGCTCTCTTTGTTTTTTTTGTTTTTTTTGTTTTCCCAGAAGTGACCGCATGTTTACCTAGGAGGATTGGAAATAACTCAGTCCTTCCATCTGGACAGATCTTTACCGACTGGTGTTTAGTGAAAAAATAAAATCTTCCTGCACTGTACCATCGTTTAAATTGAATTTGATTGTATACTTCTCAATCTGAATGGGACTATATGATCGCTTTGCATTGGAATAAATTAGATAGTTTGATTAAGAACAAACAGCAGGATACGAGTTTGCCTTGAGATGACTATTAGCGGTAAACTGACTCCAAATAAATACGCTGGAATAAATTTGTGAGATGGGGGAGAAGTGTGTTAATGTGGTTATTCAGTTAAAAAGAGTGAAACACATCATACACCAGAGGGAAAAGATGATACCATTAAAGCAGCGCTCAAGATAGATCATTACCCCCTATGTGGCATTATTACAGTGATAGGGAGGAGATATTCTCTTCTTGGTCTCGTGCCAGCACATTCTTCAGACCAGACGTTATATTTACTGTCCACCCCCTCACCCCCCCCCCCCCCCCCTTTATATAAAAAGCTTTCCATTGTCTGGAGCAGCTGCTGTTTGACTCCACACGTCGGCAAACATCTATTCAGAGGTAAACTTGCTTTGGAGTTTCTTTAAAATATGACTTAATCTCAACCAATCGCAAGTTTTTGATGCTTTTATTTAGTCAAAACTATGATTGGGCTACTTACTTAGGAGAGTAAATCTGGAGCTCTGTATTAAAAAAATGACAGCTCACCTTAGTTGCCTACTCGTGCATGCGTTTTTCACAATCAATCTGGTGAAAAGATTTTAACTGCAACACATTTGATTTAGCTTAGATGGTCCAAGTAGAAATTTTAATACCAATGCCACGTTCAAAACTTTTAATGAAGCCGAATACAGAAGAAATATTGTTCTTTTGCTCTTGCTTTAATCTTCCTGATTTACATAGTTAGTTAATAGCCTCAAAGGGAAATAAGATTTGTTTTGTTTCCTTTCCAGGTGTTTGATTAGTTTATAACTATAGGTAAATTGAGGTAATAAAATCCTACTTCTGCTCCCATTTTGTGATTCTCTTACTGCTCATGTTTTGATAAGCAGTCTCATTTGTCCCCGTTTGCCGTTTCAGGCCCTCTGCAGACGTGCAGCCATGAATCCCAAAGGGGATAAGGTGAGCCAACTATGTTCCACTGTGTTAATCCTCCGTGTGTGGGACAGAGGACACATTGTCCTTACAGACATGGCAAAGATGTGGCAGCGGTTATCTGTTGAAATTGCTATCGGCATCCTTGAGAGCTTTCCGCTTGACTCCGTCCTAATAATAGTGTTATCTTTGCATATGAGGCCGCAGTAAGTGGTGTTGAGCTTCTCTAGGTATTCCCTTTACATGGAGCGGTTCACAGCTATTTTGTTCGGTTTAAACACACATTTTCTGGAGTGATAAAAATGTTGAAATTGTATGATTTTAGTAGAAATGTGAAGATTTTGTTTTTGCACAAACTGTGTCACGTAACTACATACACAAATTTCATTTCCCACAGCCGAAGTCAAAGATTTCGGCGTCCCGCAAGCTCTCCCTCAAAGTAAGTTCCAAATGTCAAATTTGGTTTTGTTTTTTTTTTACCCCCCACAATCCTGCAGCCCAAATATTTCACATTTTGTCCTACTAGTCTAGAAATTCTGCAATTTTGATTAATTAATATTGCAAAAGTATTCCCCTTAAGTCAAATTTTCAATTTAATGAAAAACTTGATGTAATAGACATTTACAAAGCAGTGCAAAACTACAAATAAAAGCCTGGAAGTGTGCTGTTTTTTATTATTCATCCATCATATTTCACTGCACTGATAGCTGTTTTTATGTATCTGCGAAGCTGTCTCCACTAGATTTGTGCAAGCATCTTTAAAGGTGCTGCCGATTTTCAGCCTCGGACACATTTTAATTTGTCCTGCCGAAGGAAAGTCTTCCCACAGCATGATGCTGCCGCTACCAGACTGGGGCAATGATGTGTTCAGCGTGATGAGCAGTGTTAGCTTTCTTGCTAGCTTGGGATTTTTGCACATGGGTCCTGAAAGTTAAATTTTTGTCTAATCTGACCAGAGGAACATCTTCTGTGCCTTTACTGGTCCTTGTTTGGCTTGTGGCAAATCAAAGATGAAGCTTCTTTAAAAAGTAGCATTCTTCTCACCATTCGTCTCAAAAAATTGCTGTATTTATTTTTGCTGGAAGTTGACAGATTTTCCCACCTGGACTGTGAATTTCTGCCTCTGACTAATGCTCTCCTTTCTAGCTAAGGTTTGAATTGTGGTGAATATTCCAACCCTGCTTTTTACTTCTGCACAACTTTATGCCTGAGCAGTCTGTTTTGCTTCCTTTGTCTTTATGAGAATTACTCTGAAGGTGTGACAGATGTAAAAAAAAGAAAAAAAAATCAAAAGGAAGCAATCCACTGCATCAAGCCTGGGATCAACATTGTTTCTAACTGTTCTGATCAGATGTTGCTCCTCCAAAGAGCATGTGATGATCTGGAGAGGGAGCGACAGGAGCGAGAGGAGGAGAAAGGACGCTACCTGAAGGAAAAGCTGCCTCCTCTGCAACTGTCGGGTTTGTCGCTGGATGACCTCCAAGTAAGAGGGATTTAAGCCAAATGAAGTTTATTTTTAGATGCATTTATTGAACTGTAATGTGAAGATATCCCTTTCAGAAACTGTGCAAACAGCTTCATGAGAAAATTGACATTGTGGATGAAGAGAGGTATGACTGTGAACATAAAGTCTGCAAACACAACAAAGATGTAAGTTCCTACTTTGTCACGTCTTACATACATTTGCAATATATTTACTTATACACGTATACTTGGAAAGCCTGAGACTAAAGACATAGTTTCTTTTTTTTTTTTAAGTTTGTTTAACTTTCCAGTCACCTAGGTTTGCAACCATGGGGCTCACTGGGAAGTCGTCGATCTTTCATGCGGTTTCTGCAAATATTTACCCTCCAGAAATGACAACATCTAAACGCATAAATGAAACCATGTGATTTCCAATTCTTGTAATATTATTATTTCTATCTAAATATCTAAGTTTTTTCATTTTTCAGTAAATTTCAAAAGAAATTATCAGGAAATAGCATTTTATTTTCATCTTCTAATTTGTTAAATTATTCTTTCCTCCTAAATGTACATACGTTTTGAGGTTCTGAATGAAAATAGGAAAAGAGCAAAAAAAAGAAAAAAAAGTTTTTTACATATAAGTGGAAACGCTGCAAATACTTTACGGCAGCAGGATGTTCACGTTTTGCTACACTTTGCTTTAGATCCATGAGTTGAAGCTGAAAATCCAGGATCTGGGAGGCAAGTTTAAAAAGCCCGCCCTCAGGAAGGTGAGGGTCTCAGCAGATGAGATGATGAGAGCTCTGCTGGGCTCCAAACACAAAGGCTCAATGGACCTCAGGGCCAACCTCAAGTCTGTGAAAAAGGAGGATGTCAAGCAGGACAAGGTATGAGTAGATTCTCAGTTTCTTTATTCGCGTTTCATTCAGGCCGTCTCGATATTTCAAGTGTTTTGATCTCTTCCTCAGGTCCTTACCAGCGAAGTGGGCGACTGGCGTAAGAACGTGGAAGCCATGTCGGGCATGGAGGGCCGCAAGAAGATGTTCGATACCGCCGGCGGAGCGCAATGAGATGTCGAAGCCAAAACTGGACAGTCATCTGAAAAAAAAGAAGAAAATATGCCACACTTACCCAAAGGCTAACTTTGGCATCTGCTTTAGAGTTTGTTTGCTTTTTTTTTTTTTTCAATGCACATTTTAAGACAAGTAGGGGCCCAGGATTTATTTTTATTTTTGTTATGACATTTAGTGATCAAAGATGAGCTAAATAAAAAAAAACAAACTGAAAACGTTTCCATATCTGTAGCTGACTTTATCATGTTTCACGTTCTTGGAACCCGTTAGTTTACATGAGGCACAAAAGGAGCGCGGCGATGCTGTGATGAATTATAAAAAGGACAATGAACGAATCAGGGAGGGGTAAAAGACAGGTGTTCTCAGGAATACATCAGATTTAAATAGACGACATGACGGCGACGTGACCTCCATGTTTGCTGTGACTCCCTCGGCAACCGAAAGTAAGTATTAAAATGTATTTGGGGAAGATAAAAGAAATAACGAGTTGGAGTGCAAAGCATAAGCTGTCGGTTTATGCTTTGCTTGCAGTCCTTTGCTTTCTCTGCGTGTGTCGCCAGGTTGACGCGGCATTTAGCACCTGGGAGTGTCATTTGAAGCACAACAGCAAAGGCAACAGCAACCATGCTCATGTTCCCAGCAAATGTAGCCTCAGTGGTATGACACATGGTGTTAGGGGCGAGGTGTGAAGCAGTCTGTCTGTGTCCAAGCAGCTGAAAATGTTTTGTGTGCCTAGTAAAAGTATTAATATACCTTAATGAACCTTTCCACAATGTGACACATAATAAACACAAACCTTAGTCCATTTCATTGGGACTTTTATTTTTTTTTTTTGGAACAACAAAAAGCAGAGCATAACGAGTGGAAAGAAAACTGTAGAAATGCTTTTCGAAGGTTTTTTTTGCAATTAAAAATCTGAAAAGTGTGGTGTGTCCCCTCTTTAATGAGCTTACAAGAGTTGCACGCCGGAAATCCATGTTGTCGTCACTCTAATCTTCGTCAGGTGTTGATTGGTGCTTTGGCTGCGGGGCAGGATAGAGAGGCGAGTCCTCTTCCAGATCTCTGGGTAAGAAGGACGCCAGACGGTGTCGAGGTCTGGAATTTTGATATGTGGCGTCAAAAAATTCCCTTCATAATGTTCTTATCCATTAGTTTTTAAATAACATCTGCAATTGCATTTTTTTTTCTCAGTAGAAATAATATCCAATAAGCTGAATGGAGGATCCGCATAATGTCATAACATAGCAAAGAAATACGCTAATGTTGTCCCAATAACTGGACAAGAACAACAAAATTTTATAATTGCACTTAAATTATAAGCCTTTGAGCTGCAGTAGCCTGAACTTATATAATATCTCCTGGTCAAGATAATCAAATATCTCAAGGGTTTGGAGTTGATCTGGAAGCTGAATCTGAGCTCTGCAAACACCACTTCAGCCAAACATTCTAATGATAAATGTAAAAAAAAAAAAGCCAGTTTCTGAACCGATCACAAGTCAGCAAGACTCTGATCGAGGGGATTTCTGAATCCCTCTAGCAAACCCGAGTCCAGCTCACAGACGACACTCACATGAGAATTTTTGTTAGTTATACTTTTGGGATCGTTTTTTACTAATTCTCCTTTTTAAAAAAACAACAACAAAAACTTATTGTGGAAAAACAATTTACTTCTTGCTTCAACTGACCACAAAGAAAAAAAAAAAAAAAACCTAAAGAATTCTCCTTTGAGATTTTTTTTGCAAAAGGCTACGTGGATTTTAGCATGTGAGTTTATGTTGACGCTGACACATTTGAGAGTGGAACTCTGACCCACTAGTGTCAGCTTTCCCTCGCTTTCCCTGCAAGCAGCCTGTCTCCAGTTATGAATAGTTCTGCTACAGCAGGGAATGTTTGAAAACTGCCTCTATGATTCAACGAGACTCGTGGTTTAGCTGCTTTTCAGCAGCTGAGTGCCTCTGTCTCACTCCTCAAGGATTCTTTGTGGCTTTTTTAAATAAGCAGCTCAACATTTCAAAGAAACTGCTGATGCAGTAGAATGTGCAAAATATGGACTTTAAAAAGTCTCCTCCGTAAACACCCAACTCTGACTCGTAAAACAGGCTCTGTAACCCATCTTCTTCTCTTTTATCATCATCATCTCCTTTGCTTTGAGGGATTAGAGAGAATCGATGAAAAATAATGAATCTTACCTGTGACTGCCTCTGCTGTGCAGTCTATAGAAACAATCTCTAGTATATTTCTCAGTTTCCCTCTGCGCAGTGAGGATCTGGGATGATGTGCTCTTTCAAGTTAAAGAAAAATCTTGAATTTAACTTGTAGGAGAGAAAATGTTCAAAGAGATTTGGTTCAAAGATCTGTACGCGAAGAAAGAATTTTCTTCATGTACTTAGTGCAGAGTAAATGGTTCAAGAGTAAATTAAAATGCATAAAATTGGGATATTTCATCTAAGTCACATCCCCAACATTGACACACATTATCAATGAGCATATTTCTCTCAAAATCTACACTCAACACGGACACATGTTACATCAAAAGGAGTATGCCAAACAAAAATTGCAATTCAGGCAAACCACAGATAGCGATGTTTGGCAACATCTCTTAAAAACTGTTTGTAAAATCAAAACGTACAAAAACAGTTTAAAACAAGATGAAAGGTAATTGCAATTTTATTAAAATGTAATATACGTTGTGATGCTCACATTAGATGTGGTGTGAGAATGAGTTAAGAAATACTTAAAAATCATTTTTGTAATGGATTATTTGCTAAATCTGGAAGCAGGCAGAGATGATGTGACGCTTCAAACGGATCTTCAAATGCAAGGCAGACTCACGGAAAAAGCCACTTGGTGGCAGCAGACAGCTGCGTGACAGCAGCGATGTTTGCAACCGCAGTGCATCGTTGGAATATGGCAGCCTCCACACATGTTAGCACCCATGTTAAAGCAACCTCTACCAGGAGCACGTTGTCATAAAGACAAAGTTTTAGAAAAAGTCAGCAAGTAATTGTTTTCAACAAAATCACTTTGGTAATAAGTTTGCAATAACTGACGATAACTTGTTTGTTCTGCGACCAAGCGAAGCAGGAATGGACAATGTAAATCTTAAATTCAGTCACAGTGAATGCAACCAAAACTCCACAGCAACCATTAAATGGTATCTGAATCTTAACCATTTGTATGGAAGCCATATCAGGATGAAGATGTTTTTTCATCTCGCCCTCCAAAGCGTAAATGTGCTAAGCTTTCTAAACACAACTAATTTATCAAACTATATGGTCTTATTGTGTGAGACAAGAGGAGAGACGTTTAAAGAGCTCTCTCTGTCTGTCTTAACCAAGGCCAGACATGACGTGTTTTTGGTCACGTCCCATAACACAAAAACCAGAACAATTTTCACAAAGTTGTAAGTGTTATCCTAATCTTAAAAAATAAATAATGACCGCTGTACCAGTTCACATCGCTGTATCAAACATAAAAGATCTTGACTTAAAAAGAGAAGAGAAATTACATTTTGTTTTCAAAGACAATGCGGAAACAGATTACAGCGCTTTCAGCCTGTAATTTGTGCGACCTGATGAAGGATTCTGATTGATGTCATTAATCTTCCAACGCGCTCACAGCATGGGCGGTGTCTTTATTAGCTAAGAGACTGGATAACACAGAAGGTGGTCAGCTGGTACAAACCACCAACTAGCTGTGAGATCCATGTTTTGTTGTGTTTCATCAAGCCTTTAATCCAGTCATGTTCATCATATTGGTGTTTTTTACTTCAAGTTGATCCACTTCTAGGCTGCTCTGATTTATGGTGCGCTAGGTTGTGCTGCTAATGCAACCTGAACCACAGCTCTGTAATGGATTGAGAGCTGGCAATATTCAATCAATCATAACCAAATTCTAAACGTCAACATAAAAGACCAAATCCAAAAAGCAACTGGAAATAATCCAGTGTGACATCTCACATGTTTAAGTTCACATACTACAGCCGTTGTGCGACGAGCAAGAAGCTTCCTGGCAAATCCAATCCTCCTCTAGTCTATATTTGGGGGTAATGACACAGAAAAGACGCCTGAGAACTGCATTAATAGCATCAGACTGTTGGATTTAATGGTTTAAACAGAGAGGAAAACACACAGTCTTCGACACACTCAACCCGGAATGCTCTTCTTAGTCAAGAACTGTTAATTGGATTTTACTCCAGGGTTAATTCATAATAACATAAACAGGCAGCAGATAGAAGTGATGGAAAAGCACATGATATATATCTCTCTATATGTAGACAGATAGATATATAAATATATATAATCCATGTGAGCCATTAGGAAGATTTAGAGCTAAAAGTGAATCATTTGAACCAACGGTGCAGGTTCCCCACCAGGCCAGACACATTCAACCAATTAAGCTCTCTCTATAACTAAATCTTTATTAGACACTCAAAGTAACACTAATCATGGTAAAATAGCTCCATAATATGGGGAAACTTAGTACCTCCGCTGAGAGCTGTGACCTTTGAAGTTGAATTTACGTACTCTTACATTTGAGCTGTGCAAATTTAACAAAAACTTACTCCCTCTTTCAGTTTGTTCCCTGTATTAATATGTTTTTGCTCCCCAATCTCATTGAACCTACATACAGATATACAGTACATCAGTTTCAAATTTGTTCTTTTATTTGTTTTGTTGCACCTCGCCGTTTCAGATTACCGGTATATAAATCAATCAATTCAATGTGTCCTATTTCATATTCACGGCGATAATCCAGGTAAATATAAAATGTAGTTTTCAAATGATTATTTACTGAGGGGCGAGAGAAAACCATGAAAACCAACCTTAAGCGTCACTTGCCTCGTTTGGTACTCATAATTCAATAATAATAAAACGGATTGGGCAAAAATAGCTTCCATGTCGAGTTTTGAGGCTAAAACAGCTGCCGACCAAAAAACAAACCCAACAAAGAATCGCAACAAATATCATATGTCTTATAAAATATCTTCATCAAGACTTTTGGAAAATATTTAATAAATTCATAAAGCAACGGTGGCACTTTTCAGAAGGTTGCGTCACATCTGCTTCTGGTGGTAGTGTGATTGTCTGCAGCTTAGCCACTTTAGGACCTGGATGACTTGCTGTAATTGACGGAAGCCTGAATTCCTCTGTCTATGATGAAATCCATTAACTTCCAGCTATCAGTTTGTAAAAGTAAGTTCAACAACACTTGGGTAACATAGCAGGACGATGATGCAAAGAAGATCAATAAGTTTTCCACTGAATGACCCAAATAATGTCTTAGTCGTTCTCTTGACTAAAATACAATGGAGATTTTCTGCGCCAGATTGTGTTGGATCCCAATTTGAAAACTGATTTTCTACTCCGGAAAGTTAGCGTTGTTTGATGTTCTGAACCATGTAGGAAATGTCAATGTGAGAAATGCGCAAGAACCTAAAATTAAGCTGGAGTAGATCGTTTCTTATTTTCTTAAAAGAGAAAAAACTTCCATGCAGCCGGACACCTCAGCCCACACATAGTCAAGTTTTAAAGCACCAAATAATGTTTAAACTGTAAATGTGGCACTGTTGCTAGGAAAACACTTTAATCACAAATCATAAACTGCAGATTGAAATCATCTTTGCGTTTGCATCTCCTTTAAAGCTGTTTCATGGTCGTTTCATCACCTGCAGCTGCAGTTCCCAGCAGGCTGGGCTTCATCTTCCCCACCTAGATCTGGTGAATAATAAAAAGCACGGCAACAACATATATATATTTTTTTACCTATAAATTATCAAGTAGTTTTAGGAGACCTTTGAAAACAGACTCTGTGTTACTTTGCATTGCTTATAAAATCCTAATGTATTCTGGACAGGATATTTTCATTAAGAACTTTGAGTACAGTACATTTTATCTCATCACACAAAATCAATGATTGCTGTTACCCCTGCATAGTCCACACTTTTGTTTCTGTCAGACCTGATAAGCTGAATTAATCTACCATATAGTCGACCATCGCTTTTCTCCTTTCTTATTGATTTTCCTTAGGGAAGAGGAGGTTGACGACTATTGGTTTTGGACACTGAAGCCGGCCAGAGGTCAACCAGATGCAAACCTTATGAGAGAACCCTCTTGTTTACTCAAGTGGAAGATTTAAAATGATAACAAAAATAAATCAAGTTTTACTGCAGTTTGATTTTGTTTTTCTTTTTTTTTTATGTAAAATATGGGCTCTTACACAGTTTTAAACTCCTAACGATTCTAAGAAAATTGATGGTAACATTTGCAAGTGGAATCCAAACTCTGGAGACAAGACAGAGGGGAAATCTATTCTTGCCTCAGGTCTCCCTGTGTGTGTGTGTGTGTGTGTGTGTGTGTGTGTGTGTGTGAGTGAGCTGCCTGCTTCAAATTATTAACAGTTCTGGTGCTATAGAGGATGTTTGGAAATTGCCTCTGCGAAACAAGTTTCCCCAAAGTCGTGGCTTTTAGTCGCTTTTTGACAGCAGAAACAAACACACTGAGAGTTTTTTTAGCATTCCTCGAAGGACTCTTCCCGGTTTTTACAATAAGCCACTCAAAATTGTATAAACTTCAGTCCATGCTGACGTCGACAGAAACCGCCGACGAACAAGAATGTGGGAAATATGCACATTAAAACCAGCTCCCTTTTCACTGCTCAAGTCTCACTCTCTGCCCTCGTAACATATCCTCCTCTCATTTATCTTCGTCTTCTCCTTGGCTTTGAGACATCAGAGAGAATCAATACAGAATAATGAATCTTACCTGGACCTCCTTCTGCTGTGTGCTCCATAGAAACAGTCAACAGTATATTTGGGCTTCATTTAGCTCCTGACCGGCGTATTTCTGACGTTGATCTATCTGACTCTAGATATTGTAATTAGAGGGCCTTTAAAAATAGTCTGGTGAAACAGACACAGGGGTTCTACGTTTGGGGTTTCTTTTATGGCCTTGCTTTCTATTTTTGAAATATGCATTTCTGTCTCTCCAAATTTCACAACACTACTCATTTTTGTCTGAATAATAATGAGAAGGAATTCAGCAGGTGTGCTTTCAGCCAGAGAAGCAATGGGACCAACGTCGAAAGTCAGTTTTGGAGGAAAGCTCTTGAGGACGATGCGTTGAAACGACAACAAACTTTTCAACTCGAGTATTTTGGGCAACAAATAGTTTAAACTACTGGAACAAGAATATCAGATCGTGTTAAAGTAGAATTTTGATGATGAATCGTCTCAAACGCTGACACCATTTTCATGTCTGCTCTGGTGAATGATATCCAACCACGTCAGGGCCCGCTCGCTTCTGTTAGGGGTGAACCTCTGCTTGATCAAACTTGCAAAACAAAAATAATAATAATAAAAAAAAAAATCATACTCAAGCACCAAAATTATATATACATATCATAAAAATGAAAAATCTATTGAAGATTCCTTGAGGGTTTTTCAGTGGGCGGTATCAGAGGCAATCCACACATTTCAGATTTTTCTTGCAGAGGAATGTTAAAACTTATGCATCACCTCCTTACACAATTATGTGCCACTTATGCATAAAAAACAAAGTTGATAAGGCATTTATGAGCCAATGCTTCCCCAATCAAGTAACAAAAATATGATCAATAAGGAAGGACTGTTTGAAGCTGAAGGCATTCAAACAGAATACCACAAAAATATCTGGGTTGCTTAGTAAACAGAAGTTTTTCTACAATAATTTGAAATGGTTAAAAAATCTTTTATTTATTGTTATCTATTCATTACTATGATAATTGATTCTGGGAACACAAAAGGCCTTTTCTGAATCCCCTGAAGATCTTGACAGCTCACTGGCTGGTAGACAGAAAGCACTCGTGTGTAATATGAACATGCTTTCTTCCAAGATCGCCGTCTTCACCTGAATGGCTTTTGGGAAACTGCAAACAGGATGATTTGCAGCTTTCTTTTTGCCACACCTGCATTAAATACAAAGTCTGGTGGGTGCATCTAACCACTCTTAGGGAGACATGTATTGGTTGGTTTGTTCACTAATATGCTTCACCAAACCTCTTTGGCCTTCACAGAACACCACCATTTATGCTGAAATACTATTACAGACGTCAGGATAAAAAGATGGTAAAACATTTTGGAGAAAAAAACCCACATTCTTTTCCTTCCCATTCAGAATTTCCTGCTACTTTGTTGATCTAAAGAAAGTACATTGATGTTTGAGGGTGTTATGACAAAATATTAAACACACTACAGCCGCACAGATCCTCAACGCTTTCCGTACAGCATTGCACTTCAGAATCTGCCAGACTTTTCACAGTTCTGTCAAACCTGATAATGATGTTGCTATGTCAAATCACCATTTAGGTTATTTTTAAACAGACAATCCCAAAGGAGATTGGGTTTACTGACCAACATGTAATCATTTCATGTCTTATCAAATCAGCCAAATGAACAGAAATAGTCACATTTCCGGCTGTTATTATCATTGAAATAACAGCCAGAATTAGCTCTTGAGGATCCGAAGTAGGTGTAGTGAAATGCTTAGAACATTCAAAACATGAAAAAAAAAATAATAAAATAAAATTCTGCTGCTTTCCTGTCGGCGCTGCGTGTTGACATCACCGTTTCACTACGGCTCCGCCTCCGCGCTCTGCTGATGCTCATCCGCCACTTGCATCAGCACCATTTCTGGCATCCTCATTAGGCAGACGCGCTGAGAGAGCCTACCCACCTCGCCGGAGCGGAGAGAGAGGCGTGAGACTTGTCGCTACAGCAGCTCACAGTGCGGAGGCCCCGCAGTCGACGCGTCGCTGCCCCAGAACCAGCTGAAGAGGAAGCCGTCACAAAGCACAGCTAGCCCACTCTTAGTAATGGAGAGCCTGTTGGATAATCCGATGAAAGCCGTTCTGTACCTGAAGGAACTCACCACCATCGTCCAGAACCAGCAGAGCCTGATCCAGACGCAGCGCCAACGCATCGACGAACTCGAGCGAAAGGTGGAGGACCTGATCGGGGAGAACCGACAGCTGCGGGACCCCCACCTCTACGTCCAGCAGCCGCCCTCTCAGCATCACCACCAACACCAACACCAACACCACCACCCGGCTCAGCGGAGCGCCAGTCCCCAAGCGCCGGCCCACCTCCATCAGCACCCCTTGAGTGTCACCAAGGCAGCGGCTCACCTTGGCCAGCAGCTGCCGCCGCCTCAGCAGCAGCAGCAGCCGCCTCCTTCTCCTCAGCAACAGCAAATTGTCCATCAGACAGCCCAGCCTCAGCAGCAGCACCCGACTCCCCCTGCGCCGTCTTCCCACCACCCACAGCAGCTGCAGCTCGTCCCCACCTCGCCGCAGTCGCCCAAAGTGAGCAAAGCCGGCTCCGAGTCCGCCGAGGACGACAAGAGGAGCGCCTGCTGCAAGTCTCTGGTTCCGCAGACTCCAAGCACTCTGTGCCGCTCGGTTGGACTGGCCAGGAAAGCAGAGTAAGTAGCTCTCATGTGTTGTGCACAAGCCAGGTGTAACGAAAAGGAGTCCGTTTTCTGATTTATTAGCGGCTAGATGGAGCTGCTAATAATCGGCACCAGCTGGAAAATTTGTACATTAGTGCAGAAGAAGACTTCATAGCTTATTTTATAGCAAAGGATAGATGTCATGATCAGGTCTACTCTTTTGTTGTCTATAATACATTGGGTATCTTTCAGATTTTCTATACTGTAAGGGAACACATTTAAGGAAAGCAAACAAAGACATAACATCCTCAAATTTGTTATTTTGGTTCCAGCCCTGCTTCTGTTTTCACAACACTCCTCTGTTAAACAAGTTGCACGCTCTGTATTGATTGTGCAAATGCATGGCAAATATTTTACGTGAATGTTTTATGAAAAAAAGAACCTTGTGGAAAAAAGTGGGGTTTTTTTCTCCCCCTTTTATGATTTTGCTGAAAAATTTCAGTCCAGCTTTCTTCTGCTCTTTTTTTCTAGTTCACACCAGTCAACTAGAAATGATTTTAAAACCAATCTGTCTCTCAGGCAGCTGTTCATAGAAAGGAATGACAATGCAAACAGACTTCTAAAACACACAAAAAGAAAAAAGAATAACACAAACAATCTCAAGCAAAACGTTCACTGGGTATTTCATAGAGCTGTATTATACAGACTGTAGAGACTTAGACCTCATTAGGACACCGACATAGAAATGTTCCAGAGAAACTTCAAGAGCCTGGAAGCAAGCGCTAAGACAGAAAGACATTAGCAGCTGCTTGTGTGTCGCCGCAGCGACCTCTCAGAAGACGCAGGAAGGTTGAAAGCACTTGTGTTGCATTTTTTTCAAAATGCCAAACATCCTGTCTCAATTTATTTATTGCCAGGAAGCAGTGCAGATTAATCTGTTAGCTACAGAGAAAGTAGAAAATTCCTGGAAAATTAAGGGAATGCTTGCGTCGTATTCAAGCCCCTATACTCTAATGCTCCTAAAGACAATTTGGTCGATTTCAATCACTCATCAAATAGATCATATATATATATATATATATATATATATATATATATATATATATATATATATATATATATATATATATATATATATATATATATATATATATATATATCCATCCATCCATTTTTTGTGCTTTTGTGTGAATTAGATTCAATTTCATCTAAATATTAAGATATTTCTACACACTTTTTAAAAATATATATATATCTGGTGAGGTTTGTGCTCTTCAAAACATAAGAAGGTTCTTGATCGCTGGTGTGTGAGCCTCAGAACTCTCCATGGTGCAGAATGTTCTTTGGCTCTATCAAGGTCACATGAATCGCCTCTGCCAAAGCCACAAACACACACACACACACGCACACTCGCGTCATGCGGTGCTCCAAGCCACATCTGTTTCACTCAGCCGCATTCCCATTGTTTCCGTTAATCCACATCAATTTATCAAGCTATTGAACTGTAATTCCTAAAGAGCAAGGGTCAGAAATGGGGCACGAGAGCAGGTGCAGCAGGATGACGAATTCAAACAAAAAGGTACAGCACAAGAGATGTAAAATAAATGTCAGAAGGAGGACAGACTGGATTCTTTTCCAAAATAATAAAAAAAAAAAAATGCAACTTGACAGCTCTGAGGGATGATGAACAATGAGATAGAGAGAGAGGGATAGTCTCGAGCAGCTCTGCAGAGCATACCCTAATGTAAAAGCAGTGACAAATGAAACACTGGAGATGCGATGAAGCTTTATCATTTTCGACATAGAGCACTGATCCGGTTGTGACAAGATAGTAAGTCGCTGCAGACAAGAAGTGATGCTTTTCTCTTCAAGGTGGGGCGGCGGGGAGCACGATGTAAACTCACTAATCAGGCATGTGTGTTCATTTGACTTTGCCATGGCAACGCAGTTGTTGGATTTTCCCTTTGCTGGAGAATCACTGCAATGAGCAGCTCATTAAAATGTATGTGAGCTGGTAAAGAACACACATTTTCTGCAATCCTCCTCGCTGTAGGTTGAGTCTAATAAATTACATTTTTGCTGAAGAAAAAAAGCGAAGAAACAACTCAGCCATCAAACATAAGCCCAAAGTAACCAAAGAAGGTGTGGGTAAAAAACCCCCAACAAAAAAACACTTTATATTTTTACCAAATTATTATTCATTAATTGAAGTGATTCTACTGATTTGATACGTTTCATACAACACATTTACGTTTGGAATATTGCAATCCACAGTTTTTGCTGATAAGAATTTCATGTGGTTTTTATCTGATCCGTAATGAGCTTTGAAAAGTGTAGTCCAGGAAATATTTCAATTTCCTGGACTACGATTTCAATTGCTTCATTTTGTATTGTGTAATTTATTCTTGAGTGCTGTGTGTTTCACTTCAAGACTATAATTCTACTTTTACTTTTACTTGTAGTAATTTTTTCTAATATTATGGAACATTTCGATTAACTTGCTGCGTGAATTTTGAGGACACCTACCGCAAAATCTGAATGAAAGCTTCGAAAACTCATTAGCTTATCAAAACTTGTGTACGACCAAAAAAATGTTGTATCATGAGCAAAGTGAGTTTTAATTAATTAATTAATTTATTTATTTACTTTACTGGGTTGTAAATATTACTGATGTACAAATTAAATATCTTGGGCTCCAGTATAGAACCTTTTGGAACTCCTGATGTGATTGTCAGCAAATCTGAATTTCCATCATTTAGTTGCACATAATGAAATCTTTCAACAAGTTAGTTTTGAACAAAGTGTATGATGCATCATAAAATTACATTCCACAGTTAGTCTTATACATTAAATAAATATTCCATATTTAGACTCTGGTCGGCGATAGACAGATAAAAAGACAGATTTGAAAATTGCAAATGAATAGAAACTGGCTTATCTCCAATTTTGTTGAAAGGTAAAAAATTGTCTATTTTCATTTTACACTGAAAATACCACATGGCAAAGTCAGATTACACTAAGTAAGAGAATACGGGTATAAACAGAAATAATACTTCGTCATAAGGATTTAAGCATCATTTTTCTACACCAACTACATATTTTTTATTTAATTAAAAAGGAGCATTTTGCACAGCATCCATTTGCAGAGCTCCAAATGAAAAATTAAATGCTTGCTCATGCCCATCACACATTCATCATCTTCAGCAGTGGCGTAATTTGAAGAATGCAAATCAAGGGTTGCCTCCAGTTCTGAGCAGTTGTTTACTGGAATGAGGCAAAACTTTCCCCCTCCGAAAAAAAGGAAGAGACGTCTGAAGTGTCGCAATTGCGTTATTCAGTCTGATAAGGATTCTCAAAAGGCTCCGTTTATCTGAAGCAAGTTGCCACCAATCCCATCTTCTTTTCTTTACCCCACCCGCCCCTAATTCTGTGCGTTATTCCATAATTTTCAAGTTTGCTTTTCCAATTTTGACTTTTGATTATCTGCCTCCATAATACAGTGACAGAGTTTTAGTTTTTTTTCTCAATGTCTTTTTTTATTCAAACCTGTTGCCCTTTCCACCCCCATTTTGTCCTTTCCTTCATCAGCTAAGTGCTACAAGCACCAGCTGTGGGGTTTAAATTAGTATGTCTTACCGTTTTTTTTTTTTTTTTTACCAATTAACCAGTCTCTGGACTGACGCCCTTAGACCTGTTCTGTGTACGTCTTTAGAGCTGCCAAGTGTAAAACTCTGCGTGTGAGAGCTGAGCCATGTGTTCAGGAGAGTGACAGTAATTGTACAAGAGGTAGAGACTCACGAGCGTCTGATATGCAGCTGATACGTTGCCTGAGGTGGAAAACCCAGCATTCCCTTGCAGCTCCGGGTGTCTTAATGCTGCTGCTGCTGCTAACTCCTACACGCTCTCGTTGACATGTTAAGCTCTTGTTCTCACAAAAATGCATGCAAACTGTTAACAGGGCCAGCTGGCAACCAGCCTGTTTTCCTCCACACTAGTAGTGACTCCCTCTGCACCCCACGTGTCCCCCCCCCCGCTCCCCCAACCCCCCTACCTCCCCAACCCTGTTTTTGAAAAGCAGAATGTGCAGCAACTCCTCTGCCATTTGCTTCACGCACCTGTTTTCTTCAAAGGATGTGCAGTAGCAGCAGGTAGATGAGGAAGTTCAGCAAATACATATCTTAGCACCTACTGCAACTCACTCCTGAATGGTGCAAAGGCAAAATCTTTTGATCCTCTCAGATCAGTGATAAAGTTTGGACCGTGAGCTACTATGAACAGCAGGCATTCAGAAGTAAGATAATTTCTATCAATAGATCAGCAGCGCATAAAACACCTTAAAAAGTATTCGGGTCCCTGTTACGTTTACATTTTGTTACATTGCAAACATATTTCAACATATTTTATTGGGATTTCAAAGGAAATAAGAAGGCTAGTCCACAAAATATAAATCCCTTGGGTTCTGTAACATACTGTCATTTTATTGATTCCTTTGGCAAGGACAAACACCTGCGAGGGTTTAGGTCTGAGCAAAACGTTCACAGTCCATGGTCTGCAGAGAAAGACCTGACTCATAAGTAGGAAGAAGACAGCTGAAGAACTTAGTGAACTTTTACTACTAGCTGCTGCAGGACCGTATGATAAATATTCATGAAAAATGTGGCAGAGTGGGGCAAAAGAATGACAAGGGACATCATATTATCAGGTGCAAAGCAACCCGGGCAGAATATATATCGAGGGAGGAGATAACACGTAACAGAATCAGGAATGACAATCAGCAAAGGTCAGGTGTGAGACAGCAGTGGTGGGAGCAGCAACAGACGTGAACAATAAAGTGGCAAAGTGACATCAGGAAGTAACCAGAATACAGAACAATTTCAAGAACTGGCTTAACTTGGAAGAATGAGCTGAATTACAATCAGTCAAAGAGAGGCCAATTTCATTTAAGCTTTGATGGACTATCCATGTAAAATTTCAGATGCTTTAGGAGATGAGTGTGAGATCAGAGTCTGTCAAAACAGTGAAGAGTGTTGGGAAGCACTTACATCTTTCGTTGTGAAGTTGCAGGACACCGGCCCTTGAGGACCGGAGTTTGACACCCCTGGTCAAATCAGAGGAATGCTGAACAGCTGTGAGAAAGTGCTGAGCAGGGGGCAGAGGGAAAAAGATTAATTACCAAAGAGAATAAAGAGAAAGCTGGACCAAAAACGCAACAGGAACTCCAAACCAAGGCGGAAACGACCGATGCTAAAATAAGAGTCACAACCAGTAAGCGCACAGAACAAAACACAAGAAGTAACTCAAAAGATCAAAACAAAGAAATTAACTTATTATTAAAGACCCAAATAGGAACATGGTTAGAGTGCAATGCCATCTGAATGTTGGAAATGCAGTGATTTTGACCAAAAATTGAATATTTTGCCTTTTCAAAATTAAAACAATAAAAGATAGTCTTCCAACTTAATTTATACAAATATGAATACTTTCTTTACATTCGGTGATTTCTACTGCTACGTCATTGTAAGTGTCATTTTTCGCCTGAGTTAAATCATGTTTTAAGCAAATTATGCTTTCAAATCATTACAAAACACATTTCCTTAGATTAGTTTTAAAGGGAAGAAGCTTCAACATCTTCTTTCTCCGACAATAAGGAACACAAATTGCATCCAGTATTCTTCCACTTATGATAGTAGATGTATTTAGAGATTCACATCTTAAAAATAAAACCTCTAGAGAAGTAGGAAATAATCTGCATGGCGCAATGTCACCTTTTGCAAAGGGAGAAAACGTACATTTTATCAGTAGCTTTTCTCTTTCTTTTCTTTTTGTTTTTCTCTCTGGAGCCTAACAGAAATCCTCCTCTTCATCTCTGTACTGCAGTGGCAGGAATTCAGTGAGAAGTAGATGGGTGGAGACGGATTCACGAAGGCTAAACGGTTTCCCAGACATTCTAGTCCTGCAAGGCTTTGCTCTTTCCTCATCCTCCCCTCCCTCTCCGTCCGCCTGGGAACCACACGTGCTCGGTTATGACTGGGCTGCTGCCGCCGCAACCCAAATTATGAATATCACATTTGGTGGATAGTACTTTTAAATTGCTTCATTTCTTTGAGGATGTAGCTGCCGGGTGATTCCTGGCTCTGTGCTGCAACATTAGCTGCCTTGGTGCACCGGCCCGAGAAGGGGGGCGGGGGGGACGACACATAGAGACCGTCCCAGGTGTCTGTTATACAACCGTGTGTGTTCACGCGTGATTATTTGTGTTTATTCCTGTCTTGGGGTGTTAAAAGGCCATGAAAATTTCAGTGTTTGGGAGATATATACATATATATCTATTTATTTATTTTTGTCAAAGCCTTGTTGGGATTTAATTTAGCTGTGTTTACGGTGGCCCTGAAGCCGAATGAAACTACTTGCAACTAATAAAAAAATCAAAGATCGTAATTTCAGAATCAGCTTTCCAGATTGCTATTGTAGTCCTTTTAGAGAGTTTTCATTCGTAAAGGTAACCGCATGCACTTTTATTAGATTACATTTTTATACAAGAACACAACCCAGTACCTCAACATTATTTATATCATATTAATTACATTAAACAGAGAGCGCAATTACTTTGATATCTGGTAGAAATACGTGAATGCATGAATTTTGAGGACACCTACTGCAAAATCTGAATGAAAGCTTCAAAAACTCATTAGGAACATTGTTTAATATTTGGGCGGGTTAATGTTGCACCTTCACAGGAAGCAGCATGACAGACAGGCCAAATAATTGGACAGATTACAGAAAGACAGAATAACTCCACAGCGAAGCCCCGCGGGACTGAGGGACCCAAATGTTGCCCTACTTACCTCACGGCTAAACTGCAAACAGCCTCTTCCCTGAACCTCTCGCCGCTATAATTTTCAGTCAATCAAAAATGCCAAATTGGGTTTTTAAACATCCACATTTCTCTAAGCAGCGCTTCCACACTACTGCCACAGAAATAAACAGACACATGTCATTCGAATGACACATCATTTTGTGCGTAAACACGGCATTTACATCTCAGGATATTTATGATTTCGTTGTTAGTCGTGTTACATCGCCTGCACACCGAGTTGCTTTCTTCCTGGTTGGAGGCTAGTTTATTTCATTTCTTCCCTTATTTCAGTTTCATCCGCATGCAAATTAGCAGGAGGCATAACGAGCGATCAGAGCAGAGTGTCATTTATATGTAATCTGCATATTTCACGGTGGTGGCTGCAAATGAGAACGCCATCGTCGACTCGTGCGGCGCGATGCAATCGGATCGCATTTTGTGATGCATGTTGTAAACACAATGTCATAAAGATGACATTCCCCTCCACATCAGTTCGAGTTGAGCCGTGCACGCTCCTGTCGGTCGTTCTCTGTATGCAGCAAAAGACCTGCAGCATTTCTGTTGACAGATTTACACTCAGTGGTCATGTGAATAAATACATTTTGATGATGCATTTGAAGCGTCAATAAGGAAAGGATGTGCATTTTTCTTTCTGGATTTTGTACAGTGTTGTGAATATATCTTAGAAGCCAACATTCCCACGCACTAATATTTACATAAATGTTCCACAGCAAGTTGCAGTTGAATCATACGCAACAAACTTCTGCCATAACTCTGGCTGAATATTTGACCTCTCTTTTTGGCATAAACAGAAGTGTTTATTTAAATTGTTTGGTTTCCAGGCACAGACAAGAACATATTTTCAACATTGTTGAGATTTATATTTATGATCTTTGTCCTTTTGAAGCAGCCAAACTGTGTCCCAGTTTCAACCCGCTGATCCAAACTGTCACCTCAGATTGTGTCAGACTGGTTTACGATGTTCATGTACAACCCAGGAATCATCACAGCTCCAGCTTGTAAACCAAGAGATTCTGAAAGAACTTTGTTATAGTAAATACTGAAAGGAACCTGCAATCAACTGCTCCAAGACTGACAAGTGTGTTGGGAAGAGTGACACAAACACGGTGTTCTGAAGAAAAAATTAAAACAGTACCACCTCCAATTGCTTCGACTTTCCATTTCAAGTGAATTGTAATCACTGTTAAAACTAAGGTTGACTATCAAAAAATGCAGATCAACTACAATACTATACTTTTGGGATTTCTCACAAGATAAAACCTGCTGAAAAGCAATGGACTACAATAGGGCTGCACATTTTCTTTAAAATTTATTATCTCATTATCTTACATCAACATTAGAAAAGAAAGGTTTGGACTGCAACATCGGTATTATATGTTTTTCATGCTTGTTTTTAATAATGCATTAGACAAGATTAAATAAACTTTAAGTAGTTTTATTGCTAATTACCTAACTTCAGACACAGAAAAAATTTTTATCTAAAAAACAAAACTGTGCTACTAACATTGAAATAATATTTCTCAGTAACTGGACAGATGTCTTACTATCTGCGATGAAATCAGAGCAACACTTTTTGGGTCAGTATTTGTTTATTTTATTTGTTTATCTAATGGCCATAAAAATTAATTGGTCAAGATCCAAAGACATTTAGCAAAATTTTACTGGCCAGGTGCAGGACCGTAAACACAGGCCTGCACATTGGGCCATGCGCAATTAATCAAGCTTCTCATTTCATTATAAGTTTGATTCCAAACGATCACAAATAGAATATACCTTAAAAAAATGTAATAACAAAAGCTAATTGTGCTTATTTTGTAATGTCTCCAGACTGGTAATTGTTTCCTCTCCTTCGGAGGCTGATCCCTTGTTGGAAATTTGTCGCAATATTTACTGATTCCTCAGGCTTCGCTAGCAGCTCTTTTTGTTTTTAAGTGACAAGTAGCGAGTCCAGAAACATTTTATGTTCTTATTGGAAGTCTCTAGCCAGTGGCGAATACATACATTGTTCTTACTTTTCTCAACATACAGTGGGCGCTGCCATTAGCTCCCTCTTTGACCTTGACCAGCAACTGAAGCCAGACTACTGCAAACCGAGCAGTAATAGTTGGCTTTGTGTAGAATAAGTCAATGCAGTTTTATCATATACTTGGTTTGTTCAGTTGTCTAATGGTAGATGTGCATGATATTTTATTGTAATTTCTTGAAAGTTCCTAAGTGCATCAGAAAACTATTGATGCATGCAGTGTGATGACTACCGACTAGAGCCTAAAAATCAAACTATGATTTATTTGTGTGTGCTACTCCACTGTTTGCCCTTTACCTTACAGAGCTGGAATTCTTGGGGGACAAAGTGTGCTGTTGAATTCCTGTCAGTAATCAGTGAGCTTCCACTCTGAAAGTTCTTGTAAACAGGGAGCAATGTGCTGTTATGGAAAAACAGCTTCCCATCTGTCAAAGGGATTTCACCTCCTGGGGCTTAGCGGTGAAAATCCCTCAACAGGCATTCGTCACTGTTTTGGGCCATGCGCACAATTGTGCATTCTTGCATATGTGCATATATGTACGAGTGCATGTGCGTGTTTAAATAGGGATAGGCTCTTTTGGCTCACTATGGCCTCCTGTTGGAGCTGTTTCTATTTGTCCTCTCTTTTTTGTGGGACCTGAGTACAGTCCGAGCAAACATATATAGCTGATTGATGCAATCCATCAGAAAAGGTAAACCATATGGGCTAAGTTGTTAATTTTTTTGGCAAGTCACAACATGATTTAGAAGAGGACATTATGCTTGTGTTTTGTACAAATAGCAGCAAATCTGGCCTGCATCACCGTGAACAGATGGTGAGTCATCTTTGCCCGTATAAACTGTAAAATGTTTTGGCATCACGGTGATGCTGAGGATTTTTGGCCCTCAAATCTGTGTTTCCGCTGCTCGAGCTTGCTGTGCATCTTTACCGGTCCGAATCTTTGTGATCTCACAATTTTAAAGATGAAAATCCTCAAACGTGATCTGCTTGCAACGTTGAGTGGAAGAATCTGTTAATAAACAATCTGTCGATCAGCAAGATGACATTTAAAACTCGCTTTATGGAAAAAAAACTCCAAAAAAACAATCTACCAGGCTTAAATTTGATCTTGCCATTTGATGTTTTTGACGTAAGGTGCTGGCACTGTGCCTTCCCGAGGTTCAGCTGCAGCCCTTCACTTTTGTTGTCCATGCTAAAATGCTCCAGCAAAATGATGATTCATTTATGCTGGGACAGATTGCTCCAACTGCACAAGAAAGCCTCCCCAAACCAGTTTTGTTTGCTTCTTGAGGCACATTATATTTATTTATTTATTGGCTTGAGCCCAGTGTTATCCTATTGAGCAGTTTTGCAAACCTTACCTTGTGGTCTTTATGGTCTACTTTCTGCTCCACCTACCATTGTGACCTCGAGGAGAAACCCCCCCAAAACATTATTTAATTTACGCTTTACAGTTACGTTCTTGGAGTATAAACACTTAAGTAAGACACAGTGTATATAAGAATATATCAGTTTCCGCTAAATGTCAGACTAACGCACTAAACATAAATACTGTAGAATAGTAGGGTGAGGCGTTTCATCTTTATTTTTAATTTGGCTTTGAGTACAATCCCCATCACAAACACACACACACACACACACACACTGAAACGTTTCTGCATGAACGTGCATTTACCTGAGGAAATGTCAGGTGTGGTTTACTTCAATGTCCTGAGTAATGTTCAAAGTCGTGGACATAAGGCTGGAAGGCTCTGCAGAGCAGATCAGAGCAGGTACTGCATGTCCAATTGGCTTTCTTGGGCTTCTCAGCAGATCACATGCAGTCTCAGCAAAGCTTCAGCTATGCTTTATTGCAATTTGGCTTAGAAGAAGAAGAAGAAGAATAAGAAGAAAAATAGACACACTGATTTGCACATGCAAAATCTGTTATTTAAAATATAATTACATAGTTTGTTTGGTGCAGCAGTTGGTGCATTCACCTTCCCATGAAAGTTTAGGATTTTATTTTTAAGCATATAGCTTTGATTATTCAAACAAATTGGATAAAATTAGGCCTGGTTGTACACTGTAGCTTTACGCTTAACATGAGCATCTGGACCTTTTTGATAGTAGACACCAGCTGGAAATCGCATGCAAACTCATGTTTCTTTCTCGATCTTTTGTCGTTGTTCGCTCATCTTCATCATATATCATTATCACTCCTCTGTGGAAGACGTCATACCGATGATGCCAGTGTCGAGTTGGTGCCAAATAATCGGCGTGACGGAGATACAGCAAATCAACATATCATTTCTGACTATTATTTCCTGCATTGGAAGGAAAATAACTGTTCTATCCCGCTCCTTGTTGTTCAAACATGACTCAAATAATAGGTTCTTAATCAAGACTGACGTATGGTCAATTCAATTGATGTGAACAAGTCCCTTTTTGACATTTTAATGATTTTTTTAAACTGCCTATCCAAATAAGGATGGGCCATTTCTGTTCTGGTTCTGACGTTTTAGTTTGTTTTTTAGTTTCTTTGATTAACTGTTACCAAATCTGTAATTCAAATATCGCCAGCTATGCAGATATTATGTTAAATGAAAACAATTATAAGTCCCACTGTTCTAAGCATGATCATAGAAACATTACTGAAAAATATTCCTGGGGAAGAAGGCATTTACCATAGATTATTTTTTGTAGCTGATGAGATATGAGGCCTTTACACTGTACCTATGAGACTTAGTAATTTTTGCCTGCATTGCACCATTGTTGGCTTTTTCAGCCACACGTTCATTTGAGAAATTCCTGTTCGAAAAGGTGTCCTCTTCATCAAGGAAACAAAGCCTTTTCTGGTTACATCATCAGGTAGTCATACTCTGTTGTTATAGTATCAAACAGTTATCTTAATAGAGTTTTCATTTTAAAAGGATGTGGTCTTCAATGGGCTTTTTGTGCCACAAAAGTGTGTTTTAGAACTATTAGGCATGAAAAACAATAAAAGTTTAGGAGTGTGTTTTGTTTTGTGCTTCAAAGTTTGTTTTTTGCACTCTGGCCAGTAATTACCCTGTTGGTGGGCGAAGCTCTGTAAAATAGACGCTGTATGCTTGGGCACTGAAATCAGAAAAGTGGAGAGAAAATATTTTGCCTTGAATGCTGTCATTGTCCCTTTTTTGCACTCATGTTTTGACAAACATGAGTGCATGTTTCAAACTGCGTCAGTGGCAGTAAAGATTTTTGTTGTCATAAGGAGCTTTTCAAATACAGAACCAAACATAAAGGCTGAGGAAAAATTAATTTTTATAACATTAATTTTGCATAGCATATTTTATATTTTTTTAAACTACATAAATATGTAACTTAAAAACAGAAAAGCACAAAACCATACTGTACTAATGTACAGATGTCTTTGCAGGGTTTGTTAAGAAGACTAGTTATTAGTGCTAGTTTAAATTACATCATTAATTTCAATGTTTAGCTAGCATAATAAATCACTGGCAAAATAAAATAAATAGTATGCAATATCCCATTCTGCAGAATAATGCACTATGTGCATCTTTGGAAATTGACCCAAAGTGTTAAGAGGAGAACACTGATTTACAGCTCTGAAAAAACTATCCCCGTATTTGACACAGAGATTTGGAGGGAGCTGTTTTTAAATCTATAGTTTGCTCTGGTGTATACAGAGAAATACAGTTATGGAAGTGTTGTATAACAGATTTTCTGACAATATTTCTTTGTCTGAATATGAACATGAAAGTTTTCTTTTCTTCTTTGTTGGCCTTTCTCTTGGGAGAGAAGGTTTCACTCTTTGGTCCATCTCCAGCTCTCCTGAGTTTCACTTACAGAAAGCAGGTTAAGCCGCTTGGTAGAGCCCAAGTCTGTGCTGACATGAAGCTTTCAGGGGAATTTTGCTTACTGAACAAATTTACAAAAAGAGTTGAAATGGCAGACTTCCAATAAAGAAAACCTATGTATTTTTTGAAGAATTGGGTACTTGAGAAGAGATTTAGGTTAGGGATGTGTTTTCAAGCTAAACCACCATCATGCTTGAGCCATCATTAATACAAGTGATGGTAATATTATTTTCATCGAACAGGGACATGCACATGCGTGATACAAATGCATCGTTAAGACAGCTTTAAATTTCTCTAATTTATAAAGGAATTTTTTAATTACACAGGATTTTACCCCATTGTATCGCTTAAATTCGATGTTAATGTACAAATGAAAATAAGTAAGTAAGTAAATAAATAAATAAATAAATAAATAAATAAATAAATAAAAACTAATTATTGACAAACTAGCGCTTCCTGTAGAGCGGAAGAGGAAGAAGCTGTGCGGGTAGGCGCGCGGGCTTAATTACCACAACCAACATGGCGGAGCCGATATATTCACCTCCACACAATGGCTTCTACAAGAGAAACGGACAGCTTGATAAAACAAATACGATTTGCAAAATGTGCACCCTTTATTGAATACACTGGAAGCACGACTAACCTTATCACTCACTTGAAACTGCGACATGGAATCAGCGTGGAGACGTCTATTAGTTCATCGTCTTCCGAGGCAGTCACATCGTTCTTCTTCCTTCAGCTCCACTCATGGTGAGACTAGCATTTAATTCCTTTTTAGCTAATATTTGGCTATCAATATCCGCATGTGCAAAAACCATAACAGATTCTATATACTTCTTCCTGATTTTTGTGTGTGTCTGGAAATTTCACGCATGTGGACAACGCTGGAGGGCTTAAGCCTTAAGGACTATGCCACCCATAGCCGTGCTGCCGCGGTAGAACAATTCCGTGAACTAAATGAAACTAGGAGATGTAGGTATTATTAATTCAATGCAATGGGCCACAGCAAAGGAAAAATAATGCAGAAGAATAACTCAAAACCACTCGTAGTCTTAATTTTTTTCTTGCCCCCAGGGTCAGCGAAGCTGCACGTAGACTAGTTGTCATAGCAACTGACAACACGACACTATATTATGCATCAGGATTCAATGCCAAAAAATACTCAAACATTTCCCACGCAAAGATTATATGATTATATGATCATTAATAAATGATTAAAATTTGAATTGCTTCATTCATTTTTATTCATGAAAAATTATTTAAACAAATATGTTTTTCAGCGAAGTTCATTTAAATCGAGAGGCATCTTGATGAGGACGTAAATCCTATATAATTGAATCGCTGGTTGATGAGGATGTTAAATGTATTGGATGATCGTAGCTTGTGAATCCAGAGTATCGGGTAGAGATCAGAGATTCCCACCCCTAATAAAACCATATACCTAATACAACAAATAGAAAAATAGACAATTAGATAAATTGGATTCAAATGATTCATTAAAAAAAAAAAAGTTATCATAAAGCCACTGTCAGAGAAAATGCCTGTGTGTGAAACAAACCCAAGTACATATCTATATGAGAATTTTGCTCTCTATTTTTTTCCAAGTGTAAGACATTTGTTTGAATGCAAGGCTAAGAGGATATTAAGGGAGTGAGAGAGACATCCTTTAGGTTTACAGTTGGAGAACTGCGGTATTTCTAGTGTGAGATAATGCGACTGCTATTAAAGATACATTTAAAGAAAAAAAAACCCATACACATTGTTGTCAGAAGTGCCATTAAGTGGGAAAGGTGCTGTATTGTGTGTGTACCAGATGCAGTGTGTGGAGGAGCTTATAAAAGCTTAGATGCAGTGTTTTGGTCCATGGGGGTAAATGGGATAGGGGTGTTGAAAATCAGAAAGCAGATCATGTGAGTTCAGTTTAATCCCCAGTGATAGCATTGACCAAAACTGAATGCTCGTTTTGGGGTGCGAGTGGGCATCTTTGCATAAAAACCTCAAGTCAGGGATTTTTTACTTATGCAGGTTTTCTAATTCAAATCCTCTGAGAAAATAGTCCACTGAGTTTTGTAACTGGAGAGCTTAGCAATTGTTCTCTAAGCTACACTTTGTACATGTTTTATATTGACTCTAACTTCTTTTGTTTTATGTATTTTGATGTGAAAGATTTAGCTTGTTGCAATGTGCCTTCTAGGCCAGGAAGTTCTCAAGGGAGTTTCTGCTTAAATGAAGGTTGAGTATTACTAATAAAAAAACAATTCTGTATATAGAAATATAGGAGTGGTCAACATGCTATTGCTACGTGATGTAGACAAATTTAGATAATCTTAAACATCGCAGTTTTTAGTCTAATTTCTGTTTGAACAACCTGTTTCTTCCACACTTGTAACAACCGAGACGTTTTTGGTTTTTCTTCTCTGTCTCTGTAACAGCTGCTCCACTGAAGGTCATGCCTGGCCATAAACCGCGACAGTTATAAATGGCTCGCAAGCGTTTTGTGCGGAAAGATGGAGGCGATAGGAGCAGATAGACGGCAATTGAAACAAAGCAAATTGAGGAGAGAGAAAGATCAAAGCAGGGAACGATAGTTACGATGAATAAAAGGGCTTTAAAAGATCAAAAGTGTTCTCTCCGTCTTTTTGCCCACATTACTGCCCCGGAAGGAGAATTTTCCCCTCCATATTCGACAAAGTGAGTCACCCATTTTCCTCAAGGTTGACCAAAGTGCATATAATTGCAAGATTCTTCTGTATCTCAGCATCGTCTATGTGTGTGTTATTCTCAAATTCTCCTAACCCCACTGCACCAGTGAATAATAACCTCTAATTAAACATTGTGGTTGATTAAGCAGGTCTAAGAGTCTCTTTACCCGTATAGGACTGAGACTACATACAAATTAAAGAGCCAGGAGCTTTTCAGGCTACAGTGGAATAATTGGTGAAATAATCTTGAAGCTTTATGGGTGTGATTGTCACAGTTTGTGGGTTTTTATTAAGAGCAACTAAGGAAACAGAAATATATTTGTTCAGTGAGTTGTAAAGGTTTTTGAGGGATGAATGCAGAGCTGGATGCAAGCTTGGTTAAATAGCTGCTTTTGATCAAATAAGTGCAGGCACATATGAGAGATGTATCCATGCTATCAATTAAATAGCAATTGAAATGCAAAAATGTAAGCTGATGACTCTTGGGAATAGAGGTGTGTAATTATAATAAGCAGCATAAGCAGAAGTAAATGAAATTAAAAAAATCCTGCATACGCTCAGGCTGGGTTACCAAGGTAAACGAAGAATGAAGAGTTCATTGCGGTAGAACTAAAAGTAAAGTGGTTGACAAAAATGAGACCATGTTACCAAAACATGTGTGCGGAAGTTTTCATATCCACATTTAGATGTACAATGAAAATTAAATGAATTTTGATTTTATAGAAATGTCAGCCATTAGACACCAGAGGCATTGACAACATGGCAGATTTACATAGCCCTTCCCTACCAATGGAAAAGCGAGGCAGACATTTTTTGTCGCAAGTTTCAATATTCAAAATCAAATCTTTGACCCTTAAGTCAGTAATGGATTGATTTAGCCAAATATTTGTTTCTTGTGCAGTTACTGCTGTCATTACCAGTTACTTTGGTTTTCAAGTATTTTTTTTTTCTTCAGCCTCCTCAGTCATATATAATGCAGCAAAGCAGGATTTTATACTAACCTTGGAATTTCGAACTGGGATCTAGGAAAGAAATAAATTGTATTCATGTGTGAACTGTTTTTCCAACTCTTATCTCCTATTTATTACATAAGCAATGAATGGTTCCATGTTAAAATATCAGACCAGCAAGGCTATTTTCTTTTAAGTCCAATACAGAAATTTTTTTAAATTTTGAAACACAAAGGAAGATCAACATTTCAGCTGTTTTCAAGCTTTCACATTTGTATATGTTCAGGAGGAAGGGTTTCCTTGCCGATGAGCAGCAATACTGTATGCAAGCTTGATCATAGTCCAGAAGCATCTCCACTGCTCCAGCACTCCAACTAATCTGCGTTCCTTCAGAGACTATCGTGTGTCCTGGACCCCCATTAAAACTAACCACAGCAGTGTCATGGTTGTTAAAGAGAAGACAATTAGAGGAGACATTAACAATGAAAATTAATTTCCTGTCATCCCCTCCCTGGACTATCAGCCATTGTTGCTTGAAAACACCCAGCGACCGCCTTCTCTGGAGTTTTTATTTTCATTTATTTATCTTTTTCCTACCCTGCTTTTTTTTAGTGGGACTGTTGCTTTTATGGATGTGCTGAATTTTCTATCAGCTGGCAGAGAAAATGTTGCGCTTGCCATTCTCTGTGAGATAAACTACTACTCTTTACTGACCAAATCAGGATGGTTAGAGAAGGAGATTTAGTGACCTGAACCTGAAGCCATCGCTTTTCTCAGTAATTAATTGACAACACCCTTTGTGCTTGCTCATTTCTCTCACCTGCGATGTCCTTCCTCTATGTCCCCATGACGACAGCGCAGCACACGTTGGGCTGGCCACATTTTCTGACAGAGTAATTGAGCATATTCCTCTTTAGCACAACACAGGCTGTCTGTAGAGCCCAGCAACAGAAGGGGGGGATGCGGATTCTCGGAGAGAGTGATGTAAAATCAGCGTGAAAGAACGAGCAGAAGGAAAGTAGAACAATTGGGGGGGTTGGGTTGATGCCGAGCGAAGGGAGGGATGAACGTTTGAAATGCGAGGCAGTGTCCACTCTAAAAGGGAGAGAGCGTAAACCGGGGATAAAAGGAAAGCTTTCTCGCGCGTACATGAAAATTTTACACTCGCGTTCTTTCCACTTGAGCATCACTTGGGAGTGGACATCTGCAGAGACCACCAGTTTGATGGCTGAATATTTTAACTATGCTTTGAAGCTATAGAGATGACTCGCTTTATTTCCAACTAATTTAAATATACGATTTCACAAAAATCTATAAATATTTGCTTGTATGTGTGCAGAAAAGATGTTGCACCAAGTAGGGCTGTAATTAGAAAATGCCTTTGTGTATTTTTTTTCTTTTGAATATTATCTTAATAAGACTCGTTTTAGAATAGAATAGAAATGAATTATCCTTTCTTTATCTGTCAGAAGACTTGGGGATTCTCAGTGGCTAATGTATTGAAAGCTGATCTCACAAATATGTAAGATAACACCACAATTGTTTTTCACTTCTTTGTGGAAAAAAGTTATTATCAGATCTCTGATCTCGCTTCCTTTTGATGACCTTCTAATGTCCTGTATAGGTTTGCTTCACCAATTTCACCCTCTCACTCTTTCTTTAGTCAACAGATATTTATGTTTGGTTCTAAAGCATGTGGCTCTCCATGTAACTACTCTCCTAATAAAACCAGACTTTCACACTTTGGAATCTTTTATTTGCATCTTAATCACCGCCAGCAGTCCTACATTGGGCCAGGCACCAAAGAATTTAAGCAGGCAATTTTTCATCTTCAAATTTGGGCTTGACTCAGTCACTTTCAGACCTGTCTCTAAGTTCCTCTGAATAAAACACTGTAAAAGATTGCTTACCCCTAGTTGAAGGACCTTCAGATATGAAACTACTATTGGTATACATTTCAATACTTATTGTGGTTGACCTGGTAAAACATATACAATAAAAAATGTCAGTTTTTTGTGTTGACAAGCTATAAGAATATTTATTTTGCATTGGGATTTGCACGTGCAGCTCTGACTCTTTCATTTCCACGTATGGCTTAAAAAAATCTAAAACTTTAAGGATTGTGGAGTAAATTGGGATTAAGATGTTGTATTTCTAACTCATCTTTCAGTCTGAAATAGACCAAATACATTTATTCTGTCTTTGTTTTTTGCCCTTGAAAAACTCATAAATAATACAAAAGCAGGAATATATTTAAAAGCGATTGCTTGGTTAATTGCTGTGTTTAGTCAAATTGTAACCAGATCATACTTATTTATCTGTTGTCACAAGATAATTTTATATACCAACATGAGTCAAAAGGGAAATGTATTTTTTTATGCTTTGTCATTCTGAGCTTATTTAAAAGTAGAAAAAAAAGCTTTGCTTGTTTAGATCTTTTCTGGCTAAAGAAAAACCCACTCTAAAATGAAGTGACTCGTGGTTGTGTGGACTGGAATTATCAGTTTCAGACAAAAATCTGATTTTTCATTTATGGTAGCGACCATTAATTTTATTATTTGTAGTATGCTGTCTCTTGTAGGTGGTTAACTGCGCTGCATTGATTGGTCAATTAATACTTCAACAACAACATCAAATTGCACATAGCACTCAAGGCTGTATCAGAATGTTCATTCTTGCTAGATGTTTACTCATCATGTACACAAATTTCATTAACTTAGTAATTTTTCATAATGCATTGGTGTATTTTTTCCATGATTAAACGCGTACATAAACAACTTCAATTATTGAGTACTGTTGATATTTTCTATTTCACAGCCCAAAAAATAAATAAAAAAAAAAAGGAAAATTGATCTGCATCAAACCTGTTTTCATTAGAGAAAATCCTGACAAGTTGACTCTTTTAATAGGACCCTCTTAAGATATTGTCTTTTTTGTTTTGTATTTTTTTTACACAGCAACCAAACAGTTCTTCACCAGTTCTGCTGCCCAGCGCCAGAGGCCCCTGAGGCGGAGACCTCCACTGCCTTTGTCCCCAGGTAAGACGATTCCCCTCACAGTAACATCTTCACACGTGTTTTGATTTTCACCTTTATTTAATTTTTTAAGATCCTTTTCTCAACTGCAGCCTCTTCTCATGCATCCTGTTAGTAGCAATGCTTCAGTAGCTAAACCCTTGTCCAGTCAGCTCCCTCAGAAGTGGTGTCTAAAGTTGAAGTGGTTGTAAACGCTTCAAGGTCTTGCAGGGAGGAAAAGCCCGAATTCTCTCTCGAGTCTCTAAAGTCGCACGGCGGAAAAAGCCTTCCACAGATTTAGATTTCGAAAGGGTTTTGCACTTCTAAATTCAAAAATATTGCATCCCATAAAATTCCTTTAAAGATTTCACAATTAACTATTTTTAGGTCATTTAAAAAATTCTGCATGCAGTTAGATGCAGGTATTGTCTTGGCATTTTTAGACAGAGCTGGCTGCTTGTTCGCCTTCCACTTTTGTTTACACAAGTGCAGTCCACCTACCGAGTTTCACTGGAAATTATAGCATTCAACCAGCCAAGGCACATCAATAGCAATTAAGCCGTTCACCCAAAATGGTTTGTTTGTCGCAGACTTCGGTTTCTCATAGGCTTGCTTTGCTGCATTGTTTGAGCTTGGCAGAGGACAGAGCAAACACACTTGATGGCAAATCATAGTCCCTGCAATGCTGGACACAATAAGTGGCAAAAGGGCTGCAGACCAACAAACGCTGATGCAGACGCTCTTTAAACAAACTTATAGGCCTGCATTGTGTGCAGCCAGCCGCATGAACCGATGTAAAAAATAAAAAAATTTTTTTTTTTTTTTTTAAAACTTGCTCAAATGAAAATTCAAAATGTATTTCTTACATATTCATATTATGTGTACATAAATGATAAAAAAAAACTAAAAAACTTTTTGAGCTATTTTAAATCTTGGAATTGATAAAAAAAAATCAATCACAATTTTGAAATCAATCTGAAGGATCAGTTCTCAACCTTTCCATAAAGTCATCAATTCTTCTAGATGAGATTAGTAAAAAGAGAGCAGATCAATAAAACCTATAAGACAAAATAGCTACTGGAATCCAAAAAAGAGAGAGAGGAAAAAAAGAAAACGTCTCCAAAATATCTTTGATTTCTTTTTCATATTCTTTCAAGAGGTCAGACTTGCAATTTTTTTTAAAGGGAAGGTCTGACATAGTTATTATTTGGCTTTTAGCCATGTGAATAAATTTACTTGCATATACATTCTTACAGTATATTGGGCAGAGTATGCTTTAAAACTAATACAGCAGCAGAAAGGGAGGAGAATAAGAAATCTAGAACTAAAAGGAAAATTAAATGGATTTTTTTGTTTCGTTTTTAGGTTCTAATCTTTGAATCTAAGAGCTGAGAAGCGTTAACTTAGAGTTTTAGGACTCTAATGTCTTTTAGGATGAAGCAAAAGAGAAACATAAGCTGAGGAGTGGAACACTTTAATACAGCTATAGGATTTAAACAACAGCAAAAACAGAATAGACTAGAAATAACCTTTATTGTCCCACTGCTGTTGGCGTACCAACACGGAGTATGTAGATTTACACAAAAACCAAATTATTAAAACAGAACTTAGTATGTAATACTGTACAGAAAGTAAACATAAGAAAATAATGTGCAATTATTAGAAAAACCAAAGATTAAAAATAAAACAAACAGTAGGATCATTTCAAAAATGTACAAAATGTGCTTGTGTGACTGCAGGTTGTCATCAGATTTTGTTACTTAAAAAAAATCTGTGAGAGAAAAACGTTTGCTCTCTCCCTTTAAAAATGGGGAGCAGGTGTTCCCATTGTTCAGGCGTCTTCTGTAGGCTTACCAGTAATGACTCTGTGCGGCATAAAAGGTTGCAAAAGAAAGTGTGAGGCAGGGAAAGTTTGAGGAGACCAAGTCAAATCCGAGGTGTTCCCCTGCACCACACCATTCAAAAATGCGTCGCTCTTAACGCTCAAACGGCTCATTTACGTGGAAGGTGATTTCAAGATAGATGAGACGTGAAGGATGTAAAGTCGCAAATCAATCAGAGTTTATTGAGTCGAACCTTGCTTGATAAAAGGTGTATCGGGCTGTTGTGTTGTCTAATTGTTTTGTGCTCTGAAGGCCATTAACAAAGGCTTCAAACAAAGAGCACAGCACAAGGTCCTTCGGAACTTTCAAAACTTTAAAACGTCCCCCTGGCAACCTCTGAAGCAAACCACTTCAAAGCAGGACCCCCTGGGGCTGAGACAGAAAGCAGCTTGTGGTTTCTTTGTCTTTTATTTATTTTGTTTTTGTTTTTTTTTGTTTTTTTCTTGTTACGTCTTATCTCTTTTTTAGAAAGCTGTATTCTGTTCAGGTTGATTTTTCTGTATTTCCGCATTGTTGTCAGTAATTGGTTGAGCATCCTTTTCACGTGGCATCCCCACATCCCAGCAACATAACTCCACACAGCACCCCCTCCCTCCCAAACACCCCTCTCACCTCATTGCATCCGTCATCACTCATGCTCACTCCATTCGGGCTTGTCTCCACAATGTGGTCATACTGATTTCAACAAAATAAACAAAAAAATTTTTAAAAAGTGAAATACTTCCATGTTGGTAAAGTCTACTAATATGTGTTAAGACTGTCATAGTGCATCAGTGTGTGTAGAATAGGGTCCTTCCCATGTTGGAAACTTGGTGAGCCTTCTTGTTGACACATGTAATGCATTTGTGTTCATGTGAAAAACAAACAAACCGAAAAAAAAAAATCTTATCATGTTGCATGCTTTTGGCTTGGCAGTAATCAGGCATCCTGTAGCTCCCTGTCTTATTTGTTTGTGTGAGTGTTAGTGTGTGTCTTTGTGCCGTGTGTCACTGCAGTGAACATGGCATGCAGTAAACGATTTAATATGCAGCGCCTTGCAGATTTGTTGCTGTTTCCCATTTTTGTCACAATAAAACCGCAAACTCTGATGTATTTAATTGAGATTTTAAGTGAAATATCACCACAAAATAATAGCGAAGAATAATACTTTTTTTATTATCAATCAAATTTTAACAATAAGGCATTTCAAAGTGCTTTACATCATAACAAACACAAAAACACAAAGTCATGCAACATAGAATCAACAATCAAAACATCACATTAAGTGAAGTGCCATCGTTAAATTTGTAACTGATTACGTTTCAAATACAACTCTAAACAGGTGGGTTTCTAGTCGAGATTTAAAGGATACTATGTGGAAAAATCCGTCATGAATATACATTTGGCACCCTGAGTCAATATTTTATTGCATCACCTTTTACTGGGATTGCATTTGCGAATTTTGTAAGGGAGGTCTTCACCAGATTTACACGTTTGAAGACAGAATTTCTTAATTTCAATAGAACTCAAATGTCTTGCAATAGTATGAAGAGAATTCTAAAGAAATTCAGGCCTGGATTGAGACTGTATTAAACTAACACATTCGTAGTCTTTGATCTAAACCTGTATGAGTTTAGATCCAGTTAACCTGCTGGAAGATGAGCCTCCATCCCAGCCTAAATTCTCCTGAAGTCTCTAAAAGGTTTTTCCACCCGTAATTAAACTCCATCCATCTTCCGGTCACATTTGACCGGCTTCCTGTTCCCCGCTGAAGAAAAATATCACAACATGATGCTGCAGCCACTGTTTTCACCACAGAGATAGTGATATATCTGATTAATGTACGCTGTGTAATCTCCAAGGGTTTTATAGAACAGCTGTGGATAATCTATTAAGATTTTATCAGGAAAATATTTGTAGAATTGTGCACTATTTTCTTTCAACATCAAAATTATGCCCTGTTTTGTGTTGGTCTTTCACATAAAACTTAAAATATATTGAACTTTATGGTTGCATAGTGGAAAAAAATAGGAAAAAACCCAAATGCTATCAATGCTTTTGCAAGGCACTGTAGTTAAGGAATACATAATAACACTGTAACAGATCATCAAGGCCAGATTGCACAAAATCTTGAGATATTTTACCTACTGCTTTTGTACTTGTGCAGAAGTTTTTTATGTTTTCACAGGGCAAATCTCTGAATTAACATATAAAAGACTTCTTGGATCTTTCACAAATACTGACTTAAGTTTCATGCTAATAAAATTTCAAATGAGCCATAGAAATGATGCATAGTGCATGGTTTCCATAAATGCTTTTGCTGAATTTACAAACTAGCAAAGCCTCAATAAATGATTCACTCCAAAATGTGCAGTTGTTCTACACTGAATTTGAGCCCTGTTTTCATTTGAAAATAACCTTTGGGATTATCTTTGATTGACAGTTGATGCTAGATAGTGTTAGTAACTTTTTACATACTGAATAATATATTTTCATGTGGGTGTTAAGGTTTGATTGACTTGTGAATGCACAAAAACATGTAATGCATAGGATTCAGAACATGTATGAAAACTGGATTGATACTGTTTATGGCAGAACTGAAATATTTCATGTTGAACTAGACCTCATTAACATAAAGAGAGAGCTCAACACCACTGCCATTTTAACGCGTAACAAAACCTTTCTCTCACTGGACATGTCAGAGAGATTGCAATCATGATGATGTTTCATTTGCACTGCTGCTTCTGCCTCGAATAATTTCAGCCTCCGCGTCAAAGGGGGTCAGTTTGGAAAAGGGCAAAATCAGGAGCTGCAACAAAAGCCCGCTGCTCCAATTGCCATGCTGCTTTTGGTAAACACCTGAGTTTTTGTCCTCTTGTTTTGTTGGATTAGTTAGAAACAGAAAAAGGACCCAACTTGGTATGTGAGAAATCATTAAAAAGAGGGGAAAGTTTGAGCTGAAAAGAGAGGAGTCAGGTTTATGCTGTCACATATAATGAGCACCCAGAGGAGGCCGAAAGCTCATCAGGATCACCCTCGCCAGGTCTAAAACGGGCGCCAGAGGGTTTGGAGACAGTGGCGAATTTGTATCCCGGCACATAACGTCACATCTATAATTGCAGATGGAGTTGGCTGATTGTCTGAGATGGCTACAGCCTTTCAATTAGTTGTGTGAGCCATCGTCTGCTGTGCTCTGCTTCGTTTGCACACGGGAGTTCTATTGTTACCTTTATAAGACCGCTGGGGAGCCGGGGCTCAGCTTTCTGCTTTGCAGCAAAAACAGAAGTGCTGCAGTCGACAAACAGGAGCCCAGAAACCTAATAAAAGGAGGGGGAATTATATATATATATATATATATATATATATATACATTCGACCAATCTAGATTACGATCCAAGTTTATCTCGCCCTCTTAACAAAAGTGGTTGTTGTTCAGCTTGGTGTTTCTGCAGATATTTTGAGATTTGAATCTGTTGAATTTAACCCTGGAGAGTCATAGAAATATGCAGACAGCGGAAAGCTAAGAACTTTCAACCTTGGTGAGTGTCTGGTGTCTGTGATCTTAAAATTCAACTTCCTAAAAGGTAATTAGCAGACTAGCTGGAGCGTAATAATAATGATCTCATTTTGCAGGGTTTCTGCAGCCTTTTAAAGTGTAAAAGGCTCTGATTTTTAAGCTGCTCAAATTGGTTTCCTTTTTTTTTTTTTTTAATCAAAAAACCTAAACAGGAGGACATTTTCAGACTTGCTCTGTAAACCTGGGAGCTCAAACAATGCAGTGACTTCAGTGAAAAATTATTCAAGTGGTTGTTTCTAGATGCTAGTGCTCGTTAAGATTTGTATACATCTGCTTTTCTTCTTAGGTTAAATTTATGCAGGTAAAAATCTCATTGGTTCTGACTCACTCTAGTCATCTGAGAAAAACGTCATTGTGATATATTTTTTTTTTTGGGAGGGCGCAGGGGTACATAATTAAATATAAACTGTCCAGTCAGCCTTTGGCAGGTGTTGGCTCCCACTCTGACCACAATGCTCGATCCTTTCAAAGATTCAGCTACCAAACGTTTCACTCTTTCCCCTTAGCAGGTCCTAAAAAGACTGACATCTTGCTCATCATTTCAAACCCCTTAAAATTAGCTCTCCTGTGGTGTTCCTAACCAAATGCCTCACACACACATTCGCACACAAGCGCTTTAATTAGCTATCCTAATTAACATACACAATCTGCCATTTAGCTAGTCAGAAAGGAAATTAGCTTGCAACGTCACGAAGCTTCATCTTGATGAGCACATAATTTTTTGAGGCTTTTTTTTGATCATGTCCTCAATTGCTTCTAAGGCTTCCATCCAAAAGTTGCATTTAAGCATATGATTACCATTTAATGCTAAGCATTTTATTACAAAGTATAAAAATGCTAAAAGGCAGGAGAATAAGAGGTGTGTTTTTAGCAACTGTTGAATTATGACTTGAGAGGAATATAAAAAGAAGGACAAAACATTTGGGTTGTAGCCAGATCTGGTTTAAGAGACCGAAGTCATAACATCCTTGATCATAAATACTTCTAAAAAGGATTTTCAGCGACCCACAGAGAGAAGAAAGTAGAAACAATTATGGCATTTCTGTTGGTAATGAATTCACCCGTAGATGTGCTATGACGCTTTGCCATGTCACCCTTTTCTATAATTAATGACTGTATTTGATAATAAACTGACATAATTATTGGAGTCCTGCAGCTTGACGTGGCCTGAATAATGACTTATAACCAAGTAAAAAGGGGATTTTTTTTTTTTTATAATATTTGAAAAAAAGGAATCTCTCATGAAACAGTTTTTCCTCAGGGGAGTACAAAAAGTAGCGATGTACAAAATTTGTCCAATTTTGCTTTTTCATTAAGTCTTTCTGACAACCCCCCCACCCAAAAAAACAAAAATCAATAACTAACTTTTTCCTGTTCTATTACAGCACCAAACCCAAAAATGTTGTGTCATCAGGCTACATGACATGACATAAAGTAATTTTGCAGGCCTGAGAGAGAGCCACTGAGGAAATCCACAGCTGATTTTGATAACCCAGAACATTGAGACAACGCAGTCTATCTGCCAAATAAGATCTGAACAACTTTGATCACTGCAGTCTCAAGGGCTTTTGGAAAATAACTTGATTAAGGTAAATATTTACTATCTGCAATATTTTAGGGACATAAAAGCAAGAAAACATTGCAGGAACATATAAAGGCAGAGCATAAGCATGCTTTAAAAGATACATAATTTATTTTAGAAATTTAATTTTAGAAATTTAAACGGGGACGATCATTTGGATGATGATTTGGGATGCACAGGAGACATAACCTGAGACCTGTTGGCCATCAAGTTAAATTTTAGCTCCAGCTGCTTCCTATGTTTGCTTAATGGATATTTTAAGCTCTTTTGAAGTAGCTTGTATACCTCTGCAAAGTATTGTATTGCTGACGTACTTTTTTACCGCTTTTAGGTGTGCAGCAGCCACATGTGTTATCCGACTAACTAGTTATAAAGTACAAAACACCCTCTGCTGTTCTTCCTCCCTCTATCAGTCTCACCTGTGCATCTGAGAATTGAATTTCACGAGCGATACCTCCAGCCACAGTTTCCTTGAACTCTTTGTTCCATAATTTAATACATGTCGCCTGCCTATGCCTTTCTCTGCAATAAATGTTGTGGCATTGGCCGTCACACTGCTTCATCTGGAGCAACCTTGGTTGCTGGCTGTTTTGTTGTCATGATAAAAGAAAGCAACTGGGTTTTTGAAAATAGAGAGATTGCCTGTTTTTCTTTCCACTTCTGCCATGACCTAAAATGCTGCAGAACCAGATGAAGCAAGAGTTTTTATTTCTATTGTCATCTTCCTTTGGGCCTTTAGGGTTCGGCTTCTGGCCTATCAGAGAAGCACGATCAACATTATTATCCTCTGGGGTCCCACCATTCAGCTGTTGTTTGTTTTTTTGTTTCTGGTCATTTCCATCAAAACAGTTTCTTTGGGACATATGTAGACTAAATTCATCCAAATATTTGAAACCTCTACAGGGAATGAATAAGAAAAGAGCTTTAAAGAATGTGAGAGCTTGGGGTGGTTTCTAATTAAATTGATGCCTTAAACTAATTTATTTTCACCCTAAGGTCTCTTTTATGCAAGACAGCCGAAGCAGAGCAGCGACGGCACATCTGCGCTTCCTTCATTGGCTCATTTCTTTATACGCATGAGAGAAGAAGCTATATAGGCAATATACAAAGAAGGCTGCTAGGCTATGCTATATTCCTGCAAGTCAGCTGCTGCTGTTTCTGTGTTCAAAAGCTTGTCTCAGTGTTGTGAAATAAGAGGCAGATGTTACAGCCGGAAAAAGAACCAGTGAACATATCCAACCAATAAAGCCCCATGCATACAAAAATCAAAACAATAAATAAATAAATAAAGTTGCATGTAGTAAAGTGGGAAGACACACTTACCAACATTAAGTGTTTTTCTTGTTATTGACAGATCAAAGACCTATTCTGTATTGAGACAGTATTTTGGCTTATTGCTTAGGTTTGATTTTGACACATTGTGCACATAAACAATATTTTCGAGCTCTTGAGGAGCTTCTTTCTGTGCACTCTGATCTTCAGTTCTCCCCATACGTTTTCAGTTGGATGCAAGTCAAGTAATTGACTTGTCCAGCCTACCACATATATATGTATTTTCCTCTGAAATAGCTTGAGCTTCCTTGGCTGTGTGTCTGAAATCAATGTTCAACCTAAAATTCTCTTCTTCTTTTCAAGAATTTCTCAGTTTATTCTGCCTATAATAACATCCTATGTTCAAGGGCAGTTATGTTCCCATCTTCAAATGTTGGTTTACAGTTTCTGGGATGATTCGCAGAGACATTCATCCTTCTCCACTTTACAGTGACATCTTTTTCTCTCCCTGTGCATTATTGAGTAGGCAAAACGTTTGGCAGAAATCTTGTCCGTATTTGGTTTAAGGTGATTATGTCCTTTCTACTTCTGCATTTGGCCAAAACATTCTAAAATGTAGAAATATGTTCATAACCATTGATATCAGAGCATTTCAAGCAGAAAGTTGCTAAGACCCGTTATGAAAAACCTTTTTATCCAATAGGGATTTGAGTCAGCTGTTTTGATGACTTTTTGTCATAGTGCATCTTCAGGTTTTTAATGCATATTCCCCATGCAAATTGATTTTAACATATGAACTAAGTTCATTAGACTTTTTTGTATGTGTGGATTACTTTGGCTGCTACTGATGTCTAATGGAAATTTCTTGCCAAGTATCCCTGTTGGAAAAATACATCTACTGACATAAGCATGTGTTGAAAACTTAATTTAACTCTGTGTCGCAGGGAAGATTTCCACAAAGTTACAAAGTTGCTTTTGTACTTTTTCAAATGATTAAGCATATATAAATACACAAAAAAATAAGAATAACATTGAAACATTCAGTAACTGGATTTATTAAGTGGCGCACAACACATAGATTACACACAGATTGATGTCTTAAAGCCTTCATTTCTGATGTTTATGATGCTTTTCTGCTGACGTTTGAGTTTAGAATATTAAAAAAAAATCTATATTGAATTGATGAAAAGGATGTTTAATGCCTGCTAAAATGTTACTTCTAAAAGGTGCTTTTCATCTGATAATCAAGACTGATTGGAATGCATATTGTAATATTGAAAGTGACTGTATCTCTTAGAGACCGCAATCAGCCATCATTTTACTTTTGAATATAAAAAAATGGTAATTTTGTCCTCTTTTACACACACACACACACACACACACACACAGTTGTGGAAAGAAGTATATTCAAAGGAGACTATGAAGATTGCACACATAAAAGCCAGTGTATTAGTCAGGAGTATGAGTCAGCCAGGCAGAGCGGTTGTATAAGGTATTCTGTGGCGCTAAAGGACAATCAGGTTAAGAAAGAAAGTCTTTAATGATGCCATTGTGATAAGTTATCATTGCTTGAGACTTGTTTTAGATTTTGTCAGCCTGCCGGGTTTAAGAGAAATTTCCACAGTGCCTGTTAAGTTTGCCATTATGAACATTTTTAAAAGCTTCCCTAATACAATATAATAAAACCTTCCTTTGGGTATATTCCAACTCAGCCAGTCTTCTACAGAATTGAATTTCTGAACATGTTTTATCACATTATTATATAAAGCAAGGTGAATAATAATTCCCATCATTTCTGAGAATTGCCTCTCTTGTCCTTGCAGACACAGCAACAGAAAGCCACAGTATTTTCTGAGATATGCAGCTAAAACTCCTACTATCCAGTAACAACATTCTCCACAGCTATTTTGGTGGAAAATCTCAGGAATAAATCTACTTCCCCCCCACCCCCTTATGTGTTCAACCTTTTTCAAAGGAAACCGACCAGTTTGTGGTGCTCTTTCTCTCAGCCTTAGCACAGATCTTTTACCTTTGTAGATCAATCCTGCGTTCTGGTTACGAGCAGCTCTTGAGATTTCAGATAAAGATTTAGAATACAGTGGCAAATCTCTCCTAAAGATGGGATTGCATTTCTGTTTCCCTCCTTTTGTTCCTTTCTCCCGCCGTCTTTAATGGTTCACCATCTTATTAGTTTCCATCATCTTTGAGGCCCCTGAGTGCCCATAGCTCCAATCTGCGGCCTCGTCAATAGCTCAACTCGCGTCTGAATATGGAGCGATAACATGTCCCCATTGTGTAGGTGAATGTATGAGACAGAATCAGCCAAGACAAAAGACGAAGCATAATGTTATGGGATAAATATCCATTTTCTTCATGTAGCTGACCCTTTATCTAAATTGCCCAGAGCTCCAACGACGGATAAAATAAGTATGCTACTCTGGACAGCAGGGTGTGCTTATGAGAACCAGAAGCTCCAAGCAGTCACAACATCTGTCTGCCCACATGACTGCACATGCTGTCCTGACCTTTATGCTTATGGCCATTTGCCCATGATTTCATCCCATGTCCCCCATCCAATTAGTCAACTTTAATCTCATAGTTAAGCTGTAAAGAAGTAAATGATGGCAGTTTTAGAAAAAAAAGAAACACACGCCCGCACACGCACACGCACACGCCCGCACACACACGCACACGCACGCCCGCACACACACACACACACACGCACACACACACACACACACACACACACACACACACACGCACACACACACACACACACACACACACACACACACACACACACACAGAGTCTGCATCTTTATCCGGTCTCACTGTGCAAAAAAAGGGAGGCAGAATCCAGAATGGGGGCATTAGGAGGTAACACGAAGGGCAAAAAGACAGCCTGAAACCAGATATCAGTTGAGACGGAGAATTTGTTTCATCCAGGGCAGTGAGTCTTAAGGATCAAATGAGAAGACACTCTAAGAGGATAGATTCCTTATCTGGCTTTATTCCGCCATGCTGCTGTAGTCTTTTATTGGTCTTTTTACCAACTCACCTTAAGCTAATCTTCAGTCAACTCAGTACTTAAAACATTGCCTTCCTAAGATGGGGTTTAAAGTTTTATGTTGACCAAAATTCAACTCATAAAATTATTCTGTGGATTAAAAACGAATGCTGCAAACAATTTTTTTGGAACCACTGATGCAATGAAAGCAGCAGTTGTCAATGTATGACATAGTGGAGTAGCTAGTTGCCTACATGTACCAGGGCAGTTAAGTGTACAAAGACCATATCGTATGAGATTACGGTAACTTATTAAGTCAAGACGGCATCTGGCATCACAGGCAGGGCACATCAGTGAAGTAAGAATCTGTATTTGTATGACCTTCAGCCATTTGGACTATGTGTATAGATGTGCAGGAGGAGGAGGTGTGAGAGTCTCTGGAGAATGTATGTGTATGAATTTGTCACCTAGAGGTGCAAAGTTGTTAGATTGGTGAGAATGGCAGAGGCCCTGTACACTCTGTGTACAAGAGCAACGCAGGACAGGTAATCTCAGCTCCCAAAGCCCATAGCAGCTCCAGACTCTTGGCTCCCCCACAAAATAGTCATTTGCCAGAAACAGTGGTAGATTTGCAGCAAAGCACAGGAGCTGCGGAGCCCAGGCAAAAGAGGAACGAGAAGAGACGTAGAGCACTGAAACCCCTGACCTATACCTGCTAAAGCTCCCCTCAGGGCTGGCCAAAGCAGAAGTTGGGTCACCCTGGCTTCCAGATGGCCTTCAAAGTCCCTAAAAGCAAGACAAGCCTGGGCTGAAGAGAGGAATCTTCCCCCAAAACACCCTACCTGCTCAGCAGGCTTCAGCTGGTCTCACTCGGACCAAAGTGCTTTTTTTTATATGTCCCCTGCAGCTCAGGGGCTTCGGCAGAATCCCCATTTTTAGAAATCGTTTTGGCCTTTCATGTACTTGAAGACCATGTGTGTCAAACCAAAGTGGCCAAGTACTTTTATATGTGTGTGTTTAAATATTTTGTCAATTAAATCAAAGCAGTTTTTTATCTGTATGCAGTCAAATTACATCAGTGTGAAAAGATGATCAATATTATTTAAGATTAAGAAGGACTCATTGAATAATGAGACAGCCATTTGCTCATGTTTTATCAATATATTCTGTCATAACCCTTTGAGGACATTCTCGATCTTGATATGGCCCAAAAGGTAATTTTACAACCTGTAGACAGATCAATGTTCATTGTTTTAAAATAATAAAACCCTAGCCCCACTTCTAACCTAAACCCTTATCCCCAGCATATTATGTCAGTAATATGGACATGTCTTTTTTTAATATATCAGTTTCCATAGCATTGTTACAGCACAACATAGGGGCCTGATTTACTTACTCATTTGATTGTTTTTGTTTGGGTGGAAGTATCTCTTGAAATAATGTACATGAGGAATATTTTTTAAATTTAATTGATCTTTAATCAAGATATTTTTAATAGACCCTAGAAAAATTTCTCCCTTTTTAACTCGTTCATACCAATGTTTTGTAATCTTCCATATTGAACTAGTTTGAAGACTGTAGAAACTTCAAGAAATCCATTCACTAAACAAGCACTGGGAGTAACAATATGAAGAAGAAATGTGTTCAACCTTAAGGGATACAGTCTTTTCCCACTTCCCCCTCTGAAGGGACGGTAGGCGTCCCATGTGTTGGCGACATTGTCAAGTTGAGAGTGGATCACTGCGTACTGCCCTCGTCCTCCCCTTGTGGCGTGCTGACAGCCTCTTGACGGTCCATCAGCAAGGAAATGGGTGGAGAGGAGGCTCTGGTGCAGAGGGAAGAGGCAGGGGGAGTGAACATGCAAAACTGCTGACAAGGCTTTCTGCCGCACCGTCGCCTCACTCAGCGTAATGAGAGATGTGGATGACAGGGATGAAAGCGAGTGGAAGTTCTAAAACAAGTTGGTGGTTGGTGTTGGATTGGAACGAAATGGAAGGAATAGTAAGATTGATACAAGAGCGTGTTTCAGCTCTACTAAGGTGTCACTTTAAATGGAGTTCTTTGTTCTGTTAAAATTGACATTTTGTCCTTTTTCTTTACGTTATAATTTATGACAAGCCTTCACACCACTGAATGCTGATGAAAGGAAAAAAAAGAGAACGAGGGGGGACAGCTTCTGTTCTAACAGTCATGCTTTGGAGCAGCGTGAATTAATTATCTTGACTTCAAAAGCGTATGTGTTTATTTATTTGGTTTGAAACTGGAAATGTTGAGTCACACTGAGCCATCTCTGTCACCTTGTAATGCAGCTGGGGAAGTACCAGATTAGGGAAAACTGAGGGAAAATAACCAATGAGCAAAAAATTAACTCATAGAGAGAGCTGAATAACAAAGCGAAAGTTCTACGAACCACAGAAAGAAAGGTTAACGCTAACATTAGAGTGTAAACCAAATATACAAAGCAGAACACAATAAAGAACAAAGTTCATTCATGTTGACAGAAAATAATGAACTTCATTTATTGGTGAATGAATTTCAAACAGAAAAAACAAGTGAAAACCTAAAGCACAAACAGCCTAAGATTTCAGATTTGTATTTTTTTGACCCCTTATTGTAAAGGATAGTGTACCAAAACTCTAATCTATAATTAAATTGCTGTTGTACTTTCAGTACGACTGTAGGAGTACGGCGAGCTCATTTCAAGATAGACCTTTCACATTTTGACTTTACCAAAAGGCCTGCTCATGTTCAAACAGTCTATCACCTTTATAGAGGACCATTGTCAGAGAAAAAGATTAAACATGAACCAGCACAGACAAATTCTGCAAGATGTAATTGAAATTTTTCCAGTTCTTCTTATCACCCTAGTGATAGGATAGCAGCTGAACACGTGCCGCAGTCTCAATGGAAACACCCATCATCATCAGACGTTTGCTGTTTTTTTTGCCAATGGAAAAACACAATGAAACCTCTTCCTTTTTTATTTTATTTCCTCTTGAAACCAATTTCACCGATGAGGGGAAACTGATTTGCAATATATGAGCTTGTCTGTTTGTCTGAGAACAGTGACAAATAATGGAGAATGTGCTACAGGGTGAAAAATGGTCCTCGTGTTGGGCCATGCCTTTTTACAATAAATGTTCCCCTCACTTCTTCTTTTTTTTTTTTTTTTCTTTTGTGGCTTGAAGCAGTGGTGACAAAATAGGTTTATGGGGAAGGAAATAAATAACTTTACTGTGAGGGTTCCCATATAATCTGGGAACTCTCTTCTTTAGAAAAATAGACAGCATTAGGTGTTTGCTGGAAGTGTTTGAAATGATCTATGGACTTGTTTTGGCCTACGTGGTGTAGAGGGGTACCATCTCTTATGACATTTCAAAATGGAAACTTGGGAGGTTTAGGTGGCGATCTATCAGTGCCAAGCAAGATTTCAAATATGTGACATCAGCTTTAAGCATCTGAGTTCTTTTTTCAGCAAAAATGTAGTGTATTTGTCATATTTACGCATTTGTTTCATATCCTCTTTATAGTTCTACAACCTCAACATCTCTGCTGTGCTTGACTCAATTAAGTTTCCAGCTGAGCTTTTTAGAGCATTGTGCCTACTTCCCCTGAAATGCACTTGCAGTGTGTTTTAATCTGATTAGATTTTGCTGTATAAAATGCCTTTAAGCCAATAAATCACATATTGTTTTCTGTTGCAAAAGCTTTTGAAATATGATCGACGTTCACTTGAAAAAAATACGGAAACTAAAAATATGAATAGGCTTTCTGGCAAGTGGATAAAAGCACAATTACAAAAACACTAACTAAAAAAAAAAAAAAACTCCATATTGGCCGACACACAAAAGAATTTGAGAACTGGCAAGCAGATAATTTAAGATAGTTAAAGCAAAAATGAGCATTTTATATTTATTTTGTGTTGGCTAAAATAATTTTTATTATTTATTCCCTCTTAACTACTGACTTTTAAAAAAATGTCCTAGTTTAATACCTTACCTGATCCCTGTGTGTGATGAGAGATCCAGCTGCCACTGGATTAGTCCAGTGCTATTTGTTTTTAATCGGTCAAGGTATCCAGGTCATCTGCATGTTGTAATCATTCGATCTTTTCATCCATTTCCCCCTGCTCTGTGTTTGATTAGAAGAGGACTCAGAGATAAAGAGAAGTAAGGTTTTGATCTGAAATCTTATGAATGACCAGAAACTTCTTCAACTATAATTTTCAAATGTTTAAAAGATTTTAAAAGCAAACTCGGATTTAATATTGTGCTAAATACTCAGCAGACTGATCTTTGGATGCTTTCCTGTTTTAGGTATACTAAGTTTGCTATTAAAGTCTTAGCTGGGGGTGCAGTACTACATGAGATCATACCCTCGAAAATATAGTTTAAAAAATCATTGAAAGCCTAAAATTAATATAAAACTCTCACTACATCATTCTCCAACCATGCTTTGGAGATTATACATGCCAGAAGATATGTGTAATTTACATCCATGCTGCCATGACTGTTCTCCTTTCTCTTCGAAGGAAAGGCTACATTCACAGCTAAGGCTTTTGCAGCTCCGTTGCTTAACTTTCACATCAACATGTAGCTGGACTGTCAAACTGGGGTAGGCAAGCAGCACTTTGATAATAACCACTGTGGGAGAAATGAGAAAGCGAGTGGGGTTTTAGCTGAATCATGAATATCCCATTATCTTTTTTGCCTCAATAAAATGCACATGTTGACCAGTGATATATGAAACAATTTGTATCAGTGGTGTCTATAAACCAGCTGTTAGTTGAATGTGAGAATGCAATCTTAGTGTATACGTCACTCAAGATTAAATTAATGGAGACTTTTCAATTATGCACTGTGAATCAAAAATTCTATAGTCTCTTGCGATGTTTGACCTCACTGATGTAGAGTTTTTTTAAGCTCCTGGACTTCCACATCATAAAGGCCCTGTAATCTGATCTCAGAAGTATCAGACTTGGTGTTCTGTTTTGCTTGAAAGAAGCAAACTCAGACTCTAATTTGTATATGACAAAATTGCCTAAAGATATTCTCATGTGTGGTAAATACAAAGACAGTCAAGTAAGAGGGGGGGGAAAAACACTTATTTCCCCCTGTTGGGGCTACATAATAGGTAATTAGTTTTCAAAAATTATCCAGGGCTCGGGGAACAACTCAGTTGTTTGTTACTCTCTCAGAAGCAGCTGCATCTTTTCTCTAGGCATTATTGCTCTCAAACACACACTGAGCTATCTGCTTCTTCGCCAGGCATCCATAAAAATCTGGCTTTGCTGTGTCATTAAAGAATAGATTTGGGATTCTGCTGTGTAGCCAGACATGAGTAAGGAGTTGAAACGCAACCATCAGAAAACGACAGGGATAGTCAACATGGATTTGTTTGATTTTTGAAATATGTTTTCTCCTCAGACGAGCTTTAAAATGTAAGTATCTCACCCGCTGCCGAAACCTAATAAAATTACTTATTTGGATTTTAAAAGAAACATGTTATTTTGTTGTTTGGCAAAATTATTCATCAGAATGGGGCCAAGACCAAAGCCGATATCTTCCATCTTAAAACAACTTTGCTTTCAAATGCTCATTTAAGTTTGTGGGAATTGTAGCTTTTATGTGTCTCTAATTTGCATTAGATCATTATTCACATTAAAGCTGACGGTTATTTACAAAGAATATTGTATTGGTCTGTGGTCTGTTTCAAAATATGCTCCATATGAAGCATTTATCACAAAATGCAAAACAGCAAAGTAATAAAATACAAAAGTAATGGATTGCTACAGAATTGCCAGAACAGCTTAACATTTTTCACTTTAAGTAGTGATTCTGGATGAATATGATTAGTACATTCTGTTTTATAATATGTGTTTTATATTCAACATTACTATATTGGACCAGGGTATTAATCAATGGTGTATATAATCGTGAGTTAGGATGGCAAATGGCAACCTCATAAGTCAACAAAAAAGGAAATGATTAGAAACCAAAACTTAAACACCCCAAGGATCATAATGACCAAGGATAATAGGAGAGTCCCAAACAAAACAAAAAACAAGATCAAGGTCAGTAGGTTGGTGGTGGCTAAGGTAGAGGAACCCAGGAGGTCGACAGGATCAGGAAACAGAAACAAGCCCATCTGACACTATAAACCACTATAATCTGACACTTCCTCAGATTACTTGGGAACCGGTGCTGAAGGTGGGTCTGGCACCTTTGGATGTTGTTGGAGAACTCAGGAGCAGAAAGTGGATTCCTCCTCGAAGAACTCATAACAGGAACAAGAAGTGGTTCACGCCAGAAACCATTACCAAAGTACTCACGAATAAGAACAAGAGGTTGATGTTCTCAAACCCCTTGTTGAAGTTGGTAACAGGAACATGAAGCAGGATGTCCTTGATCCCCTCAAAGGACCTGGTAACAGGAAGACAAGGCTAAATTTGAGCTACCAAAGATGGAGGAGTAGAAAAGAAAATCAGCGGTGCAGGCAGCAAAGATGGGACGGAGGATAATGGGGAGGATTGAAATGAAGATGAAGCATTAAGAAGACTAAGATGGCCATCATATGATGAAGATTGCATAAATAGAGTTTGTGTCACAGATTTGGATCTGGATCTTGCTATGCTCTAGACTGCTGAGAAACTCTGGGGATGCATTGGGTGGTGCTGGGCTGGAAAGGGCTCATGAACACTCAGGAGAGACCAGGGGTTGGGAACACTAAGGCGAAAATTAGTTTGCTTTGTTGTTCAGACGCGGCAGCAGCTGGAGGCAATGAGTGGACCTTTTTTTCTTTGAAAGTCAGTGGTGTTTCCTCTTTCATGTCTTGTGAAAGAGGAAACACCATTGAGTCTTGAACTTTTGGCTTGTCTTGAAAAAGGTTTCAAGACTGGTTAGTCTTGAAACCTTATGTCATCAATACACCACAATGCACAATCACATGTCAGCCAGTGCAGCTCTGCAAATACCTAACTGGCAATTCAGAAGTATAACCGCGGTATGTTTACATCAAGGGTGTCCAATCCCAGTTGTCAAGGTCAAGCTGTTTCAAATGCTTGATTGTCTTCTGTGTGTAATTAGACTCTGAAAGAAGATGATGATCCATTCATATGATTCAGATGTCTAAAACTAGGGAACATTTAAAATATGGAGGGCTGACTTTGGACCCCACTGAGTTACTTCAATCCCACATTACCTCAAGGTCATTTCAGTAATCTCACAGTCACAAAGTTTGTGGTCTGGCTTGATGTGAAATATTTTAAATGGGTTCCTAGCGCTGAAACAAAGAGAGACTCCAGAAGTACTGTACAAGAACATACTTCTGGATGTAAGACTTGACACCTAACACCAAATTTACAGATGATTTTCTTTGACCTTAAATGATGTACCTCATGTTGTATTTTTGAGCTCCTTTTTATGACTCTTGAGCCTTGAATTGTGTCTGTTTACAACTGCAGAGCGCTAACAATTGCTCTCTAGTGCAATCTCAGCTGCTTCTCTCTCACTTTCCATTTTACCCACAACTTGGGGCAACGGCTTTTGAAGAGATTCTATTTGAGACCGTGCATTGAATATTTCACCAGCCCAACCTGTTTTCTTAGTCTGTGTTGTCTTGCTGCTCACAAGAGGTTCATTGGTAGTGCAAGGGAATTGCCTGTGGTTGTGCTGGGCTGCGCATATCTTCCATGCCTTACTACTTCTCTGAACCCATTATGGTTGATTAAGTTGATTTAATCTTAAAAAATTAAATAATCTCAATTTGATTCAGAAAGCAAAGAGTGACTTTCTGTTTTACATGATATGCTCCATTTAGCATAGATCTTGATCAGCTTTATGACTGCTGCTTAGAATGTATGGATTTTATTTAAAGATTCAGTATTATGAGTGTGTTGCCTTTTATTGTCCATCTCTGTTCCTCGTTTCCTCTTTCTTGCTACACAGTTCTATTTTTGAGCCATGCCCTCCAACCCTGCAGGGCACATTATTGATCAGGCTCTGTATAATCAATCCATCACCTTAAGATTGATCACAAGATGCAAGCAGAAAAAAAGGATGGTGCCAACCATGCATCACTGCATGTCTACTCAAGATGAATTTTCATTGGTGAGAACAGGTCATCTTCATATTGTATAATTATGATTTGTTTTCTCTACCATCCATTTGGACAATTAAGGTTGTGCTGCAGTACAGACAACAAATTTGTGTTGAACTAGACTGCCTTTAGCATGCGTTAAGGATTACAGAAGTCTGGAGACTGCCTTTTTACTGCTATGAAAGGGCAGAAAAAAAGCTATCTCATAATTTAAACATGCAATAGCTATATTTGCTTAAAACGTCTATCAGCCAGGGTATGCAGCTGTTTTTTAAGAGGTGGTATGTGAGATACTCCATGGATGCTATTGTTAGCTGTAAAACAAGGTGCTTCTTTTAGGGCCCTTTGCTACTGAGGGATGTATACATGAGGGGCTGATGTATTCGATTTGACAGCTTATTGAAAGAGAGAGGGAAAAAGGTTTTTATCAGGCAACTCAAAAGCTTGTTCAAGCTTCCTACATCCAATATGAATACACATATGAAAAGAATGAAATTCTCTATATTTTATTCACCCAGACAGTAAATAAATATTCTCACAAACAGACTACAGTTCTAAGCAAATTGTTGAATTTAATAAAACCCAAAAGAATACCAAATACATATTTTATTTCTCCAATTTCTCCATGTTAAATATGTGCAGCATCAGTAGCCTGGATTGAGGATTCCAACTTTATGGTGTGCTTGGTTTACTATTCCTTTTTCTATGGGAGATCAGAAATCCTGATTTCCCAGTTCAAATAGAATGCAGCATAATATGTTACCAGATAACTGTAAGGCTGTGCATTACAGCAGTCTTGCATTTTTTTTATCCACTGAAGCTTAATCATTCATGCTATGTTTGTAGGAAGTCATTTTAACATCTTCAAAATCAATGTAAGGGGTTTACATTCTCTACACTACAAATAAAGACAGCTTTTTATTAATGCTAACTGTGCTAATTGCTATTTTAAGGTGTTAAGGACTGCTTACAATGCAAATTAGTTGAGTTGTTTTAATGAGACAGCTTTTTCTCTATTTTACACATAGTAATGTTGCCTCTATTTAAAATAAATATGATTTTTCTCAAAGCTCTATAGATGTTATTCTCAGAACGTGTTAAACCAGCTACATAATAGACCTTTATTGATAGCAAACTTGCATATAAATAATGACGTTGATTTTTCAGGGTCATCATACAACTTAGATTGGATACCAGCCACAAAAATAATCAGTCTAGTTATTATGAGGTTTATTATAAACTTTCTGAATGATTCTTCTTTCAAGGTGACTCTGGTACTTTTGGTGCTTTCAAAGGTACGGTTGTCAGAACTAATGCCGACGTTGACATTTCTTGTTGCCACCTGTTACCAGAAGGTGGAATTTTAAATGTGATCAGTGGAGAACATCTCCATCATTTATAGATGATTCCCCTGGTTTGCAAAGGTGTAGGTCAGATTTGGAAAAAGTCTAATGAAGATAAAATGATGCTATCCAATCAGTTACTGAAGAGGGAAAATGACTACACTTGATCTGGTGATCAAGTAAGATAGTGCTCGCCTTTGCATTTGGTTACTTAATGCTGACTGTGCATGTTATAGTTAAATTATTGCAAGGAAACACTTTTTAAATGAAGGAGAATTAAACTGATTTGCAGTCTACAAAGGAGATAGTTTCAGACCAGGTATCTTGCTGTGCTTGTCATGCATTTTTCAGTAGGAAAAGCTTTGAAACAATACGTACAACCCTGTGGGGATTCGGTACTGCTTAAATTTTCTGCAAGGCACAAAGTAGTGTTTTTCCTGCTTACATGCATGGTAATAGGGTAGGGCAATGCTTTTTTTTTGTAGATACACACCTATGCTTACATCATAAGGAAAAAAATATTTTATGTATGCTGAGCCTCTGCTCTTCATGCTGCCCTTATGTTCCGCCTGGTGAACTGATTAATTCTCTGTGAGTAGAGTGAAAAACACTTCTGGGAGGCAAAGAGTGAAAGGGAATTCAAGTGACAGGAACTGAATTTCGCTTGGTAATAAGGACTCACTTTGCTAGGCAGACAATAGATGCAGACACTTGCTTCCTACAGATACATTTTATGTAAACTGTTCAGCCATTTTGAGAGAATATGAAGTTATTGTCTTGGATCAAGCAAGATGAAACTGATATAACGAGTGGCTTCTTTTGGGATCTCATTTGCAATGACTTGTGCTGATGTGGTTTTACTCACATAATGCCCTCTTCAGCAGCTTCCTGGCTGTAGTCCACCAGAGGCTAGACCTTTTCAACCCTTCTGGTCACAGAGTCCGATTGCTCATCTCATTCAGTGTGTTCCACTGTGGTGATGACGCAGCGAAAATGATGAAGGTTAATAAAAGTCAAAGTAGTCTGCAGTGACTTGGATCACCCTGGAAATATAATCAGGATGGCTTCCATATAAAGATCATGAAGTTTTGCTTGAGTTTATTGCAGTCACCTGTATTCACTCTACAGCAGATGTTTGGTGGCTACACATGAGCTAAGTGTACTGAAATAAAACCGTAGGCTTTGTTTGGTGTGTAAAAAAAAATTAACCACCATGGCAGTACCATCTGTTTATATTTTTAACACTTTTGAACCAGTTGTTACAAATTAGGAAAGCTGAACTTATCAATTGAGTGCAACAAGTGGAAAACAAACATGATACTTGTTTTACTTAAAGTAATTTAGAAAACTTAATTACCAGCAGCAATCCATTGAAATTGTTTTCTCAATAGGGTTCAGGTCCAGTTTTCTATCCCATGAAGCACTTTAACACCAAGGTCACTGAACCAGACTTTGGTACCTTTGGCAGTGAGAGCTGGTGCAAGTTCCTGCTGAAAAATGAACTCACCATTCCATAAATCTTGTCAAGAGAAGCAAGCATGTAGTGCTCAAAAATTTCTGTGTAGAATTCCCAGCAGTTGACATGTCTCCTCAAGTCATCAATAGCTGTAGAAATTTATCACATCTTTCTGTGGAACCAAGAAAATTGGTTTCCAAATACTGAAATAGGACTTTGGGTCAACATTGTCCAGTTCTTTTTCTTCTCTTGAAGCAAGAGTCAACTCACTTTGCTTCCCAAATACATGTGGACCTTTTTCTATTATGGATTCAATAAATCATTGTTAACTTCTTGTAACAACTAACAGGACTACAATGATAATTACCTTGCCGGTACGTCAACATGAATAACAATCAGCAATTGTTTAATCTCAGTCTTCCCCTTTAATATTGCTACGTCTAGGAGATAAAATTATGTGAAGTTGCTGTTATGTTAAATGGCTTTATCCTTCAGCTACCAATCTAACTTTATCTCACAAAATCTATTATGATTGTTTGCCTGGATTAATTCACTCTATTTAATATTTGCCTAGCATTACAGACGTCAGTGTCTGTTCTCCTACCGGTAGATGGCATAACCACGAAGAGATAAATTAAAGTCCTTGGTATGCCACCTGCATATTAGCAGCTATAACAGAGATAGCAGGGGATGTTGGACTCTGTAATTGTATTCTGGATGGAAAATGTGGAGGCCACTGGTCTCATCCATCTTGAGCAGTGATGTATGGAAAAATGAGAGGAGGAAGAGAGAGAAATAGAGAAAGAGAGAGAGAGGCAGGACCCAGGGCTTGTCTTCACGTCGTCAGTCACGTTGACACCTGGAACTGCTCAATCTCCTTACCTGGGGGATGAAGGAATATCGGGAAGACTGCATGTGTGTGCAGGAGATTAGAAAGGGAGAAGGATAGGAAGCTTGACAAAATGGATGAGAAGGATGAGTATGACTGACAGGGGATGGTGAAGCTGCCATTGAAAAGTTGAGGATGCACACATGATTGTGTGTGTATATATATAGATACAAATGCATACACAGCACTATCAGTCACTGCATTCAATATGTACGCCTATTTCACAGAAAATGTTAATTTTAATGGCTTTATCGGGATCCTACTATAATCCATCTGTATGCACGTTCTACTCAGTCATATTGTGGCTTGCCGGAGAAGGTGCTTCTGAAGAGCAGGAAAGGCTACATTTAATGTACACTGGAAGCAGAGGCAGTCAGCTAAAACTAGCACTTTCCTCCTAAAAGATGCATTGTCTTTCCCGGGCATGTCTATTTTTGTACAGGTAAAGCGCTCACCTGGAATTGGATATGAACAGAGCAGACTGTATTTTCTGTTCCAACAACTTAAGTTTTGAAGAAGCAGACAGAGCTGTAAGCTCATGAATATATTCTTCTCGTACCAGCATACTGAGAAATTTGATGAAGATTTTTACATTGGGATTTTACCTTGAAAAAACTCCTCCTGAGAACCACACATAGTATTGTATAGGCGGCTTCAGATTTTATGTCCAGTGACTACAGTCGTATCATTTTATGTAATTAGTATCATAATTAATATCTTTCACAATGTAAACCTAAATCTAAAGGTTTAAAACATTTTAAGGATATCTCTCACCTTGCAAAACATATTGGCCTGAACAAAACCTAAATAGAAGCTGAGTGCTGATTCTTGATTGGTTTTGTTTTGGTCCAAAAATAAGTACTTCAGTTTTGTTTCTAATTACTTGAAGAAGGTAATGGCACACCAATGCATTGATTTGTTGTATCGGTTCACAGTGACCTGGTGACATCAGATATTTTGATTAAAAGTACCAAATAAACAGTTTAATATGTAATGTGTACAGTTTTTTTTGTTTATCCTTTATTATTTATCAAACTTCATAGGGTTAAATTTTTTTTGAGACTAGACAGAAAAAAAAACAGCGTAGCAGACAAGATAAACACAACAAAAATATTGGTAATGGCTATAAGCTAGCTGCTAAAAAAAGTGAGCTAAAGGATTTAAAAGTGTTTTGTTTTTCCCAATACAACCACATCAAGATATAACCATCACATGCATGAAAATGGCTATATTAAGATTAGTCATGCCTAGATTGCATTGCTTTACAGAGATTACTGTACATGTTATGAACCATTTCCTTTATTCATAAAAAGTGAAAATCAAAATTTGGAGTTTCATATATTGTGCTCTTTCACAAGTGTATAAAGTCTTGCAAGCTGGTGTCGATGTAACTCTTCTTACAACTAAAGAGAAGATTTACATATTCTATAAATTTACATTTAAACCTGTCGTAGACTCCTTTAGTTACATACTGCATTAATCCCTGTTGCACCTACAACATAGCAAATTTTTAAAATGAAGTGGTTATCTAGACTCATTCTAGAAATAAATGTTCACACCATTTAAACACAAAATGCCTCTTTTCACAAAAACACATAAGTACCAATTTTCTCATAAACAATCACAAAATTCCTAAAAATAAAAAAAACTTTGTATAAGCTGCATGACTGTCCCCTGTGTCCGTGTGTGGGCGTGTGTCACTAGTGGCTGTCAACTACTTTGTTTTTTTTGTTGTTTTTTTCACATTTTCTTCTCTGAAGATTTTGTTGTAATAAATATCAACTTGCTGCTTTTAGTGCTTTTATGCTCTGTGGTTTTATTGGCTGTTTTGTGCTTTATATTCTAGCTGATTTTCACTGTCTGTCAGTGTCTAGACAGACGAGGCAAACACTCGTAGCAGAGCAGCTGTAGACAGATGAGCTGGCCCTGCACACAGTTGGTAGCCAAGTGAGGGATGAAACACACAAACAAAGGTCACCTTACCTCTAAACCCAGGCAGCCTGGAGAAGAAGTCAGAGCTCACCACGGATGCAGCAGCAACCTCACTCTGCGTTTTCTCCTCCTCTCTGCAGCGATGAACTTTCCCTGGACTCATCTGTGGGGCAGGAAGGGAAGGGAGGTGAGGGGGAGCCGCAGGGTGAGGACCAGTCACAACCAGAACCAGAACCACCACAGCAACAGCCGCAACAGCAGGAACAAAAGCCTGAACCCCAGACTCTGCCATCACAGCCCCAGCCTGAGCCAGAGCCCCAGGCTGAACCTCAGCCACAGTTGGAAGTTGAACCCCAATCCGAACCTGAACCCGAGCCTTCACCAGAGCCTGATCCTCCGCCCCAAGATGAGTCTGTGACCAATGCCGTGCCACAGGACCCTCCTGAAGCCCCGTCGCCTTGCCGTGAGGAGAAGATGGCGGTTGAGGCAGAGAATCACAAATCAGAGGAGGTTGCTGAGGCAAAGACAAGACATGAAAGAGATGAAGTGCAAGGTGAGAGCGGCGAAGGCCAGCCAACGCAAGGGGAAGAGGACGAGGAAGAGGGAGGAGCAAAAGGAGGCGGTGCAGGCAGAAGGGCCAGTCTACATCACACAGCCTCACCCCTGAGGGTGCAGCGCAATGGGGCCGGATCACACTCCGCCTCCTCTGACTATGAGCTCTCACTTGACCTCAAAAACAAGCAGGTATGGTTGTCCTGGGGATGGGGGGTATGTTGGTATGTTTTGGGGCGTGGGGAGGGGGTGGATAGATTGTGTTGGCTTGTGTCTGCTTTACTTTTTGTGGTCAGACTCTGTGGTGTGGCTCAGTTTCTGAATGATAACCAGGGCATATTGACATATTTGATTTGCTTTAATAAGATATTTGTTGCTATTTGTGTGAGTTCTTCTGGTGATTGTGGATAATTAAAATGGGTTTTAAGGATGTTTATCCACTATCATAACATTATCATTGTCATGCTATCATTTCATCAACATCTTCACTTGATATTGTGAAGCTAAACTTGAAATCTCTGTTTCAAAATATTTAAAAAGTGTAACAGTTTTGTTTTACTGACTTAAGTCAATTATAACATTTAAGGCATTTTAATAGTTTCTTTTAAACAGTTGTATTTGTACAGTGACTTCCATGTTCACAGGTCTGTCTTGTAATCATGTTTTTCACCAGGGTAACAGAAATCATCCACATCACATAATCATCCCCATTTCAAGAGCCATTAAACATTTACCATCCATTTCCATCGTCATTCCTCTCAACAACATTCTTCAGCCCATGGATTTTCGAGCAGGTAAGGCGGGTTACAGTTAGTCCAAAATTTTCTTTTGGGTTCTTCAAATGTTTTCTTTATTGATTTTACTGACCAAAAATGTGTCCTTTAAATCCCTTTCAGTCCCTTCCTATACCTATGAAATATATTTCAAAACACAATCAACAGCATTTTATGAAGAGTAATTTTTGAAGCTTTGATGATTTTCATGCTTTTATTTCACTGTGCCATCAATATGATTTGAGTGATTTAGGAACAGACATTAACCCCTACTGAGTTCTAGCCTGTTGCGTCAATAAAATCAATACCATTTACATCCAGTAAAATAACACTATGTTCTATCAGCATTACGTGGTCTATTTTAGTTTTGTGTCGCACTTAAATAATTCACTCACCATTGAGTCTCAGAATGCTGCTGTCTCTCCTTTCTGTTTTTCTTGGCAACAGTATAGTTTGACCCTGCCAGAGTTTCTGCAAATCAACCTCAACACAATGTGCAAAACAGACTGAGAGCTCCATGAGAAAATGCTGTAGAGTTTCTTCAGACAGGGTTATATCAATAAAATAGCCTGTAAGTCTTACGAGATAGGCGCAAGGGAATAGGCTTTGATTGTATAAAAATAAAAACTACTTAAGACACAGTGGGGTTGCAATTGATGTTATCACCTGCAGTAGAGGACAAGAAATGCTAATAAAAAGACTGTCATTCTCTGTTCCTTCTGCCCATATATTGGATTGGCCCCAATCTAAATTTGTAAATTTGGGTTGTGGCATCACTATTTGTTTCTGCTTAGTTTCCCAGTTTTACTTTTAAAGGTAAAAAAAAAAAAAGTAGCTGTTGGAAACAAGTGTTTCTAATCTTCTAAATATATTTCAGTGTGACAAATGTGCATTTTTCATATCATATACCTTGGTATATGATATTTTATTGGAGTTCCTCTAATAAAAGTCAGAGGATTCACTTCTGCTAATGGAGCTGCCACTGAAACTTGTAGAATGTACTTGTGAAGGATGGTTTGCCAACACCCCCCTGTCATCTCTATTCACTCCATTTTGACTGGATTTCCTCCCCCATCACTCCTTTAATCGAGGCTCAAAGTTCTTTTAACCTCCCCCTTCGCTTTTTTAATCTCAGATCTGAGAGTCCCTCTTTTCTACTATCTCCCTGTCAACGAGGCTTGAGACACACGATCGCCTGGATTGATTTTCTGTCCACACACGTGGGGGTGTAGGGACTTGATGGATCTCTGGATCAATGTCAAAGTAATTGGATCTGCTGGGCGATACCTTTATTGCCACGGAAGAACCTGGTGATGGATTGTTTAAGTCACTTAAATCTGAGCATTAAAACCTGTGAAACTTGTGACATCTTTCTAAACTGAATATATTTTAAATGTGTAGATTTTCATTTAGATGTTGTGTTTTCCCTTTGCTGTTCACTTACCACGTCATAAAAGTATGTCTAATTTAAATTTTAAGTCTTAAATTTAATTTCTAACGTGCTTTGGAAACATAATTTGAATTGTAATTGAATATAACTAAATGTACTCAAGCAAAACTGTGATAACATTTGTATCCCTAAAATTTCACTCCAGTTATTTTTTTAGTATGCACTGATTCTTGCAACATGTTGGAATGAGAAGCCAACACCACCAATCAAATGAATAGAATGCAGTTCAGCTAAGATTAAATTGGAAATATCTACATCAAATTGCTTCTTCAATATAAATTGCAAGTGTTTCTTATTGGTCACTTTAGATCTGATCTTAATTTTCTATTTCACTTAAATTCAGGAAATTGTAAAGGAAAAACATACATTTCAAATACGTTCCAGATTATCTCCCACTTCATCTAAGTCAGTAATCCTGCTTACCATAAATGCACCAACAAAACATGTCTGCCTTCTACTGATAACATGTGACTTTTTCCATTGTCATCCTTGTTTTGCATTACAGTCAGCATTCCTTAAATCCCTTTACTATTATATAATCATAATCATGTCATTAATCATGCGAATGTTTCTATGTTGTAAAAACTGCTTGCATGAGCTTGAAAGCTAATAATCCTTCCTTTGCATTTTGATTATTTTTTGTGTGTCTTTTTTTGGCACATGTGGGATCTAATGGTGTGTTGTCTTATTTGGAACAGACTGTCTACCTCAACATTATTTAAGGCAGAAATTTGATTTAGTTGTTTTCCAGTTAACATTTTAAAGGGGCAGTGTTTAAGTTCATATTTTGACATGTTCAAGTGGAAAATGACGCACAGTATGTGAATGCTCCCATAAATTTTGAGGTGATATATAACACATTTCGGAGAAGGTTATTTTACGGGGAAATCTTTTTCATTATAGTTTGTTACCCATTATGTCATGTTTTGTGGTAAAGAGAGCTGACAGACTTGTGTCCTTTACTTTAGATATTTATATTTCAAATTAAGTCATTGACTATTAATATAATTTGCTGATATTTTCTCATTTATTCTCATTCATGCCCTTAACTTTGAGGAAAATTACTAATGCAAACCCAACCTGCGTGCTATTATCTTTTCAGCACCTTTTCGTTTCTCATTCGGAGGGGAACTGGAGGTCATTATGGTGCTGATCTGTCTGTCAAAATTGATTTAGAAACAGCAGAGGAACGGAGGACTGCCATTCTCTCAAATGACTGTGCTACCAAAATAATCTTTCTCCCCATCTCAGCTTAGTGAAGTAATCACAAGTAGAGTTGACAGGGGGCTAATAGGGTGAATTTTTAACAGTGCCAATCTTAGTGCGGTCATCTGTCTCACAACCCCTTTTTGTATATGTGACCTTCTTTTTGACACACTTGTTTTCATGTGTCTTGTGCTCTTTTCATCTGTCCATTTGCATCAATGACCTTTTCTTTCTCCACACTCTACCCACTCTGCCGCTCACAAACAGGAAGGGATAAAATTCTTTTTTTCCAATGACATGAGTCAGTTAATTAAAGAACCATTTCCTGAACCATTTGTGGTGGTATTTTTTATTTGTAAGAAAAATGACCCTGCTGCACACCATGTGGGAGTCTTAAAAATATTTTAGGTGGGTCTAAACTTGAGGAAATAAAGGGATTTTATAGAACAATAAGTCATGATATATCTATTAAGTATCTATTCTGCAGTTTTGATGCAGTTGGATTCCTAACGGTTTGTGTATACTGTATTGAGATTGATGGTGTTCTGATGTAACAGTAGAGGATACATTACTTGAATCATTTCCATCACGTTATATGGTCAAATTAAATTTCATAGCTCCATTAAGAGCCTCAAGTAATCAAAATATTATTAGCCAAATCAATCCCAATGTAAGTGATGCCGTCCGTTTTACTTTAAGGCTGCATGCCAAGGTGAGTGAAGCATCTGCATGGCGTCACGTTAGATTACGTAGTTTTACTGAGTTAGTGCCGTAAAATTTTATCTGCAGTTGCTTCAGTTCTGTAGCAGCGGTGCACATGTACAGTATACCAGATAGATTTTAGGAGAAAAAACCCCCAATTATGATAAAAAAAATAAAGTTTAAGCAACTCTGACAAGATGTCTTTGAATGACCAGAGAAAAAGAATTGGACCTGTTTTATATAAGTACATAAAAAATTGTCAAAAGTTTGTAGTCCTTAAAAATTTCCAGGGTTGTCTTTTCCCACATGTCATGCCTTTGAAATTTTGATTGCATGCATAGAGATGAATATATATGCAAACTAGAAGAGGACTTCACTTAGTAACTAGTGATCTTAAGTTGTTTTCTTATGTAGAAGGTAACACTTATGTTTTGTTTATATCTGTTGGGGACTCCCACAAGCACACACCCAATATCAGTTTAAGACTTTTAACTTTTTGCCTAAAGTCAAATAATATTTACATTGAAATACTTAAGAAGATAGAGTTCATCCCTCAAGAGGCTAACTGACTTTAGTTCAGAATTTTAAGTAACGTTAGCTAAACAAGATAAAGAGAATGTAGTACAAGCAGCTGTGTTTAGTGTGAAACTTCTGCATTGCTGGATAAAAATGCAAAAAAAAAAAGAGCATTGAAATCTCAGTCAACAAAGCTACAGAGCAATTTGAGTTGTACTGCTGCTCAACTGTCATTCCAATGCTTTTTGTGTTAACATGATATCAGATTTGATTCACCTTCCTCTCCAACTGTAATATCTTTGTTCTTTTTAGTTGTCATAATTCTGGTTGAATGACCAAAAGTATCAGTTTCACCCTTGAGTAAAGACAGCAACATGGACCAAATGCTTCCCAGCCCAGACTAAAATGAAAGCTAAGCAAATAAGATCAACTGCCACATCCAATCAAATACTACACAACTAATCTCTGGACTCAAGGACACCTCGACGGCTGATGTTTTGCAGAATTGGTTTAGATAAGGGACACTTCTCCAATCAGTAAGGTCATTATTATTATGACAATGCACATTTTATAAAGTGCCTAACGGAGAATTTAGTTGGAGATAAAGTGCAGCCAGTAAATAGCAGTTTCAGTTAAAAATTGATAAATATTCACACTGAGTTTGACCAGACATGACAGCTGCTGCAGATACAGTATAGCTGTAGGCCTATGTCCTTTTCAGAAACTACCTTAATATTCTCCGTACGTTTCACTTTGCTCGCAAAGCCTCTGCAGAGAAATGTAAATGGGCTAGATGAGATGGCTTTTCGGTGTCATTTACTTTTTCTAAAGAGCTTTCCATGTGATTTCTGTTCTTCCAATGACAATGCCAGAAGCAGCATCTTGTTGAGCTGGCCACTTATCAGAAATTGCTAACCCAGGGGCCATTATAGTCTATCGGTGCTTTTCAATGGAAGTCTGCCCAAGCTGGTGTGATGACTTTGTCCTGCACTTAAGTAAAAGAAGATCAAAGTTACAAGTTGAGTTGACAGGAGGGTTGTTTTATGTGCACCAAACTATTCCTCATTTATGCCTGTAATTGTGATACCAAAGCAATGTTGAATTCTTGCAAGAAGTGAAAGAATAGAAATAATTTCTAGTTTCTTAAGCCAACTCCCATTTTTCTATAAATAGAGATTTCTAATTAGAAATACTGATAATGTATACTTCGTCAATTTTCAATTCAAATCTGTCAAGGCTAAAATCTCCTCAGCTCTCTTGTCCTTTAAAGACTTGGTACAAAACTAGAAATCACATTAGTTTAGGACTGAATGAAAAGGATCTCAGAGTGACTTGTGAAGATAAGCACTTATTTCTGGGCTCTTCAGAAGATCCCAATAGACTCACTGTTTTGGGAATTTTAAAGAGGTTTTATCTAGTGTTTGAGAAGCTGCCAGATGAGAATGGCAATTTTCCAACTCTTTTCCATTTCCTACACTACTTGAGTCAATTTTCACAGGCTCTAGGAATGACAATTAGGCTATGACAGCATTACTGTAGAAATTATGTTTGAGCTTATAAAGATTTGTTTAAAATACTGTGAGAAAATTGCTAAAGTAGTCCCATTATCTATTGACTTGCAAAAAATGTCACAAATACCCTTTGAACTTTTGATATTAATCATGTTGCAATACATTGAAACTTTAGGGTTTTATTAGGTTTTCATATTATAGACCAATGCAGTGTCATATATCATTGTAAGGTAACAGAAAAATAAGTGGAACGCCTTTGTTTTCAGCCCCCTTGAGTAAATACAATCCAGAGCCACATTTTACTGTATGAATAGCGATAAATCTTCTTGAGTTTTCCTTCCTGAGCTTTGCTCATCACACTGAAAATTGTTGTTTTACAAAAGGTAAAACTGAAACAGATTGTATGGACAGCAGCTCCAATAATCAGGTTTTAAGCTTTGCCTCAATTAGATTAAAATGACTGGCACTCACAAAAGTAGTTCGATGTAAGCCATTCCATTGTAATTCTCAAAAAAAAAAAAAAAAAAAAGATGTTTGCATTGTCTGTTCCGAATATTCATTTCCAAGGTAGCAAATGTCATAATTAATGCCATCAGCCTGTAATTAAACAGGTTATCTCAGATGACTTTCTGTTTCTTAAGATGTTAAAAACATAAAACAATTAAGTATGATCTCATCTATGTCTCTCTGTCTTTATTAGATCGAAATGTTAGAGCACAAATACGGCGGCCACCTCATCTCTCGCCGTGCTGCCTGCAAGATCCAGACTGCCTTCCGCCAGTACCAGCTCAGCAAAAACTTTGAGAAGATCCGCAACTCTCTCCTGGAGAGTCGCCTGCCCCGACGCATCTCCCTGCGCAAAGTCCGTGTGCAAAACACAGAGGGGTTCTCTGCTGAACGGGCCCTGGCAGAAGGCTGCAACTTGGCAGGCATTCCTTTGGTGCGCTCGCCGTCTTTGCCCGCCTCTGTTGGCAGCACGTTGACCGACCTGGAGGACTCCTTCACAGAACAGGTCCAGTCACTGGCAAAGTCTATTGATGACGCACTCAGCAACTGGAGCCTGAAGACCATGTGTTCGCTGCACGAAGGCGGCGCCTATCAGTTCAGCACCGACTCCTTCAATGCAGCAGCATCGGCCGCTTCGGGTGTGGAAGGGAGCGGCGAAGGTGGTAGTGTGGGACAAACAGCAGTTCATCAGAGTCCAGTTGACCCAAATGACCTGTCAAGAAGTGCAAGTAAGCTGATGATGGCCTTCCGGGATGTAACAGTGCAGATCGACAGCCAGAACTTCAGAGTTTCATCCTCAGTCATGGAATCATCAACCTCAGTCACTCTTGGCAGCTGTATTCAACAAGGGGCCTCCACCTTTGTAACAACCACTTCCTCAACCACAAACTCCACACCAGGCCCTCTCACACATGGACCATCAGATGAACCCCCACCTCCAGAGGCCCCCACAGAACCAATAGATGCCCCACCACCACCTCAAGAGCCCCCACCACTCCCGGCAGAGACAGAAATAGAAGAAGATGAACAGGAAGTTGAATTTCCTGCCCCTCCCCCTAGTGAAGAGGAGCTGAGTGATGAGATCCAACCTCCTCTCACCCCCCTTGATAAGATGTCTGCCATTCAAAGTTTAGACGAGGTGGCACCACCACCACCGACTGAGCCCGCTCATGTCCCCATTCTTCAGGAGCCCACGCTGCCGAGGAGCTCTCCTATGGTGGAGCCTCTTGACGTCAAGAGATGCGGCTCAGAGACGGCGGACAACAGCTCGGAGCAGATGAGCAGCAGCAGCACGTCGACGGAGGCGCGCTCGACGTCTGAGGCCTCATCCAAAGAGGCGCTGCAGGCTATGATCCTCAGCCTTCCACGCTACCACTGTGAGAATCCCGCCAGCTGTAAATCCCCCACGCTCTCCACCGACGTCATGCGGAAACGCCTGTACCGGATCGGCCTCAACCTCTTCAATCTGTGAGTGATGAAATTCTTTAATCTTTAAATTTAATCTCATTAGAATTCTAGAACAAATGCAAACTGTGACACAAACGAGAAAAAATGAAATATGTTTGAACGGTAGAGCATTTTAAATCTTGACTTTTTGTGTAAGGTTCATAAATTTTATTAAACTGTTTTTATATTTCTAAAATGCAAAGACCAAACATTTTGTATTACAGTGCATTGTACAACAACCTTTGAACTTTTCTAAAATTTTTTCTTGCATTCCAAAGGGAATGACTGATTTAAAAAAATACATGGAAGCAATTTATTTTATATTTTCCACAAACATAGTGCAATTTTAGAGCGCAATCATGCCATTATGTCTTATTATATATTACCTTCAGTTATAAAATTGCTCTAAAAAGTAACTTAAAAAAGTTATGTTTTTCCACACAAAAAGGAAACATAATTGACTTAGCAATTATGCCTTGAAATTGGGCCTCTGTCTCTTTAAGAGAGAAGCAAAACCCCTGGCATGTTTTTGATTTGAGATTAACATTATAACTTCATATAAAGCTAAAAAAGTCAATTTTACAGGATACTGCCCCTTTAAAATCATGTCTCATTTTCCTTTCACTTCACAGTTATGCTCTACCTTCTGTTGCCACACATAAAATTCAAAAAACTTTGTGGTTGTGCCGTGACGAAAAGAGAAAAAGGGATGTGAATATTTTTACAACTGTACATGTGGGAGTCTCACTTGTTCTTCTTGTGCAGAATACTCTGTCAAACTTTTCTATGTAATTCTTATGAACTGAAAAAGAGTGAAAAGAAATGTGACAGCAGATTTATTACAGATACGACACTGTGTGAACAGAAAGATTTATGGAACAATCTGTTACTCCACTCCTCCTGCATGTGTACCTGAACTGTAATAAGGCCTTCTGGACAGGAAAGAGCAGCGGAAAGCACTTTTTCCTCTCTGATCCCCATTGTACAGGGAAATCCAACAAAAACTACCAGATGCGAACTTTGCGGTTACTGAGACAGAGGAGTGTAGGAAGACATTTGAACACCAGGCTTATGTTGGACACGATAGGAATAAGAATATTGCGGGGGGGGGGTTTGGGTTGAAGTAATCCTTGAACACCACATAATGTTTAAAGTGGTCTGCACTGATATTTCCAGAAAATAGATCTGACGTTTATTCAAAAAAATCTGTCAAGATGCACAATAATAAAAAAAAACAAAAAACGCTATTACTGATGAAGTAAAAAATGCTAGAATTTGTATTTTTCAACAATTTACAATTTTCTCTTTGTTCTGACTTGACAGCTCTGAGAAACCATTAAGAGACGGTATCAACCTGGAATATGTGCAAAAGGGCCACATAGGTTTCCACCAAAATAAGGTGGCAATCATATCCTGCTGGCTCTGGGCTTTATCTCATTCATTATTGCACTCCCTGCAGGGCTACAGGTGTGCTTTTGGACTAGATGTGGAACATAGTGCCTGTTCCTTTGTGCTAGAGCTGCCCAACTGTATTCAATCACAATTTTCATCAAGGTTCATTCATGCAAAATGGCGCAAAACTGTTCAGATGCAATATTTTATAAAATCAAATATTATGAGGGCCATTAATTCAATTTTATTTTACCCTAGTTACATACATTTCTATTGTTTTCAATGCCTATACTGGAGGAATATATGCTAAATCCCACAAAGAATGATTGAAGACTGTGATTAAGGCAAAAAAGTAAGGAATGTTGGGGTTATTCAGAATTGATGCCATGGCAATACTCAGTATCACGTGCTTACAGTACAGTATCATGTGCTTATGTTTTGTTGACCTTTGACATGATGATGGAACTTTTTGGTCAAAACCGTAGAATTCAAAGAATTTGCTGGGAATGAAAAAAAAAAGGATTTATTTATCTCTAATTTGGGGTGAAGTCAATTATTTTCCATTTTCTGTTTCTGTAAAAAATATTTGGTATTTTCAAAACAACAAGACAGGGATATGGGTCACCCTTTAAAAAAAACACTTGCTCTGTCCAGACACATTTAATGCATGGATGCACCAACGTCTGCTTTACAGTAAAAGTGCTGGATGATTTGTAGTCATAATTACCATGAAATTATAATGGAGGCAAAATGAAACATGGTGAACAAAAGAGAATTACTTTGTACCTAATATTTTTATTTGGCATTGATAATTTCACTCTAAGTAGATTTTACAAAGCTTCTCGTACCATTAACAGCTTGTGCTGGTGGGCCACATTTGTTCTATTAATAAACAGATATTGAAAGGGCACAAAAAAGATTTTATTTTTTGGGGTAAGGGAGGGACTCTTTGGATATGTGTGCACAAGATTCTGATTCTGAGATTTTCAAAAGGCTGCCATTATACCCAAATCCAACATGCTCTATAAAAGATCTCAAAAGTTCTCAAAGATCAATAGGATAAAACTGCTCATACGTGTTATATTCTGTTCAACTAGTCCTTTATGATCTTCATGTCTTGCTCTCTTTTACTGTCTCACAACCTGAGTAAATCAGAAACTTGCACATCACAGAAAATATGTTCCTTTAAAAAGCTTCGCATATCTCTGCTCTTCTTAACCACCACGCTGATACTGAAAACAGCTGGATCTTTTCCGCTCAGTTACTGCATCAAATCCAAAAATGTTAGATTATAGAAAAAGATAATTCTGACTTTTTACTTTTTTCACCATGCCGACATATTTTTTCCATTTCTCTCTACCATTTTGTCAACACCTGGCACGTGACTGCGGCGTGCCCTGCGAGGTTCTTCCCTGGTTTTGATTTTGTCACTCTTGACGTGAGGCTGAGGGCAGCCGGAAGGCTAAAACCCCAGAAAATATAAAATAACCTTTTCAAATAAGAACAGGATTTTTCTCTGCAGTCTGCGAGGCGGAAACAAGCAAAGTAGTGACAAAAAAGACAACAGTTGTTTTTGTTTTGTTTTTATGTAGAAATAACCAAATTTTACGCAGCAATTTCACACATTTTTTTTTTACACTTTATTTTGATTTAAACTTTTGACTTAACTTTCATTATTCCTCCCTGAAGGAAAGTAGACATAAGTTTTAACCATGTTTTTCAACCCTCCCTTTAAAAAAATTTTTTTTTTATCAGATGTCCTTTATGTCCTTGCATTTGGTGTCTACATCTCACAATGTCTTAGCAGAGTTTCAGTAATTCTAGTTTGATGTTTTGTTTTGTTTTGTTTTTGTCACTGCGTCATTTATACAATCCTGACTTTTCTTCAGTGACGTCTGCATGGTAAGTTAATGTCATCCATCTGTAGAAATCATTATCGGCATGGCAAGAGAAATAACTATAAATTAGGACACATTTTGTGTTCTTATCACACAAGAAAGTTGTTTTGCTTAAGAAAACGTTGGTAATCAGTCCACAAGTATTCCTGCTCTTACTTTTTAAAAGTACAGTGTGTAACTTCTGCTAAAGAAGTTACACACTTTTTTTTTAATAGATTTGTTAAAACTGTGACTATGTCTTGACAGTATAATATGAAACATAATCTGTGAAAATAAATCAATCTCCTCGGCCTACTCATTTGATTCTGTTGTCATCTAGAGAAATACACTGTTTTGTCAAAAACAATCAATCAGAGCCAGGAGGAGGGTCTCAGCGCTGTCAATCACCTTTTTTTTGCCTATTTTTTCCCTTTTTACAAACACTTGTCTATATCCCCTAGATCAAAAACTTTGAGCGATAACCCCACTTGTAATAAACTGACTGAGAGGGTAGAAGAAGATTAAAAACAGGAAGTAAGAAAAAAATGAAAAGTAAAGAGAATGAGAGATAGAAAGGCAATCGAGCTTAAGGGTTATTAGTTCCACCACTTCATATCCTCCACCTCCTCTTACCTGCACTGTGATATCCTTTGCATCTTAAACAGCAGCGTTTGCTTTGGGCTAAAACTTTAGTATTGCTTGATCATGCAGACAAAAAAGCTCACATAGGCACAAAGAGAGAGGTACGCTAAAACCCAAATCCGTGTGCACAATGTTTGCAAAGCGAACTAACGAGTATTTTCATATAAAGTGACTTAAAGAGAGGGTGTTCAGGTGTTTTCATTAAATGTCTATATCCGCTTTTGTTTATGTGCAAGCTCGTCCAAGAATAAAAAGACGGATGAGTATAGCAGCAATAGGGAGGAGATGTGAGAGACATAAGAAATTAGGAGCGTGTTCGATAGGTGTTAGATGGGAAAGGCGTTCATATAAGAAATAGTCATAAATGTCACATATCTTCCCGCTTTCTTGCATTTCTTGTGTTGAAGATTTGACACTACAGCTTATTCTTGTCATGACAGTCATTGTCATTCTCGCCAAATTCAGGAAGAAAACTTTATCAAGTCGTCTTTCTCTCAACCTTTTCCCAGTGTTGTCTCTTCATGCTCGTGTAGTGAACACAATGATTAACCATTAGAGCGGCTCGTGGCAGACCTGGATCTTGACGAAAATGAAGCACCATCAGAACTGCATAAATTAAAGAAATATCAATGTGAAGAGTGAGTGTGTGAAAGATATATTAAGTACATATGTCAAGCAGGGCTAATTAAGATAGCAAAGCATGCCAGATTCCTCTAGAGAAATCTTGCACGTCAGGAGGCAAGTGCTTCACAAAAACCTGACTGCATGTGTGTACTTATTGAGACGTAGCGGGTGTCTGTTTATGAACGCACGATCCTTGACTGTGTTAACATTCTGCCCCCAGCGCTGAACGACCCGCCGCATAATTACAAACTCTAAAATCCAGATGTCAAACAGAGGGAGACGTTCTAATTCTTCATTCCCAGAACTCAGTGCCATTTTATCCCGTTTCGCTCGAAGTATGTAGGAAAAAAATAAATAAATAAAACATTTGAAAAGATCCTTTAATAACATAACGCAGCACCCGATCAAGCCAAAGTAAATTTGACAGGAACCGATTAGAAACAAATTCTAAATGGCAACAACAGCAGTGACTTGCCAAAATGCTAATCCTTCTTGAACCTTTTTCTGGTTTTTGTGACTCCAATGTGTTGGATTAGGATTTTATGTAATTTACCAAAATAAAATGGAACGTAAAGTGAAATGGGAGCGAAATGATATAGGATTTTTAAAAGTAGAAATAGAAATCTATACAGTGTGGTGCGTCTGCACCTAACTAACTACAGACATTTAGTTCTCAGCTGGGAGATGTTCAGTGGACAACTCATCTGTGAAGCTCAAAATTAAAGTTTTTGACCTTTAATTTTCACACAGTGCATAACACTGTGTGAAGGAAAACTATCACTAAATATGTAGGAGTTTATATGTAATAGATTTATGTAAAATATTTAAATAAGGGCTAAATTATAGAAGAACCAGAATCTGCGCAAGTTTTTCCTAGAACTCAGTAGCATGGGTCAAAGTCTATGCTCAGGCTTTGCACAAACGTTTCATAGAAAAATTCTGCAAAAATGGTTTGAAAATGCTTGTTAAAATAAACAATAAGTATAGACAAAAGCAATGGTTCTAGCAGATTTTATTTTTTTATGGGGACAGATAATCTGGTCAGGTGGAAGGAGCAGAAGACCAAGAAATAAAAAATGTGTTCACAGATGTCTTATATCAAATCTCAGCATTTTGCACAGAAGAGTACACAAAAATGTACATTAGCTGTGCAAAGGTGAAACAAACATTGGTCCCCAAAATGCTTGCAGCAGCGGGGAGCTCAACAAAGCCTCGACTCAGTACACTTTAGATTTTTTAATTGTAAAAATATTATTTTCCACTTCACTGTTATGTACATTTTCATCCTGGGTTTTGACATGCACTGCTGTTAAAAAACTGTTGCAAGCAGTTTGAAAAGTTTAGGAAATGTGGATACTCATTCAAGACACTTTTACATGAACTTGAGGAAAACCTAACCATTTCACTAAGTACTATTTAGTGAAACGGTACTGTTGACGGACAGGAGCAGTTTCATGCGTTTTGCAATAATTTTGGGCCCCGTCATGTTTACACACACACCACGCAATCATGATGCTGCTCAGAATATGCAAAGCGTGGCTAACCAACCTTCAGTTTGTCTCTGGTTAGTCACAGAACTCTGACAACATACAGCGCTGACAGCTGAGGTCTAGTGTGAGTCATAAAAAGACAGATATGATGTGCTGCCGCAGTTCATCTGTTCATAAGCAATTAAGAGAAAGTCAATAAAGTGTGAGTGTGTGTGAGGGCAGGGGGGATATTTATTCATGAGAGCACACCAAGATGGAGAAACAAAAAGCTTAATGGCCTATATTTCTTATGTACATGAAACTTCCATAGTGTCCCTGCTGTGCTGACTAACCAGTTTTACGAGGGTCTCCATGTTGTAACACTGAGGTGTGGCACGCAACTTTTAGAAAAAGTAGAAAAAAAAAAACAAGAATGCTGCAGCAGTCTTAGATAAAGCACAACGGCTACAGGGAAAACAAAATTGTTTTACAAAAGTAGACTAATATCGTCCACCAACATTATCTAAAAGTAAGTTCTATTATTGTAAAACGGTGCCTTGTTTTCTATACCTTATTTATTTTTTTGCTGTGTATTTGTCATTACCCTGTTTCTGGTTTACATTTCTTAAAAAAATGCCTTCTGTTTCATAATTTTGTTATCCTTGCTATGGATTGGTTTTGCTGCTGTAGGATCATATATATTTATACTACTATTTTTGGCAGGTGAAATTATTAGTTATACAGCACCTATCCCATTTACTGATTCCATAGGTAAAGATGTGTAAAAATCTTAATTGTATTTTATTACAGTGATATTATATGACACATAAAAATGTAAAAAAAGTCCAACCTTCATTTGAGTATATTTATTCAGAGGGAAAACACCATATATTAAAAAATAATTTGTTTGGGCTTTGACTTTGTTTTGGATCAGATTGTAGAGATGGACATGGAATGTCAATTTTGTAGTAGTGTTCATTTAGCCATATATTTTTGATCATTAATTTGTTGAGAGATCCATTGATGACCCATTTTTAGTTTATATTCAGGGTTCATTGACCTTTTATTTATAATATTCCTGTAGGTCAGGGTGGAGGGCAACTTTATTCGTCCTTGATTCAGTTTTTTGTTATTTGACTCCTAATCTTTAAATCTTAGCTGCATGTTTTGTCCCTTCTCAATGTGCTTTTCCCAGAAACAGACCCACAGCTTTAATAAATTTCTCCTTTGTTTCACATCAAACCCATGTGAGTTGTTTGCATCTGAAAAGATTAGTTTTAGTCTCATCTCACCAAATTACGGGGTCCAAGTGGAGGTCTTTGTAGAAGTTGGCAAACATTACTTGTTCACATTTGTGACGTCAGGACAGAAAAGACTTTTTTTATGAAGTAAGCTGTTGATTAGTAGAAAGAGTTGTGATAGTTTTAGTTGCCCCAGGTTTTTTTTACTGTTGTTTTTTCAAAGTGAGTTCTATTCGCTTTTTGCATCTGTTCCGATTTAGTGAAAGCAGGAGGAGGAGCAGGAGTTCTGGTAAATAATCTTAAAAATGAAAACCACAATGATTCTTAATTATTTCCATATGTTTCAACTTGAAACAAAATCTAAAGAAACATATTAAAAATGTAGCAAATATCAAGATTTCTGCTATACCAAAGAGGAAAATTTAACTGTGAATTATAAAATAAAAGCAGACAAAAAACCAGATTTGTGCTACAGGATGGAATAAATATGCCCAACACTCTGTGTTCACCTGAAAGTGATTACTTTTGCATTGCAGGAATCGGTCGACGCTTGCATACAGTTATCCAATGAAAACAGTCACCCTCATCTAAATCTCTCTGTCATTCATCTCCTTCAAATTTTCCAATCTTTTCCTCTCTGTTCATTCCTGATTGCAAATAATAATCACCATGTGTGATCCATCTGTTGTTGGGCAAACATCAAGTGAGTGATATCTGCCAAATTCATTTGGCGAGACAACATCACCTTCAGCTGACAGGGTGAGCTAACAGCTGAGGGAGCACTGATGAGGCTTTTGTGGCAGATGCTTTGCGACGGTCCTGCCTGTGTTTGTCCTCCCTTGCTCTGCTGTTCCCGCACATCTGCTTTGTTTGGTCCTCTTCCAGCCTCCTCCCCATCCTCCTGTGCTGCTTTTTATCCTCCCTGCGCTCTACTAAACCCATTAGCCGTGGCGCACACATGGTCATACGCACAGCTTTCTTCATGAGACAGCTGTGATTTAAACACTTCATGAAGACCAGAATGAAAAAGATGTGACAAAGCGGTTATAAATAGCTGAGATATCACTCCTTCATTCATGTTCACATAACATGTTGCGCTGTCAGCGAAAAACAATCTTTTAAATAGATCGGCGACTTGACTTTTTTTTTTTTTTTTTACTAATCTTCAAATGTTCACTTAATCTGTTAAGAACATTAGGGGAAACCCTAAAGGATGCAGTTCCTTTTTACTTTGCGTGTGATTAAATGTGTCCGCTATAAACTTCCAAACGGTTTCTAAAATAAATAACTTATTGTCATTAATTCATACATACTATGGTGCAGGCCAAATCATATCTTTGAAGTAATTAGGATTTATATTCCAGCTTCAAATTTTCATCTGAGAATTCCTCCTAATTGGCATGCTTCTCTCTCTGTCTTGTCTGTCCCAGAAACCCTGACAAAGGCCTTCAGTTCCTGATCTCCCGCGGTTTCATCCCAGACACGCCCATCGGCGTAGCCCACTTTCTGCTCCAGAGGAAGGGCCTCAGCCGACAAATGATTGGGGAATTCCTAGGAAACAGCAAGAAGCCGTTCAACAGAGATGTCCTGGAGTGAGTAGCAAACGAGACGGCCTTTGTTATTTCAAAAAACGTTTTTTAAACCATCAGGTTATTTCTGGAAAAATCAGACCTAAGCTACAAATGTCCAAAGCTGTTTTCACCCAGCAAAATCTTTTACCTTTCAAAATTACATGTAAGGGTGAGACTGTTTTCTAAGTCAAACATCTAAGTGAAAATATGTTGCAGGTGGCCGAATAAATCTGTCTGATAAGCTTACTGTGAGTCTGCAGGGGTTATTTAGGAAGCAGATAAAAAATGTAAGTTTGTACAAGACATTGAAAAGTACAACATGTTCAATACCTTTCCAGAAAATCTGCAGATTAACTCCACGTTTGGCAGACATGGAGTGAACTGGCACATCTTAGCTGATTAGATGGATTAATACAACCAGCAGGCTCAACCAGTCTACCTTCATGTTAGCTATAATCTTAGATTTTCAATAATGTGTATTATTTTGTCTATACACTCATATCTACACACTGTGTATATGAGTAAAAACGCCACATATTGAGAAAGTGAATGAATTGTGAAACTCACCAATCCATATGGTAAAGAACTACAAGTTTACAAAAATGTGTATGCATGAACACCTCTTCTCTGTATCACTTAAATTAATTAGTTATTTTTGGTGTAACCAGTAAAAAGCTTTCATAAAGCTTTATTGGCAGAACAGACTATTATTCTGAGCTACAGCAAAATACCATGACATACTAAAAATCTACAATGCAAGCACATCTTTACTTTTCATCAACCTTACATACGTTGATATTTTTTGTAGTGGTGTTCATTAGTTTAAAAGCATCCTGACTAATTAGCTGCTCAACAGCTGTTGTGCATTAAGCAGCATGGGTATGCATGCATATTTAACTTTGGTCAGGTTACATTTTAGTGTGGTTTCTATTCACATTCATGGCTGACTACAGGTTATTCTCCAATAAGATGTAGGCCACTAAAAAGCAATGATTACTCTGCTTCTATGCCGCTGCTATCCCAGGGTGCTGTCAATCAAACTTAGATAAAATATTCCAATTTTTTTGTGTTACTAAAGAAGTGCGTGTGCATAGTTATAGTTGACACATTTAATGTGACTTTCTATGCTGTACCTGAGCAGGCCACATCTGACTCTTTCTTGATTTCTTGATATCTCTTGTCGTCTTGACCAAGACTTTTGCAGATCTTCTGACTTATCCAGAGAAATCTGCAGATCTCAGAAAATGTTATCACCGTAGCCAGTTCACACCTCTTCTCATGGTAATGAAGATTTGCATCAAGACTTTAAAAGTCAGCTGGAATGTGAATTGTCTCTGGAAAGTTCTTCTGGAGTGAATAGAAAAACGCAGAATAAATAATTAAGTCTAATCAATTCCCAATTTCTGCAGTGGGGTTGAGGTGCTATTGTCTGTGGAGGACAGTTGTAGGAGAGAATTCAAGATTTTCCAAATCCCTTGCTATTCAACAATGTTTTAATAGTCTTTGAAGTCCTGAAACCCACAGGGCAGTCCCAATTCATTCTGAATAAGAGATAAGCCGCAATGTAATTTAAACTTTGCTAGTGTCCAAAGAGAACATTTTACCACACTATTGGTTCTTAAGCCATTTATACATTTTGATCTGTTTGATTTAGTGTTACTAGATCCAAAAAGATTTCAAAATGCCTTAAAGTACATTAACACATTCTTGTTTTTGTTTCTGGGCACACAAATAAGCCAGATTTGAGTTTTGAGTCATCAAGCATGTTGTCATCAGTAGTATTAGTCATCAAAATAAAAAATAAACAAATATGATTCTCAGAAACACAAATGAACAAACATGACTCACATTATGGTGTAAATGTCAGGTCAATCACCTCATTGTGGTTGAAACTCGCCCACTGCCTTAACTCCTAACTTTTATTCGTCTCTGATTTTTGTATAATCTCCCTAAGTTTTTTAAAAATAAATTGGATCTATTTCAATCTTATTTTGTTACTGACTCAATCATTTTCCAACAGGAATTATACTCATAAAGCTTTAGACACCAATTCAGCAGAAGTTTCTCTTCACAACTGACATAAAGATACATAAACACAGAAAGTGTTATTATTGTTTTTTTGTTTTTTTTTTAAGAGGCTCTGAAAACAGCAGACGCATGTGAAGAGGGAGGTGATGTTGAACAGGAACATGATAGAAGAGTGCAAAGTGTGTGTGAGAGCACTCTCTGTAAAGTGTAGTCACAGGAGAGTGGGTGTGCGATTTTGGCCTAATGTGAAAATCACTCATGGTGATTTATGCACTCTGAATATGTATGTGCGTGAAGGGAATTTGTCTTTGTGTATTTCTCAAACTATAGCAAAAATATTTAAACATCTTAAGTCAATTTAATTATTAGTTAATAGTTAAAAGTTGTACAACTAATTGACATGTTTTGGTTGGACAACTAGAACCTCTTTATCCGACATCTCTTCATTGGCTGCTGAAAGTCATATACGTTTCCTCTTCGTTTACATCTGCTATTATATTTGAGGTAACATTTTCTACCAAAATGGACACATTTCAATATCCGTGCCATAGGAATGAAAAAGAGGGTGGCAACTCTACGAATTTATGTGCGTTTGCTCTTTAGTTCAGAGCGTGCATGCAGAAGGCGTAGAAGAGGGCCGATGTACTTAGGCTATATACAGCTTGTCATCTGACATTACATAAATAGAGAGTGACAGCTTAGGGAGAAGGCAGAGAGGTGGTGGAGAGAGGAAGTGAGTCATGAAGAGGCTGACCAGAGAGACTCAGCGCATTCAGAGGAGGATCACATCCAGCTCAGTGTAAACTTAACCTTTGAATGTATTAAAATGCTCTTTTTAAATTGAAAATGCTCTAAGGCGATCACATAGGTCACCTCTTCACCCTCAGAAGAATGGGTATCAGTTATGACTGATATGCTCTGGCTTGCCTTCCAAGGTAGTGGAAATCTGTTCTTAGCTGCCTCAAGACATCAGTATTCATCTAAACGTTGTTGATAAACAAATATTTTGCCTTATTCTAATGTGCAAGTATAATCCAAATGATGCGAAGAATGAATATAAAGAGTACTGAAATCATACACGCGTCAGGGTTAGTAGAAGATATCCCAACTAAGTTGCACAATAGCAATGAACAACTCAGAACTGAACTATAGACAAAGAAAACTACAAAAATGGAAAATATATTAACTCTGATTCAGAGGTTAAACTAAAATACATAGAGAACAGAACAAAAGAAATACCTGCGAAACTACATCTAATAGGAAAAAATATGTGGCAATATCTTTCTAACACAGAGAAACTGAATGTGGGAAGACCTTTCAGAAATAAACAACAAACACACAAATGAAAACCAAACACCCAAGGATCATAACAGACATGTCACCATTTACTGTTTATGTTGAATAAATTTTGCTCCTTCTTTTGAATCCTTCTCCATCATAGTCAGCAGATGAGAAGTTAGAGAGACCTCATTTTACAACTATATTAGATGTTTTAGTCTGGTTATTACACTTAAGGGTAATTTGGGTGTGCTATTGCAGCATAATTAAGAAAAGATAAGGCAGCTGGAGACAGATAAAGACTTTATGAACTTCCATCTTTGTAGTGATTATCAAAATGGCTGCTGAAAGACTGGATTAATTATTTCTTACCAATCAGCCTGGGAAATAATAATAATAATCTCATGTTTTCTATCGTCTTAATCTCATTGTAGCATTTTTATATATTTTTTTCCCTCTGTTATAGTTTATTTTAGATGTTCTGATTCCTTTATCGAAGGTGTTATTTTTGTGTTGTGTCAAGGAGTTTTGTTGGTTTTTTCCCTACAAAATAAACAGCTGAAGGAACACCTTCAAAGAATGATGATTCACAGTTTCGATGCTCTGTGTGTAGTAGTGATGTAAAATCAGCTGTTTTACTTTTTCTGCTGGAGCAGCATGTGTCACACTCAAGCACTCAGCTCATTAACTCCCTTTGTTCCTCGTGATCCATACTAACACGGTGTACGTGTGTTTGTGCGTGTGCCGCAGTGTTCTCTGCAGTAGAGCAAACCGTAGGTATCAGAGGCCCCAGACGAGGTTTCGAAGCAGTTTCGTACTTCTTATGTTGCGCCTCAGAAGTCAACGATGTCAATTATTGTGGACACACTCTTCCTGCATTCAAAACAGAAACAGTTATGGAAGAAAAATTTTTTTTTTTTCAAAAGTGTGAGTATTTTTAAGATAAACCACACAGAGCTAAACTAGATAACTTATCAAAATACATTTTGATTGGTCGACACAATCCCAATAAAATTCAATAAGGGTTAAAAAATATCAAGAAGTATGATTGCTTCTTCAATATTCTGAAGATCAGTTTGCTAGAGAAGTAACAACACACGACCAGGTTGATTTGCACTTTGCTATGAACTGTTTAAACACATTTTTCTGTTCTTTTTTTCTTTTGCTTCTACCCCATCCTTTACGCTCGATGCCCTCCAGTTGTGTGGTGGATGAGATGGACTTCTCAGGCATGGAGCTGGATGAAGCACTGAGAAAGTTTCAGGCCCACATCCGTGTCCAAGGAGAAGCCCAGAAGGTGGAACGTCTTATTGAGGCCTTCAGGTAAGAGATTTTGTTATCTGTTTTGGAGTTTTTGAAGACTTTTTTTAAGTTTAGACATCATCTTAGCATGACAGTTCCACTGAAACTATTAAGTTTTAGCTGCTGAAATCAGGGAAACATCCACAGAATCATGGCAGTTTAATTCTTAATGACAAAGAAAAACAGTAAATAGTGCTTTGCATTCTGTTATGTCCTGTGGATATTTCTTAGAACTGTATCTGCCCATCATAGCATTTTAATCTTTCCAACTGGATGTTTTTGACATCTGCTTTTAGGTTTTATCTGGACTTTAGTTGAAAAGCACCTCATGTTTTACTAATGTGGTTTTTAATATTTTATTGTAGACGTTTAATCTGGAGGATCTCTGCCTTGGCAAGAAAAGAAAAATTGGATTAAACCTTTTTTCTGTGGAATTTAATCTGTAGCTTGTCAAAACTCTCATTCATGTGAATGTCATGTTTGTTTGTTTTTTTATTTCTTTCATATTGGTAAATTATGGCCCTCAATTAAGACCGGTGAGTCCTGCTGATCTTTAGGTGTTCTGTGTTCTTTTACAACCTCCTTGGGGTAATTTTGGGAGATTTGATATTTAATTTTGAAATTTTTTTCACCTAAAATTTTAGGCATGATGAAAACCCTTAAATTGATAAGGGTGAGGCATGACTGCATGACTGTTTTGATAAAACCGTAGAGCATAAAAAAATTTAATAAATATCAATGTGCTTAACAATACAGCTACGAAGGCCCCCCACATATTTGATGCAATGTTTTTGGTAAATTGAAAGGCTGAATGTGTGCAATTAAAGGTAAATGATGCCTTTGAGCAAAGGTTAACTGAAGTACTTTAAGGTATTAGGTATTATTTTAATATTTAACGGAATCAACTTAAATTGATGGGTTTTATGGTTTCTAATGCCATAAAACATGCTTGTATTACAAACATGCTTGGATATAAATTCTGTTCAGCACGTTTTTTTTCCCTTTCCCATGTTAGCCAGCCGGTGGGAAGTTTCTGGTCATGTTTTGCAAAGAACAACGATCTGCAGTGCAGTCGTGGCACTGCGAGTTAGCGCTGTTTGTTGTAACTCCTTTGTAATAACAGCCACCTGCCAGAGTTGCCAAGGTGCCCGATGCGGAAAACAAATTGTCATAGCGGGGTGAAAGGTTGGCAGGGGAAATGCTTGGACATCAGGTGGGCCTGCGTGCTATTAGGAGCAAAAAAAAATAAAAAATGGGAGTGGTGTCACACAAATTGAGAGAGGAAGGGAAAAAGGGGAGGAAAAAAGAGAAAGGGGGAGGATGGTTTATAAATAACCAGTATTGCATAACCGTCACTGCCTCTCTGTGCCTGCCTTCCGTGCTCCAGGGCTTTGAAATGCCTCCACACACACACACACACACGCACACACACACACACACACAGAGATACAGAAATCTCCAAAGTAAGTGAAAGGGATTTGAAGCAGCAGCGCTAAAGAATGAAGCAGAGAGGGGGGTGGAGTTTGGGGGGCCAAGAAAGGCAGCCAGCCGGCAGTCTCAGTATCTGCTGCGTCAGTGGACTAATGAATGAGCAAATATGAACCTGCTCCTAATACCGCAGATTTATTCTGTTCATGTTTCCAATTCTGGCATTACAGTAAACAATCCGGAGAGTCTGGGTTTGGTGATTTTCTGTGTTTGAGCATCATTATCATAGATAAAGATCATGCAGCATGGATAATTTATCCCTCAAAACCTCCCCAGGAAAACATAATGACTTCTGCATCTTAGACAGAAATGTGACATTAGGTTAGAAGGCAACTACGAGGTTAACGATGAGGCCTCACAAATCCATGTTGTGAAAAGCATCATGCAGGACATTTTCGTCTTTTCTGACACACCGAAGCATGACAGACTCAAAGCAACAAAAGTGACAGTTTATAGGCAAATATATGGTAAAATATTTAAGTTCCCTTTTGATTATTATACAAAAGCCCATCCAGCTAATACATTTTAATCAGGCGTGAACCGAACGATCTTCAAAAGATCTTCTAAGGTTAGAGCTCGACATATGTACACGTTATAAATTATTTCAACCTGAAGGTGTTTATTTCATATCTCAATAGCAGCTGCTGATTTTGAATTCCAAATATGCTGTTCTCTGGTCCAGTTAAATCATCTCACTTAAATACAAATGCAAAAACTGATTAGATTAAAAGTACATCTAAACTTAACAGCAAACTCCCATATCTTAGCTTCTGTATAAATCGTTTTCTCCTGGTAAATCTTCATCATTTTCTTTTGTAATTTACTAAGATGCATTAAACTGCCTTACAAACTACCAGCACAAGAATCCAAGAATTTTATCAATTGTATCAATTCAGTCTTCTCATATCGATCATTTTAACATGTTAATATACTTTGATCTAAACCAGTATTTCTCTTAGTTTTTATTTAACAAGTATCACATCACCAAATACAAAGTTTCTAAGTACCTCCATTATGCTAATGAGATTTTAAAACTTTGCTGTTTGGAGTTAGACTTTTACAGCTGTTGGGTGTCATTAAAGAAAAAAAAAACAAATAAGAAAAATAATATTCATATCCATTAGCTTTGCATGTCTGATGTAAAAACAGCCAAGCTCCATGTTTCAGCAATCAACCAGAAGGCACCCTGAAGTCACAATTCCCCAAGAACAGAATTGTTTTTTAACGTGTGCACATAAAACATAGTAACAGCTGCAGTAATAAACTGTTTATTTGTACTTCTGGTAGTTTGAGTCTCATTAAAATGTTCACCCTCCTGATTACACACGCAATTGCAGCAGTTAATGTTTGTTGACTAATGCTTTCAACACCCATCCGTTTTTGAAATTGTTCCATAAAGAATTACTACGACACAATGGGTATGCATTATTTGACTTGTTTTATACATTCCTGATTTGTGTTGTCCTTCAACCAGACAGTTAAATGGTGGCTGTGGTGGAGTAAAAGTATCCAAATTAAATGTAGATGTTATCAGTTTGATAACAAATAACATTTTGTACTTTCTAAAGATTGAACTCAAAGCCAGTTTAAAGAAAAAGGGTAAATCCTAATATTGGCCTTTGAGGTACACCACAACACATTGAGGGTGAAGAAGAGAAGTAGTCACCTATGGACATAGAAAAAAGACCCAAAGATAAATATAATTTTAATGAAAGAACTGTTTTTTAAGACTTACAACTTGTTTGAGCTTTGACAAGAGAATCTTGTGACTGATTGTGTCAAATCTAAAAGAACCAAAACAGGAGCACAACCTAAGTAGACTGTATCATTAAGTAAGATCATTAGACAATATGAGGCGAGACAGCTGAAGGAAAACAAATTAGATACTGTAGACATAATCATGACGATAATGAAAACAATCCTTGTTGAAAACATTAAATTTATGCAAAGTAATAAAGCTAGACTCATACGATCAGCCAAAAACTTAATTTTCACAGCGAAAAGTCAAATAAAAGTCAAAAGTTCTCCAAGTTGTTGGAGAAGGAGCCAACGAAGGCCAACAATTCAGCCATATAAATTCTATTTTTAGTCCGAGGCTGGTGTCTCTTGCAAGTCCTTGTGGTTCAAGGACTTGGGTTCCCTTTTATCAGGACATGTCCAGGAGTTTTATGGAACCTATTTATCATATAGACTAACTCTTGTTTTAAGGCTGTACCGTCTGGAAAACAGTCCTCACTAAGGAAATCCCTTTGCATCACAGAAACCGCGTATTAATCCATCTATCAAGAAGTAGAAGGTGAATTGTTTTCAGGAGGAGGAAATGTTTAAGAATACTTTATAAGAAAACAGGCATCAATGTTTAACACTGAGCATTATTTTATTTTATTTATTTATTTATTTTTTTTGCGGTCAGTTTTCTGTGTAATCAGTGGCTGATGCAAGTACTTGGATCCAGTGGGGATAAAAGTGTTCACGCAGAGAGGCAGTGTTTCAAGCAGAGCCGCCCCAACCTCACCTACTGTGAAATTCATTGCTGCTAAGGGGCAGCTGACGGCTTAAGATGAACCCACAGGCAAAATTAAAGCCATAACTCTTATTTCAGCATGACACTCTAATGCTCAGCGTGTGTAATGGTTTTCTGGTAGCATACCGAGAAAGGAGGCTTTGGTTCTAAATATTCTTCTATCATTTCATCTTCACTGCTTTTCTTGTCCTTCGTGTTTATTTATTCATCTCTGTGCACTTTCCTGCCCATAGACGGTACTAGAAAACTGCTCTCATATGAGTATGCAAGTATTTTTGCAATTCTATTTTCTTCCTCTTCTTATCTGGGAATGTCATCTTTTTTTCTTTTTTTTTTTCCTTTTTTGCCCACAGCCAGAGGTACTGTATGTGCAACCCTGACGTGGTGCAGCAGTTTCACAACCCAGACACCATCTTCATCCTGGCCTTTGCCATCATCCTCCTCAACACTGACATGTACAGCCCCAACATTAAGCCAGACCGCAAGATGCTGTTGGAGGACTTCATACGTAATCTGCGAGGTAAGGGGCCCGGCATTACACATAAGCTGCTTGTAAAAAAAAAAAAAAGCACACCGAGGGAGTTAAATGACAGTAATTAGTTCACATAATCGGTTAAAGCGGGGAGGTGACTGATGATGTGTATGTTTTTCAGCTCAGAAGATAAAGTGTTTTTGAGCTGGATTTTTCACGCTGTGTGAAGGTTCTGAAACAAATTCTCAAAAAATAAAGAAGCCTTTTTTTTTTCTTGCTTTTTAATTTTCTGGTTTAGGACTTTTTAAATGAGCTTCATCACAGAATGGGAATATGGAAGACTGAAGATAAGGATGTTTTTATAAAGACTGATCACATAAGTAATTTAGACAGTCTGCCTCTAGAAAAAACATAGATAAAACTCTTAAGTATTTTTGCTTCCTTGTTCTCTTGGCCACCAAAACTTGAGAAAGTTGTTTTGTAGAATTCAACAAAATCTGTCAACCAGAAGGAAGCCTCCCTGTCATTGGAAAAAAAAGCAAAAAACAAACAAAAAAAAACTAAATTTACTGTATTCTCTCTCTGAGCATATATTAATGGAAAATTGTAGTTCAAAGTCCTGCTTTTAGATGAAAGTATATTCTCTATTTTATTTAGAAATCAGAATTTCAGATTATGGAGGATGAATGAAAAGGCACAGAATTCAATTTGATTGAGTCCCTGTGTGAAATTTTCAGAGTTGTTGATGATTTCACACTGGTGTTGGTCCACTGTGTATTCATAAGTCTTCCAGACACATCAGTTCCCCCTCAATTTTAGCCTGTTTGAGAGGCAAGTTGAACTCAAATCTGAAGTGTCAAATATTTACATAAAATGTGTTTCATCCACCTTACTCTGCCAACAACTCTGCAGTACTGCAGGTTAGGAATTCAGACTTGTCGTTTAGCACAAACGCATTTAACAGTTCCCTTTTAACATTGAATTCATCAGGCAAAAATGTCGTAGGGAGTCATTAGAACTTGATATAGTGCAAGCTTATGTAAGTAGAAACACAAATATGAATTTATGCTCTAAGAAAAATGACCAAAAGTGTTTAAAATCTGTTAATGCTGAATATACTGTTTTCTTTATCGTTTGGAGGTTTTTCTCCTCCACATTCAGAGTCAGAATATTCAATAATAAAGGAATATTGTCAAACAATGTTCTAAATCTGCATTTAAGAGCTTGCTGTCAAGTCGAAAATAACAATAGTGAACATGAGTGATGTGCATGACATAAATCACAATGAGCCAGGTACGGTGTAGGTAGTAAATGGGAGAAAATGAGTGAACAGATCGTATGAGTGAACAGAGCAAGAAGAGCTTTTGTTTTGGAGAGATTTTTGTCCTTCCAATTAGGCAGCAGCTCTGCATCGACAGAACGGTAGAGGTATCTTAAGTTTTTTTTCTGTTCAGTTGGAAAGATATCCATGTGGTCATAATTATGGAGGCGTACAACCAACACAAACAGATTGTTAAGAGACATTATCAGTCCATGGCTCATAAACATCACTGACTAATAAGTGCATCCTATCACAGCACGGTAATATATGCACAGCAGCTGTCAGAGCCGCAGTCTGTGGCTTACACAGCAGCATGCTTCCACTGCTGATTTCTTGCTATGAAGATTGTTTAACTCCAAAGTCTATGTTTTCAAGTCAAGTCTGTGATGTGCATGCAACTCAAGTTGAAGTCTAAAACTTCAGTCACAAGCTTTTATAGGGAAAATTAGCCAGTATTGCCAGGTGTGTAACTAGAGAAACACAACTAGAAATGTCTGTACTGTTTTCTACACCAGAAATGACAAGTTGCATTCAGAATGTGATAACCAGTAGATGTTACTCTCTAGACATATTCAAGAGCAATGATTGGATCAGGAGGATTTCTCAATGCCACTGTCCATGTCAGTTTGATATTGTTCTGCAAGTATAATCAAGTACTCATTAAATCCTGTCGTTTTATAAGCTTGTGCCCTTAATTTACTCTAATTGCTAGAGTAGTGATACTGCCACAGCAAATAAGCAAGGATAAAGAGTAAAGCAAAATGTAATAAATGTCTTCATTAGTAGGGAAAATGTGCATGCCTAAATTTTATTTAAAATTAATTCAAGAAAGCAGTTTAAATCCCGACAAATTCCTCTGTGTTCGGTCATATTTCCTGCTGTGGACTCTTGCTCTGAAGGAAGGCAGTAAATTTGAAAGTAAAAAAAAATAAACAGCAGAAGTAAATGTCCAACCTTTTTCCGTTTGCATTCAGTTGAGCCTGCCCGCATAAATTTGAGAGATAAATTTAGGGGTTATGCTTCGCCCCCCACGAGCTCCACAAATTAACTTAATGTGACACAAACCAAAGAACACCTGTAAATCTTTGCTCCGGTATGCAGACAACTCCTCATTCAGTGCATGTTGAGGAAGAGACACGAGCCTCGTGGTTTAGCTCTCCCTCCGCGTAATCAATCAGGGACTGCTGAGGTCGATGCAGAACAACTTCAGTACATTCATCCCGTCTGTTCCTCACAATCAAATTAGCTTGGAAAATCAATTCCAGCATCTTATGCAAATTAAAATATGCCATTCTCTTTTGGCCTCTCTATTCATCTTCTGCTTAAGTTTTCCTCTCCATCTCTCCACGCATCATCTTATCTAACCCATCAATGCAGTGCTGTCTGTTTACTCCGGTGTCTTTTCAAAAGGTTGCCTCTCAACCTTTTGTCCACACTTATCCTTCTCGCACACTGACAGAAGTACAACTCATTCAGCTACCTGGCTGGGGTGAAATGGGATTAAGCTTCTAAAATCAGCAGTCATGACAAACGGTAGAACTTTTATTAACTCATTTAACAATAGTTTTACTAAGTTTGCAATAGTAATCTTAACTTCTGACATTAATCTAGTGTGTCACAGTTGTACAGAATGAATCCTGTTTGTATCTTGCAAAAATGTCTGCATCTAGTAGTTTGGTGCACATCCATTTTGCATTTCAATAACTTCTTGCATAAGGAAACTAATAATATTACAAATGTAATCTTTTAATAGAGGTGGGCTTAACATACCTCCATTGTTGCTTATTTAGCCTGGTGTTTTTCCCACATTAGACGCCTTCCTGTTTCAATTGTTAGCTCAGCTCTAAGTTGTTTTTGAAAAGAAGCTGTACAATTATATGATTTAGTTATGTATTTGTATGCTTGTAAATAGTGTAACCCATTTATTCTTTATTTCATTTTATGTGGCAGAAGCTATTTTGAAGACTGGCATTTTGAAATGCTTACCAATAACCTTAAAAAAGTTTAACCTAAAACAATGCTTCCACTATTTATCAGACACAAAGTGTTACTTTGAAATTAATATAACGGAATATGGTTTTGACTATATACCATAACATGCAGAGATTATGCCAGGTCTGGTGTTGGTTTAGGTGCCAGACAATTTTCTTGATGTTTTACAAACAGAAGTAAACTATCTCTGGTCACTTATAAGAAATCATTTCATTTATCATAATGCAGGCCACATTTGACAAGTCTTTCAGGCTGATCTTTGTTAGTCCAGATGTCCAAAAAGGTCTCACTTTGTGGTATTCCCAATTTGTAAAACCCAGCAAATAGACCAAGTATTTTATACTCAAATGGTTCGGAGGTAATTAGGGAGGCAGTGATAAAGTCTTTATGAATCAAAAAAGGATGAAGTTTTGTGCCAAGGTTTCATCAGTTAAGTTATTCCCTCTGATATTCAAGGGTTAAACAGTTGATTTCTTCACGTGTGACGCTCAGTTTTGCTGCGTTCAGAGACAAAGCAGGAAGGACTGGGAAAAAATCCAAGAAATAGATAATGTAGGAGCGAAAGTGTTTTGTATTACTTTGACACTTGGCACACATTTCCCTGTGGCCATCTCCTTTTCACCCACAAAGTCGTAATGTGCTGTGAAGTCTCAGCAGTGGCCCTTCGTGACTCACTGGCATTGCCATCCTTTGTGGCCTGGCGGCTTCATTTTCTTTAGACAAATCCTGCCCCATTGAAAAGCCTATGTACCACACAGAGGAACACAGTTGTGTTAATGTAACGGGGAGCGTTCTGAAGGCATGCATTAAACCTACCATAATGACATGCAGCTTTACTTCTGTCAAACTACTACTTTGAGCTGCGGTATGTTCTGGACATCAAATATCTTAAGTGCTAAATGTTACCTACTAATTAACCTCTACACAAATTACCCTTAGCTATTATTTAAGGAGATAGAAAAGGTTCTTACAAAGAAAGTATGCTGTTGGATTGCAGAAGATTCACTCAATACTGTATTAATGCGGTTTGTATTTGATTTATTTTTAAAATAAATTGTATCCATTTGCCCATTCCGATCTTAGGTGTCGACGATGGAGCAGATATTCCCAGAGACATGGTGGTGGGCATTTACGAAAGAATGCAACTGAGAGAGCTCCGCTCAAATGAAGACCACGTCACCTACGTCTCCAAAGTTGAGCAGTCCATAGTAGGGATGAAAACGGTAAGGATGCAAAGTTAAAATTTTTTCCGACAAACTCTAGGCCAGAGAAATAAATTGAGTTTTGCTGGAACTTTTTCTGTTCTAATTAACCCAGTCATTATTCATGCCCTTATCACAATCACTTACCACATTTATTACTCATTAAATGTCTCATTTACAGCTCATTCGTTAACACAAGTCATTACTTCATCTAGATACGTCATTAGCCGTTGCTATCATTGGACCTCTTAAATGGTTTAAATTAACACAAGCGTGCTGTTGCTGAGCAGTGGCAACAGCGCCCATATGAGGGATGCAACTGCTAGCTGTGGAGTTCGGCAACATTTATTAATGTTTTAAATACTTTTGTAAGAAACAAACCCAACTTCATCTTATTTATTGTAAATGACGATGGGTTTAGCTTTAGAATAATGCAATTATAGGACATAAGCAGCTTAAAGAAAAGAAAAATTACTTTTTCCTGATTGGCACAGCTGACAGTTTTTATGCAGGTCTGTGTTTAATCAGTTTGCCTAAGGAGAAATGCATTTGAAATCTGAATAAAAGATTCATAGAAGTAGTACAGGAACAGTTTCAGAGATTTTTTTTATTTTTTATTTTTTAGACAGAAGAAGTCAGATAAAAATACACCGACAAGGACGTTTTGCTTTTTAATTTAATAATTTTACCATTTTCTCTGGAAATCATTGTTTCTGGATTTTACTGATTACACCGAGCATCTAAAAAACAAATTCGGATTTTGTTTGAATTTTAGGTGGAAAGCATATATCCCATGTGTTTATTTAGCAGATATCCAATAGTGCAAAACAAGCCAGCTATTAGAAAACAATAGTGGTGTCATCTATCTGGGTTTGAGATGTTCAAAGGGGTTTCATGGTCCTGTGGTTCTGATCACTTTAGTAAGTCCATTACTAAGCCCCTGAAATGTCACATTAGTAAAAAACATGTGTAACTAATGGCACACCGTCAGCTTCATCCACCCTTTTATTTTAAGTATTTTCTCTTTTTCATCTATTTTATGTAATCACAGAAAGATGAGTGAAGATATACATTCTTGCTTTAATTAGTCTCAAGATTTAATGTCAGGAAATTCCCAACTTTCCAAGTGACACTAAAACACTGACTTTAAATAATTGCACATACCCTCTTGGCTTGTGGCGTTTCAGTCTCTCGGTGATAGATGAGTAGCTATGAGATTATAGAAGGAGTGCTGTCATACCCAAACAATGATGGATTGTCCTGACAGGAAGTGAACGTTCTCGCCAATGGGAGCAGTCTTCCATAAAAAGAGGGAGACTTTGATAAAGTTTCCCCTTCTTTAGCACAGTTATACCATCCTCCAATGTTCAATTTATCATACTAAATATCTTTCATAGCTGATAGATATTCCATAGCATCTATAGGATTTAGATTTAGTTAGCCAACAAGGTTGGTCATGCAAAACTAATTCAAAAACTTGAATTAGTGTTTTTGTAAATACATATGTACATAAATACTAACTTTTCACATGTACAGTTAGACCTATTATTATTGGTCCTTACTGTAGCAAATTTGTTCGACTTTATTTATTTAGGTGTATCAGAGGAAAGCAGGCCGAATAAAAATATCCTTTCAGATATTCGCCATTATCTTTTTTTTTTTTTTTAATGATGTAAGGTACTATACTGGCTAACAATAATGCCTGTTTAGGATACTCTGCCTAGAATTTTCCTGAGGTTTGTACATGTTTTTGACATTAGTGTTGTGAAAAGACTTGGGCTGGAGCCCTTGTAGCCTGCAGTGATGAGATCTGATGGAACAGCCAATGAGAAGAGTGTGAAGAGGGTGAAAACTAGATTAGGTCACTCTCCAAAGGCATGAGCCATAATATGGTTAAACTTGGAGAGACACGTAAAGCTCAAAAGAGTAATAATTTAAGAAAGAAAAAAAAATTTACAGACTGTAAGCGTTTCCTGATCTCATTTGTTATGGCAAGAGACTAGCACTATCAATATAGACATTTAATTACAAGGAAGTGTTGCAATGCATTGTCTTGGTTTATAATTTTGAGTTTTGAGCTCTCCCTGTCGGGTTAAGAGTTTGTCAGGCAGAAGTAACCTTGGAAGCGGTCACTGCAGGTGCAGCGGCCAGATGAGCCTAAACTGTCCAATCCGCAGTCTTGCCCTAAGGATATTATCAGCCTGCATGCTTTTAGCTGTTGCTCCTCCTCATCAGTAAAAGTTATGCCAAGGTTCCCCTCTTGACAGTTTGACAGATGCTTTCTGCAGCTAAATCTGCAGCTGGACAAACTTTCTGGTTATTATCTATGTGGCCCAGCAAAACATACCAAATTTAGAGTCTGATTCCCCATGCTCTGTATCCTCCCTTGCCATTCAGCATTCATTTTTAGTTTTTGCTGCAATTAAATTTTACTTAAGATCTCTGGGGATTTTTTGTAGAGATAAGACCAGTCTTTTCCCACATGCACCATTTCTTAGATTACAGATCTTGTAGGGTGCATAGGTTCTTAATCTGTTTTGTTGAATCACCTGAAACCCTCTCAAGTCATTTGACGAGACACCCGTTTCACGTCTTCAGGTTCTCTCCGTCCCTCACAGAAGATTAGTGTGCTGCAGTCGACTTTTCGAGGTAACAGACGTCAACAAGGCACAGAAACAGGCGGCGCACCAGAGGGAAGTCTTCCTCTTCAATGATCTCATAGTGGTAAGATTAATGCCCCAGAGGTTTTAGAGTCTATTTAGATTTAGTGTATTCTGCATCTCAGGTTTGTCTTAGAGGAGTCCTCCATCACAGTAACCCTCTAAACTTGTGTAATGCCAGACCCACCTGGAAGTACTCCAGTGGAATTTACCCAATTCCTCAAATTGACATCTGATGGTAAGAGAGAAATTTATTTATCCTAGGAGGCCTTATAAAAAAAAAACAGCTGGCAAAACAGTTTTTTTTACACACCTTCATCAGGGGAGCCACTAATTGTGCATTTGGGTGTGTGTTTTTTTTTTTTGAGGTTCGTTTTGTCTCTGCCACTTCAACTGACATCTAAGTAAACACTGTTTAGAACCAGAACAAAATATTTTAATCATTCATCAAACAAGAAGTCTTATGTTCTTTTAGTTGCTTCCTACTACAAAGATTATGTTACTGCACTACTAAGAAGTAGAGTTAAGGCATGAATGAGCAATGAGAACATCTGGAAGGGGGCATTTTGGATATGGGGGGTAAGGAAGCGGTATAGGGTATTCTCAATAAAATAAAAAATCATTAGTGACTCGAAGTGTCTTGTTGCTTTCCTTTCTGTCCTCAAAAGCTTGTTCATGTTTCCCCCCTGTTAAAAACATTAAAGCTGCTCTTTTGGCTGTGACAGCTGCAATGCACCACCTCCTCTGAAAGCTTCTCAACTTTTTTGTTGTTTTATAACTCAGAACTCTTGAGCTGCTTCTTCTATTAATAGATGGTGGCAAATGTGGTGCACCCTCTAAAGAAAAGGTTGGCCCTCTGCAGAGCTGTTACAGAAGCCGATCATAAATTTCCAAGCGATTTAAAGTTTCGTGAAGCATTGAGTGATATTTTTTCATGTTGGGTACAATTAATGTTCTCATTAGGAGACACACGAGGATAATTTATCCAAAGTACTACACTAATAATTACGTCAAGTACCGATCAGTTCAGCAAGAAACACTGCAGTAGCGCAGCCATTTTCCCCTCTTTGTACCACTGAAGCATAAAAGTAACTGGGATCTGCAGGAATGGAGGTCAGAAAGACTATTTAAAGTAGTTGCTGAAACACGTTAGCTGCTAACATCAAATCTGAATTTTGTTTAGGTGAAATTAAAAGTTACAAGTGTTGTATTTTTCCCAGAGAAACATTTTCTAGCAACAGAAAGCAGCGTAGGAATTACCTTGAAAAATCTTCCCAAAGAGAAAAAAAGACAGCCTTTATATTTAATTTGTCCCCTGTTCCAGCAACTGAACATGTCATGAGGTGTTAAAGTGCCAACGTGATGTATCTGTTTGATACCACTTGCCTGGAAAATTATACCAAAGAGTATCATTGTGAAACAGATTTGCCTCATTTTTCTCTATTTGGAAGGTCAGTGGAAAAGCTTCACTGTACCTCTAATACATTATGATGTAGGTTCGCCACAGAGGTATTTGTCATTCAAATGATGCTCAGCTAGAGACACTTCGAAGGTTAGGGTGAACATTAATACTGGCTGTCTGCCCTTTAAATTAGTTTCAAATGACAAATAGTTTTAAATAGTTTCTATGCGGATCATCCCCTGTTTTTTTTTTATTTTTTATTTTTTTATTGCAGATTTTGAAGCTTTGTCCAAAGAAGAAGAGTTCTGCCGCCTATACTTTCTGCAAAGCTTTGGGCCTACTTGGCATGCAGTTCCATCTTTTTGAAAATGAATGTAAGTGACCATTATGTCCTGGCTACTTAAAAATAACTGGGAGAGAGTGGAGTAGAAAATGTAATTTTGCAAATGCATTTGCTTTAGCATCCGGCAAATAGCTCCATTTAGGTTTGGGGTCTTGACATGCAGACCCCTGTTGCATTAAAGCAATGCCTTGAGACTCATTCAGCCTAGACACGTGATCATCAGACAAATGTGAGGGTACATGTACCAGTGAAACTCATTTAAGCATATAAATGTTGCACATGAACAACAAATGCTATATATTTCCTTTCCATTCGCTGGACTTGCAGCAAACACGCATGTGTGAAGGACATGTTTGCAGTGACCTCCAAGTATACAACCAGTTTTCATTAGCTATAAAATGTTTTGTAATGCTATTTTTTTAAATCCATGTCTTGTTAATGGCAGTGGATTAAATACAGCATAAATTTATCTCTGATTTAATGATTTGAATAAAAATACATGTTAAGTTAGAATCAACATAGACCCAGGGAACATTTTGAACTTTGGCAAATAAGAGGTTTTTCAGTTTTTACTTGAAACCGATTGGTTGTATAGCAACACCTTAGCTTCTCTTTTTCTTCCCCAACTTTTGAGAGTGAACCAATCTCTTTCCAACTCCACAGACTACCCTCATGGAATCACAATCCTCTCCCCTTACGGCTCAGACAAGAAGCAGGTGCTCCACTTCTGTGCCCAAAGTGCAGAGGAGCTGCTCAAGTTTGTTGAAGACCTAAAGGAATCGATCGCAGAGGTGTCAGAAATGGAGCAGATACGCATTGAGTGTGAGTGTACACTAATCACACTCTTTGTTCAACTTGTGCCGGATGAATAGGGAGAATTTTTATTTTTACCTTATGCACACATCAGTTTATTTGTAGTTGCTTCTGAAATTGAAAATTATTAGGTTTATGGTCATTTACCATGGTCATTTTATGGTCACTACATTTCTTCATACCCTGCAATATTTTCTTACAATTTTACCAAAGCAGACATTTTTTTGGTGAGCAAGACTGTTCTCATATATTGTTGTAAAAAAAAACACGCAAATCAGAGCAATTGCCTAAATCAATAAATCATTCGATTTGTACAAAACTCTGTGGTTGTTCACCAAGCTGGACAGAGTTAGATGCTTCTCAAAGTCTCCAGACAATAGCACAGTTTATCTTGTCTATACTTTGACACGTATGAAAAGCCTTCACATCAAGAATCTGTCCTGGCAGAGAGCATCAAAGAAAGCATCCCCTGCTGGGATTTGAAGCAACCGCCTTACCTTTCACAGTGAGGAATGGCCTGCAGCCGAGGGAATAAAGATAAATAAGATGTGAAGACGGGCAGAAGTTAAGAAAAGGGTTGTTTATCCCTAGAAACTAGGGAAAAAAACTAAACAAAAACAATTAATACTTCTTACCAAAAAAGGAAACCTTCCATTACTTATAACTACATATGGACATACACGCAGAACATTAACTTTGACTGGGCCAGTCCTAAACATGATTATGCATTGATTGATGCATTATGTGCAATTTCAAGATGAGAATGTGTATAAATGTATACAACATTCTCATGTCTGATGTGTGGGTATGTTTTTTAAATATATGTTTATAATGCTTTCGGTCATCTTATATTCCTTAACTAAAACTATGAGGCCATGCAGAACAGCTGCAGCTCTTTATATTCCCTATTAGATTAAAAGCCAATGTCTCAACTTTGTTGAAGTTAGAGTACATAATCTTGGTAACTAAATATAATCAAAATATTTATGAAGGGAAGGAAAGGCAATAAGAGAGTAAGGGTAGTTGAGTATAAATGTTTAAATGTGTTGCCTTTTGAAAGACAGGAGTAAGTGGGTTAATGTTTTCCTTCTTTGACATCACCAGTCAGCTTCATCATTTTTTCAAATTTATCTCACGAGGATGATGAGGTTGACTGTTTTTCTTCTTTGCAGGGGAGCTAGAAAAGCAGCAAGGAGCCAAGACACATTCAGTTAAGAGCAATGGGACACAGCTAGAGCTGCGCAGCAAACAGGGCTCGCTATCAGGTGTGTGTGTGTGTGTGTGTGGTAGAGCGACTGAACTGCTTTAAAAAAATGCAAGTCATCATCAAGAAACGCAAGGTAAATTTTCAAATAGGTGACTTTTATCAGAAATGATTAGATATCTATTATGAACTTCAGAATTTTCAGGTCATTTTTGTTGACTTTGTTATATTTCTGGATGCTAACAAAGTCCTTAATGTTTATGCTGTATACGTATGGAATTATGGACTTATCTTTAGATTGCAGATGAGTATTTTCAACTTTTATAGAGATGTTTAAGAAGAGAATGTGTTCTGTCACTGTTTAATCCTAAAAGTTGTGTGAAATGCTGTTGCGATACAGATATATAAAGAAAACATCCGATTGCGCTAACATTTTCTACACATTTCAAACTGAAATAGAAACTAGCAACTTTGGAACGATCCAGTGAACAATCATGAGAAAATGAAGAGCTTAAATACTGAGGCAGGGGTGGAAATGACAAAGCAGTACAGAAGGACTAATCGGAGGCAAATGGAAAACAGCTGAGTGATTAGTGCAGCCAAAAGAGAATCAGGAGATGGAAAACAGCTGTGGAAGGAGGCAAACTGGCAGGCTGAGGGAAGATCAATGATAAATGCTGGAGAGGAACTGAGAAACTACAAACCAAGAGAAGAGTGGGAACTAATCAAAGAGAGCAAAGTGTAAAAGCATGAAGAACAAAATACATGAATAAATGTAGAAACTAAATACAAGGATAAAAACTGGTATGGTTGCACTTTAGCTATACTATGACTATATTTTTCATGATTTCGACGTCATGCTATAATATGACAAAATTTTTCTCTCAGGTTGTAAATTGTGCTGTAAGCATCAGAGCAGGTAGAGGGAGGTTGATTTATAACTACGTCCCTATTGGACACGTTAACACCGACCCATATTACTCCCTCACTGAGGAAATTTCTCCACTTTAACATAGATAAAATGTTCACTTTAGTTCTGTCTAAATATTTTACTTTACAATTAAGATGCTGGAAACAAAGCATGAACCTTGCCATCAACATGCTGTTTACACGCCTGTTTCCCCTCCTTTTCTAGGAAACACAGAGATAGATGAAAGAAGCGGACACAATGCAGTTGAGGTAAGTGCGTTGAGATGGGTCAAAGTTCCCAACGGCAGGTAAGTCAGTGGATTCAGCATTAGGGCAGGATGAGGTAGGAGGAAGCACCAGGACCGATCACATATTCGGAACTAGAGGCGTCAAGCAGGTGCGACTGAGGAGTGCGTGAGTGAATGAGTGTCACTGGGTAAATTGCAGCGGGCATGTGAGGTCACTCAACATTATTTGATAAAAAAAAAAAAACAAACACTTAATCTGAGATGGTGATGTGGAAGAGTTGTAAAAGTCATAGGAAATATGCGTTCTCTTTGTCCAAAAGTTTTAATTAGACTCTGAAGAGTAGGGCATTTACCACAAAACCCTAATTAACATGATTTTATGCAGACGGATAAATTTAACTATTACTTGACCTAGAGTCAGCCCCACACCCTTTTGCCGGGAACATCTCAGGCGAAACATTTTGTGCAAAGAAAAGAGCAACCCAACTTCTGTACCATGAGTACGTCCTCAAGGCACCAGGTGACCTTTTTAAGTTCGTTATGTGGTTGTGAAGTGGAAGTAAGAAAGACCACTACAAGGCCCATCTTGACATTCTGTGGGGTTTTTTTTCCCCGCACAGCTCTTTCTTGATTTTTCAGGCCGTCAATCTTTTTAGCTACTGCTCCTTACGAAAGTGTAATTTCATTTTTCACATTTGGCCGCATTGCTACTGTAAGCTTCTATTATATTCTATTCTAAAGTCTCTCAGTGAAATTTTATGTTAGGCAAACACAAAGTTGCACATAATAAGAGCAAGGAAAAACATACAAGGTTTTCCATTTTTAAAAATAATAAAAGTCCATGGTTTCCATTTGTATTCAGCTCTCCAGAATCAATAATTTTTTCAGAGTTTACAAAATGTTTGCGTGTTCTGAAACAACTTTTCACACATGGAGACATTTTTGCCCATTTTTCTTTGCAAAATGACTGAATGAGAAACATCTTTGAAAATCAGTTTCTCCTATTCCCCTATGTTTCTGTTTTTCTCCAGATTTTCAGTTGTCTTTGGGACTGGATTTTACTGGGTCATAATGACCCATGTATATATGCTTTAATTTAACCCGTTGCTTTACAGCTGTCGCTGTATGTTTTGGGTTACTGACCATCTGAAGGGAACCTTCTTCTGCAGGTTTTAATAGGTTTTCTTTTAGGGTTTTCTTGTATTCAGCTCTTTCTGTGAAGTGTTCGTTTTTTCACCTCAAAATTTTATGGATGTAGGCCAAGAAACTTATAAACTCAACCAATGACAGCTCTTTCTCCACATACTCATGTCTCCCCCACATCAAGAGGGGCACACTGCAAACAAAACTGAAGATAGCTTCATGGTTATGTCTTGGTAGGTTTCCAGTTGAAAAGCCAATTGTATGGTGTTGCATTTAGGGGTATCATATTGAAGAAAATGACTACAAATGCAAAATATTTCTGGAAAAACATTGAAAACCATGTATTATTTTCCTTGTGCTTTAGAACTATGCCCTAAATTGCATTGTTCAGCTTATTAAATCTTCCAAAAATGAACTAAAGTTCATTGTTTTGGAACATGACATTCTCAGCTAGACATAATTGTTTTCCTATAGGTGTTTTATTAACCAGGGACTATAATCAATTTAAATCTAAGGTGCAATGCCTTTATGCTGTCCAATAATAGCAGTAGAGGAATTTTAGATACTTTATATACTGAGTTGACTGCAGTGCGTTTTGTTGTCCTATATTTCACCTCAGGTCAGCCTTCTTGGTCTGAGCTACCTTCTTACTAATCTGCCATACACCCAACAGTAAATGTCAGGGGTTGGTGGGGAGCGACTGGCTGTCGAGGCACATTCATCTTAAAACTAGGACAGTTTGTACCAAAAATAAAAAAAATAAAAGCACCCTTATACAGTCATGGCTAGCATCTTGTGGCAAGCTTTTCATTTCAGTCGACTTGATTAGATATTAGAGAAAAATGTAACACTATAAATTAATGTTTCCTGTGGACATCTGTGCTTGTAGGCCTGCTCACCTCCTGTCCTCTTCTTCCACTTCTCCTTCTTCTTCTTCGTATGACTTCCGTCTATGTTCTGGTTACCTCAACCCTGAAGTGCCCCTCTCCCCCTGCACCCCGTGTCCACCGTCCCCATAGTGCCACTCAGTGGTTTGGAAGGGAGACACAGGAGGCCCCCCAGTGTCCTCCTTTGGAACCACGGGGCCCGTCCCGTAGTACCGTTCTTTCCTTCACTGTCCTCCTTTCCCCCAGTCACACACTGGTCTTCCCAGCATCCGATCTACTGTTCCCAACACCTGTGGGGGTGGAGTGAAGAGAGTCACAGTACCTTTACACCTTCACTAATCCCTAACACCCAAGTTCCTACGCATGCCCCGTGTGATTGTGTGTGTGTGTGTGTGAATGTGCTGCCACCCCCACAAAAAAAAGAAAAAACACAACAACAACGCTTGACGGATGGTAGAGGAGGAACCAGTTTTATAACATTTGATGCTGTTCTCTTGGCTGTTTTCTAAACTAGGTGTCAATTCACAACAGGCTTCAGACGTACCAGCTCAGCAGCAGTGCGGCTCAGAGCCCCGAGAGCGCGACCCTTCTTAACAGCCGTGGGGAGCTGCTTTTCCAGCAGGGGTTAACACAGGGGCCGGTGCCTCCACCTCAGCACCCGCGGCTGCATTCCGCGGCGAGCACCCCCGCCCACCACCTCCCCATTCAGCTGCAGCACCAACCCGCCGTGAGCGTGGCCGACCTGCGACCCGAAGCGCTCATCCAGTGCCAGCGGATCGTCAAAGTCATCATGCTTGACAGCAGCGGCCACGGACGCGTGGAGGCCTTCCTCAGCCAGACGCCCACCCACCACCACCACCACCACTACCAGCACCACCACCACCAGCTGAGCCAGTCTGCGATGTCCAGCCCCGTCCGCTCACCAGACGGCTCGTACGGCAATGACGGGCACCAGCCCCCGTTGCCTCCCCCGCCTCCACCTTACAACCATCCACACCAGTACATACCCCCGGACCCCCGCCTCAGTCTACACCGGACCCCTAGCGGCTCTCAGAGTATGTTGTAAATAAATCGACACAAAATTTCACAAAAACCTTCCTTCAGCCGATTTAAGATGCATCTGTACATAATGTACAGGTACTGTATACATACAGATGAAAGAGCTATAATGAGAAAATAAAACTCCACTTATATGCATATATCTAAAGAAAATATTAAAATAATAAAGGTTTTAAATCAGACTAGGAGAAATAAAGTCCATCTATATATATATATTGCTCATGTATTTTGAAATTTTATGTAGTTTTAACAAATTTCTATAACTTTTATGTCAGTTTTATCTCTTGCAAGGGGAAAATAGAAACTATAGATACTGAATTTAGTTTGGGGATGGATTCTTTCTTCACTTCTTACCACAAATGAATCCTTGAAACTTTTTTGTGATAATTTCCAGGAATGGATGCTCAACACTCCAAGGACCTCCCGCTTCTTGTGTTTTCTTTCTTTTGTCTCAGACCCCACGCCTACTTACTGTGCCGTATGTACACATGCGTGTATAGCTGACGCTTAATGGAAAACATGTGCCAAAAATACATATGCCTCCACTAAACAATGACTTCTTTGCACTTGACTGAATGCTAAAGCTTAAAGAGATAAATACAAAAAAAGCAGAAAAAATACTTTAAGATAGTAGTGCTTTCGGGCCTCTTCTAGCCATTTGCGCTTTTGCTGACTTATTTATGTAATAGACGGCCTCCTTCTCTTCCTCTCAACTCTGCTAGATTAAGAAAGAAAATGTTTTTCTGTGAAAAGCTGTTTTTTTATCCACCTTTCTGTTGTATTGTGTCTGTATCACCTAAGAACACTCAGTGGTTGTTTAACATAGACCAGTGGTTCTCAAACGTTTTATAGCAAGTACCACCATAATAAAGCTTTCCACATTGACACACATAAGAACAACAATACTGCAGGACTTAGGAGTTTTTGAGTTTGATTATGTAATTTGGAAAACTTAATTTACACTGCAGGCTAAGTTGCAGAATTTAATTGTGCCCCATATTTATTTTAATTTCTCAGACTCAAACTGAAAACAGTCACAAGTAGGTCAGGTGAAGTTCAAAGTACAGCTGGAAAAGATGTTAATTTCTGACCAACTGAACCTCAAAGTAGTAGTAGTAGACATTTTGAATAATTTTTAAAATTTAAATTTTTAAATCTTTTATTCTGTACTATTTGGGGACAATCAAACAATTTATAGAATAATCTTGAAAAACAACTTAAGTAATCCAATTGTCAATAAATCAGCACAAATGTACAAATTTGTAAATTTGGTTATTTGTGACGAAGTGGAATGAAAAACTGCCACTGATCCGGATTATGAACCTAATGGTACTTGTTTTCCGATTGAGAAGGTCAGAAATATGAATGTAACCAATACCATTTGGAAACGAGAAAGTTGAAAAGGTCTTATGTGATGATTCCTGTGCAGTTCCTTGGTAATGGCAAAACCTTTCCATAGGCCATCAGTTATGATATGATCATCTTATATTAATCTTAACTGATAAGAGGCAGAATTGCTTTCTAAATGCTGACAGATTTAAACTTTTTCTTGGGTTTCTGTGCTTTTCTGTTCATTTTCAGCATGCCTTCAATTCTTATCTCCTTTGTCATTCCACTTTATTACACATGTCTAATGCGCTAATTTGGTTAGATTTCTTAGTTAGTGCGGATTACATCATCGACAGCCCTGTTATTAACATTTACTAACACTGTAAGTAACCAGTAACTTGGTCTCTCACAATATTAGTTAACAATCTGACTGGTTTTTGAACATGGAGCTGGAACACAGTGAACTTGCACACTAGTAAGTAGCTACCAGTAATAGCTACTCTCCTAGTCTGTACATGGAATTAACAAAAGTGTTTCCACCACACCTCAATTTTGAGATGTTTCTGGAAATAACTCTACTCAAATTGCTTATCTTGGTTACTGTTGGATTTTTAATGGCCTACATCACGTTACTTTGCAAATTTCCTCGAATACCACTAAAGGCACTGGTACTTGTAGCATAGTTTGAGAACCATGGTCATAAATCATTTAGGATTAATAGGAATGAAAGACAACCATGAGAATGTGCTACTGGTGAACCAAATTCAATTAATCCATGGTGGTTCATCTTCTTGAAGGCCATTTGTCAGAGTGTGAAGGAAATTGGAGTGGGTTCATACTTTAAAGGGGTATTATGTAAATCTCTTCACGTGTAACATACTGTATGTACAACACACTGTGATCCGCTGCAATTTTGTCAAATGTACCCTTTTCAGGAAATCCTAAATGAAATCACGCAAAGATGCTTCAGATACAAATGTTAAAATCTGTGTTTACATTGATTTGTCTTTGTGCTACCATCGACCATGTTCCCTTTGGTGGATTACCGCTTGCTCATCTGCGAAACTCTCTGCGCTGTACATTCTCACATCTCCAAGGTTCCATCTCGGATTCTCCTGACTGTTTTTTCGCCCGTCATGACCTTTCAGACTTGACATTTTCCAGGAAAAAGGGGAGAGGGGAGGCAAGAACTACATGTAGCTTCTATTGCAAATGATGGCATTAACCCTCCTCTTTGTGCTGTTGTCTTTACTGCTTATATTAAGAATGGGACAAAAAGAATGCACTATCTGATCTCTTTCTGTTTCACCTCAGCTTAGATTGTAAATACCACATGTGAGTGGAGTTGGGGAGGACATGCAAGCTACCTTCAGCCTCTTTCAAATTGCCGTTGTCCTGTCATGCGTCCTTCTTGCTGAAGTAGGTCAGCAGCTGCCCGAGCCCAAGCTCGTCCGTCTCTTAAAATGTAAGCCCCCACCAGGTTCCGTGGAATGGATGATCAGTTAACTCTGCTCCCATCTGACCTCCATATGTCTGATTTGTTGATTTATAATCACACACCCAGTGCGGGAAGGTCTCTATCTCATCATCTTTCTGTCCTTTTCCCCCGACTTTCACCTTGTGAAAAGACGGTGGAGGGGAGGGAAAAAAGTAGGCTTGTGTTCCAGTAGGCAGAGTTGATGAGTGTTCATTCTCAACAAATCCATCCGCCCCGTTGTTTCCATCCCACTGATTGCTTTTACTGTTGTTTCATAATGCAATGAGAGGAATTAGCACTTTCAAAATGAATGAATAGCTCCAATGATTAGTTTAATATTTTTACTGGCTTGGAACACACTTTCAACAGTTATGTAATGAATTTTAGCAGATTACGTTGAGTTCTAATGTTTTGGATTATACACTGGTTTATGATGATTGTACTTGTTTGTTTGAGACAACTTTTAGATATAATAGGATGGATCTTTTTGTTCTTTTTTGGTAGTTTTTTTTCTTTTTTTTTTTTTATTTTTTTTGTACTGCATGGCATTGGTTTGACAATGTATTGATTGAACCCTAATTCCAAAAAGGCTTGAACTTAACAGGCATGAGTGACATGTTTAAGAAAAGTGATGTTTTTGGTTTTTAATAGGTAACACCCTCAAAAGACTCAAACAGTAAGTTTCAGTGCCTCGTGACAGAGCAGTTGCCTGTTCCATGTTCCCTTTTTGTTTTTAACCAACCCGTTCTTGTTCCTCAGTTTGAGTATTGTGTGTTTCAGGAATTTCGGAGCACAGATTTGACAGCTGGGCAATAAACATGAACACGAGAACACGAACACGAGGTTGGATTTGAGTGAAAATTTCAATGTAGCATTTTGAAAGTGTAGCAAATGGAACTTGTAAGGAAGAAACTTTCAAAAGGGCTTTGTCATACCAGTGCACACCTTCATCAGCTAATGACGAATGGATCTCGACGGCCTGTCAATCACTGTGTTTGCTCAATACCATGTAGAAAGGTGTAGAAATGGAGGACACGTTTGAGGCTACACAGGTGAAACCATCTTTTTCCTCAGTTGAATCATTCCTCTACCTGTATTTACAGTATATCAACTTGAAATTAAAGATTATTTAAGTGAATTCACCAACATGGTTTTGGCTCAATTATTGTATTAAATAGGAATGAGTACAATGGCAAGTTATGCAGACTCTAAATCTTGTATTTAAATAGATTTTTAATGGTCAACATGACTGATTTCAGATACTGAGCTATCCTGTGGAGATGGTGATGCAAAGGCTCTGGCTTTTGGGTCATCTATCTATGACTCATGGTCTCCCAGTGTGGGTCTTCTTTAAGGTCCAGAATCAGTAGTGTGCCTTGAGTGGCTGTTTATAAAGATCAAATTGGAAAAGCAAAGCACATTGGGCAACGTTCACTTAACACTAACTGTTGTGAAGCAGGCGACAGCATTACGGGTATGAATTATCAGCATTATCACCAGGTAGCACATGTGTTTAAGGAGTGGATAACAGTCAGACCGATCTTTAAAAAACAGTATTAGTCACTACTAAGTTTACACTTTATAGAACCCTTTATGAATTCTGAGAATAAACATTCAACAAAATATTCTGAATTGACGACAACCATCGGGGTGTAGCTTTTTTTTTTTCCTCAATAGTAAAACAATGCTGAAGAAAGCATTTATGTGTAGTGGGATTTTTTTTTTAATTAGTTTTTAGTGACATAAAAAACTGAAGCACAGTTTATCCATATAAACAAAAATCTAATCGTTTCAAAGTATGCATCTCCAAATCTACATTTTCTAAAAAGGTATACACCTTCTGACATCTAGAGACACTATGTGTCAAGCAGACAAAAAGATGCTCATATATGTATATTTATAAATTGAGCTTTTATCCATTCATGCTAGAAAGGTTGGTTTGTGTTTTCTTATAGTATTGATAAGTTTTGTGTTAGGTTTATACACTTTCTCATGTTATTTGCGTGTTGTTTAACGTTTTCTGTAATTGATCCAGTTTGTTTTCCGCTGCTTCCACAGACAATTGGCCTCATCTGGTTCCAATCCCAGTCATCCCTCCTCTTTCATTCTCCTCTTGTGTATCTGTTGTTTTCTTAAGTTCTAGTCAGATCCTCCTTGTTCTGCGTTTCGTTTGTTTCTGTACTAGCTTTAACTGCAACCTGTTCTTGCACCAGACACCACAACCAAAACCTGGCACATAAAACAAGGATATTCAAATGGGTTTGCCCTGGACCTACTGTTTCTATTTTATTAGCCTTTTAATAGAAAGGTTTATGCTACCTGTGGGTGGTTGTAACGCAGCCTTTAAAGGTTTCAAGTTCTTTGAGATAAATCTGCTCATTAGACTTCTGAGAATGTCAAAAGGCTAGAAAATGTTACTTGTGTTTTAAAAATTGTACTTTGGAGATGCATGTTTTAACACCACATACCATCTTATAAATACAATCGTGTTTAGTTTTCTAATACTGGAAATACATTGGAGACAACATTTCTTAATATACATAAATTCAAACCTAAACATATTTAAAAAAAAATTTTAATTACATTTAAATTAAATTAGAAATACTCCAGTATTTCTGTGGAACTTGTAAGGATTATATAATGAACGCATTATAGGAAAAGTCTATTCAGTGCCTTGTAGAACTGTCCCTATCCCTTTATTTATTTGTTTTTTAAAATATTTTTACAAATGAAAATCAAAACTGTATGCTGTGCTTTTGCATCTAGTCCCCCAGGATCAATACTTCACTGAACCACTTTTTGCTAAAATTATGACTAACTCTTCCTTTACAACTTTATCCCTGGCTGGCGTGTTCCTTTGTCTTCATGGTATCGTTTGTTCATTAGCGTGGTTTAGCAAACCTCTGAGGCCTGTACAAATGCTGACATCAAATCACTCACAGGAATGCTTTAATTACCTGAATTATTAAGGCAGTTGGTTTCACAAAATTTTATTTAGAGGTATCAGAGTAAAAGGGGCTTAATGCAAATGTATACCACACTTTTCTATTTTTGATTCATAAAAAAAAAAATTAAACCTTTCATTTTTATTCTACGTCGTAATGATGTGCTACTTTGTGTTTTTCTTAATCCCATAAAACCCCGGTATAATACATTATTGTAGCCAATAACAGGGTACATGCAGGTTATGTACAGAGTTTCATTCATAAATAAATTCTTAGTTTATCTTCAGAGTCTTTACTTCTACATGCAAATGTCCACTACATGTCGAGAAAGGTTTCCAGCACAATGTGGGTTGGAGCTGAGGAAGTGAAGTGCTTTTCCTCTAGAGATTTCTGTTGCCCTGTTTGTTTTTTTTACATTTCAGCAGAGATCGCATTAAGTCCTGGAAGTCAGAACGGTTTAGTCTGAGCAGTTCTGGCTACACAGGAGCTTCACCCATGTTTCCTGTGTGTGTGAATTCTTCCAGTCCCGATGACTTCTCATCCTCCTGGGTAGTTGTCATCTTCCGCCAACGCTGTCGGATGTAAGAGAGAGTTTAATTGCCCACAGGTAAGACCACAAAGAGTTTCTTAAAGTTATATCAAATGAGATTAATGTGAATGGATAAATAACAAAGCTTGAATTGCATGTGTCTGTTCAGCGAAAGCAGAAACTTTGTGTTATAAGTGAAAAAATGAATTAGAAACATCAATGCAGGAAGATGTACCTGTTTGATGCTGCCTTTGGTAGTGCAGAACATGTAGATCACGTAACCTGGGATGAGGATCATTGAAGACAAAGCCATAAACCATCCAATCACTTGACCCCACAGTGGATACACATACTTCCCCAAGGTCAGGGGGGTCATTTCAAAGGCACTGAAGGTGAAGACCCCCTAGAAAAGACAAAAACTATTAGTAGATATTACTTTGATCATTATATTCATATCGCACTGTTAAATTGTTGTGAGTGAAAATTATATGCGAAACTTAATTTCTAGCTATCTCTTTACTCTTGGTTTCATACATGTAGTTCAACATTTTGTGTTCAGTCTACTTAATTTGATTTGTTAAAAATTGTCATGTTTGGTCAGCCACATTAAACAATAGCTCCTTCTCAGCTTCAACAAGTTTGTCATACTTCCCGGCTTCTCATGGATCTTTAATCTACAGTGTAATTTAAAAGTGAATGCTTCAGACATTGAACGCTTTTTCCAAGTCTTGCCCCTGGCACAAAAATATTTGTGTCATCTGCTAATAAAGCAGATATTTTATTTGATACCATGCACATTACATACATTGGAGTTTAGAACCCAACACTGACCCCTGAGGGATCCCACAGGAAATATCCAATGAAAATTTCTCATTCGTTCAAAGAGCTGCCTCTAGATATAAACGAGGCAGCTCATTTATATCTGATAGTTTATAATATATTGTTTTGACTGATTTTGCCAAATGCTTGTTTTAAGTCTATTAAAATTCCAACCACACACTTCTTTTGATCAGTAGAATTAGTTATGTCCTCAAATCAAATAATACTCTAGTTGTCTGATTTAAAAAAAAAACCAAAGATGGAGGTGGATGCAAAGTCTGGATTGTTTTGAGATGACAAACCAATTACCAATGAGGAACGTTTTCGGTAATTATGTAATTCCTCAGTTCGCAACATAATTAAGGAATTGATCTTTTCAAAGAAAAAAGTTTAACTAAAGCAATGACGTGTTTATTTAGCAAAAAAAAAGGTTACGATCAAAAACGGTTCCCGTACCAGGCAGATTAGAGGCGTGAAGAAGAGCCAGCAAAGCTTCCACCAGACACACGGCCGATAACCAATCATGTCCTCAATGTTTTTGTAAAATCGTTCAGCTCCTGTCACATGACAAGCAGTGTGCAAAAGAAAACAGGAGCAATGAGAACAGAGTGACCAAAGAGAAGGGATGAAGTCCCGTGATGTCTGCGATAAACAGGTTCCTTTGATCCGTTCAAATAATGTTAGCTGCAGTTTTTCCAGTAGATTTCAAAACGCTTTCATCGTCAACAGCAAAAATGCGAACAGAATGTGTCCTTACCATAAAACCAGGATATGGAAATGGTTTCAAAGAAGACAAGGAAGAGAAGACACATCCCACTGGCAGAGTAGTAATCAAACATCTTGAAGACATACAGACCGCCCTGAGACATTAAAGCAAAACAGACATAAGGAAAAGACTGAACATGATCAAATCTTATTTCTTTCTTAATGCAAAAAAGTAACCTGACCAGACTAGAAAAGTTTAAACTAGAATGTGTGGACACTACATCAGCAATGGGATATTAATTTGTTTAAAACTTTATATGCATCGTTGCCAATGTTTTTGAACAAATGAATGTTGTCTAAATGCTGTGCTTTTAAAACATTGCTTAGTAAAATAGCTCGAATACCCAGACAAGCACCTGAGTGATATTGGAGAAGCCAATGATGAAGGAGATGAAACAAACGATCAGGATGAAGACCTTCTTCCTCTTCCTCAACACCAAAGGATACTCATCCATGAGGGCTGTGATGAATCCTTCAACTGTGCAAAACTAGCCAACAAAGTGTGAATAGAAATGACTCAGAAGGCATGCTACACACACAAGGAACTTGCCCTGCGCCTTTCAAGACTAAATCGTCACATTTTACGTTTTTCACCAACTGAAGTGTTGATAGTTTTCACGTTGCGTCTCCTTGTAGAGAAACTTTCTTCTTTCTTTTTTCTTTTTGTAATTTATAAAGCGGCTGATGAATTTATATTAATGCTTTTTAAACCTTTGTTTAATGTGATGTTGAAATATCTACTCACTAGTCGCTTTGCAAAGAACTATTAACATTTTACAAGTGAAGCCAAAGATGCTTTATGTTACGGCTTTGGCTCCTGGATGACTATAAATTCCCCTCTGACGTGGCGCTTTTATATCATCATAATTTTTTTGCGATTTAGAATGAATTCAAATTAAATCATTACCGTGTGATTTAGTTTGGACGTGATTCCTCTTTTGTTTAAAATGCCATCAGTTTTTCACCACGTTGGCTCACACACAAGTAAATGTAAAAACTGTAAACTGACCCCCAAAAACATTAGAAGAAAAAGTTTTAATTTTTCTACCTGGCTGTCCAAGCCGAGCATCAGGAGCATGGAGAAGAAGAGGATGGCCCAGAGGGAAGACATGGGGAGTTGGGTAACAGCCTGAGGATAGGCAAGAAATGCCAAACCCGGACCTGTGATGGAATTCAGAAATTCAGATCACACTTTTTTTTTCCCCCGCCATAACAATTTTTACATCTGGTCGTAAATTTGCTTTAATAAAACTTGAGCAATTTTGACGAAGGCCGAACGTACCCGACGCTGCCAGTTCCTGCACTGGTTTCTTTGTGATGTAGGACATGAATCCTACAATAGAGAAGATAACAAACCCAGCAAACATGCTTGTACACGAGTTAATGCAGCATACTATGATAGCGTCCCTGAGGAGATAGGATGGGAAGAAAAAAAAAAGAAAAAGAAAGAAACCATGAAACAGAAAAAAAGAATCTAGAGAAAAACAAGGTATCAGTTATCAAAGAAGATGCTTAAAACTTATATCTCCTGTCCCTACTTGTAGACGTCGTTGTTGTAAGTGTTGTAGCTTCCGAGCGCGATGAGCGAGCCCAGGCCCAATCCGTAGGAAAAGAAGATCTGAGTCGCTGCGTCCAGCCACACCTCAGAACGAATCAGCTTATTGAAGTCGGGAGTGATGTAAAACAGGATGCCGTCGATGGCTCCAGGAAGCGTGACACCACGGAAGAACAGGATGAACAGCATGACGTAGGGATAGGTGGCAGAAAAATAAACCACCTGCGAGAGAAATAGTTTGTAGACGTGGAAAAGTTATTCTGACTTTGAGGTCTCTACATGAGCTCAACCGCAAGTCCTGTTTCTTGAATATGTGATTAATGGAATAACACAGAAGGAGACATTTTCTAAAATATTTCCAGTTTTTCTTGGCCGCAGGACTTGTGAAACGTGACTTGCAGTACGGTTGCATAATCATTATGTCTAATTGGTAATGTCCATCAACACCAGGACCTGGGAGGATTCCATTTTTCTCACTTCTCTCAGGCTCCTCACATTAAAATCCAATTATCCCTAGCAATGAATGTGTAAATGTGTTTCTCCTCACATACTTTGCTTCAACTTGCAGTAATTTTAATTTCCAGGCAGTAGGCTGGGATGTTTTTTCTCTTCTTTTTTTTTTTTTTTTTTTTTTTTTTTTTTTTTATGTCCAAATCATTAAGCTATATGAGCTAAAGACTCCCACAAGCAATTATTTCAGTTCCAGTGTAAAGTCAAAGGACTTGTTGGGAGTTGTGAGTTTTGTCGACTCAAGGAAATTCAACAGTAATGTAATCTTTCAGAATATTATAAAATAAAATATTATAAAATAACAGTCAGAACAGATAAATAAATAATTCAGAAAAATCTTATCTTGATAGTGTCTATCTAAATAAAATAACTTTTTATTTTTTAAGGCAAACTTTTGTCCCTACATCAAAGACAAATGTTGTCTATCTGGGCAAACCCATGAAGGGCCACCATGGAAACCAGAGACAACACCTTTTGGGACCTATATCGTTTGTCCTCATTTATCCCATATGGGGCCCATGTAGGCATGCTTCCTGGGAAAACATTTCTGTAGTAAAAATTTTTTATATATTCATCAAAATATCACAAATACAACACTTAGTGCCATGAAATGTATATAATATAGTGTTTCTGATTTTTTTTTTATTGCGCCTACCAAACACCTTTCAATACAAGACAAGGTAACTTATAAAAATAAACACTTATTATTTTTTGAGGGTTTATATATATATATATATATATATATATATATATATATATATATATATATATATATTAATAGGCCGTAATCAGACCTGGGTTACTTAATAAAATTCAACCAAAGAATGTTAATTACAAGGAATTCATAATTTAACTTGGGGGTGGGGGGGAAATATTATTATTATTATTATTATTATTATTATTATTATTACTATTATTATTATTATTATTGATTTGGCTAGCTTTTTCTCTTATTAAATTACATGCTAATTTAAAAAAATGCATTATTTATTGACTCAAGATATCTTTGTCTATACTGAATCACTATGTGTGAGGAAAAGCTAAATTTAAAGAAGTCTTCAGGGGAAAAGGTGTTTTCACAGCCTTGCATCGCATGTAATAGATCAGTAATTTGCGTAATTTTTTTGAATTCACCTTTAATACTTTTTGCACATTTTGTCTCATTGGAGAGCAAATGTGGTACATGTTCTTAAAGGTGAACAAAGTAAGATCTCGTGGTTTCATGAGACAATCTCACCTTTCCCGTCCACTCCACCCCTTTCCAGATGGAGAAGTAGACCAGAACCCAGGCCAGCGCCAGGGTGCCCACTAAAGGCCAGCGCAGCTCTCCTGGCGTCTCCAGACCGTCGGTCATCTGGTGCATGTTACGTCTGCAGATACACAATTACAGGCTGGGTATAATCATTTTAGCTGTTTCTGTCTGTCGGGTGGTGCACCGCACGGGTCTAAATCTGCTAACGTACTCCCAGAACTCGGTGACGGCGCTGGTCAGGTTGGTTGTGTCTGTCAGGCTGTAATTGGAGAAGCAGCTTTCGGTGTTCCAGGGGTTATCACAGCTCTGCCAAGGCAGCTCCTGAACAAAAAAGTCCAGTCAGACTCCAGTGGGACGTAACATAGTGGGATGGGTTAAAAAAAGAGGACATTTTTCCAAAGAGAAAATCTGTGACTCCCAAAACAACTTCCTGCTTTATTAAGCATGTTAAAAAATGATGTGTCCTTGACTCCTTCCAGTCTTTGTCATCATACAGACTATTCCTAATAGTTAAAACTTATAAATAACTTCTGTCTGCTGAGATTGGTGATGAACAAACCTACCGAGCTGAAGGAGTTAAATAAATAGTAAAGAGCCCAGGCGATTATGATTATGTAGTAGATGTTTAGCCAGAACGACAGGACAACAGCAGCCAAACCAACACCTAGGAGAAGAACATGAAGAGAACTTCAGCATTGAGAAAGATTAATTGAAAATCAATTCAAATTGATTTTTTCTCAACCCTAAAACACAACCATAACCCTGAAAAAAGAAAAATTTACATAAAACACAATTAGTCAAAGCTACTAATGAAAATTACACAGTACAAAAATACAGTATGAAAAAAATGTTTACTCTTTTATTGTTTTTTTTTTTTTACCTGCCAAAATATTTTAGATCATCAAACAAAATTAAACAGCTTGTTTAATCACTATCACAAATTCATAGTTCATACTTTGACTAGGTCAAACCCAAAACCATTTTCAGAGTTTGATTTGCTGGTTATACTTATAACACAGTCTATGTTTCCACCAGTTAAGTCAAGTCATCCAGGTCCTGAAGAACAACTTCATACTGCCACAATCTTTGACTGTGAGTAAAATGTCTTCATCCTGAAACAGGGATGTGAATGTTCCAGAAATATTACGTGTTGTCTCATCAGTGTGCAGAATTTTTCCCAAAGCTTCTTGGCGTAATCAGAATGTTTTTTTGAGGGGGGGCAAATATGAGGCAGACCTTCATGTGCTTTCTAATGAGAAGTTGTTTTGCCTTGATTTGATGTTGGACCAAAACGGAGACGAAGTATTTAATGAGAGCAAAAAACTTTCATGTAAAACATAAACTGGAACAACAAATACAACAGTACATTTCATAGAAGGAGCCAGAAGCAAACAATGAAACCAGATATGTAAATGCACAGAGGAAAGAGAGGACAGCGACAAGGGAACCATTGGGCTAATCGGAGGAAAATAGAAACACCTGAGGAAGAGTTCAGGCAGAGGAGAATCAGGGGATGGACAGCAGCTGTGATGGAAAGCAAACTGGCAGGCTGGGGTAAGTAGGAAGATAAAGTCGAGACACAGAAATTATAAATAAAGGTAAAAAGAATAGAAGTACACTAAGACTGCAAAGGAGAAAATAAATGATTAAGTGAACCAACACAAAGGAATAAACTAATATGACAAGATCTAAATAGTCAACAAAGAATGATCAAAACTGAAACCCAAATTAAAAACTCAAGGATTATAACAAATTAATATAACTTGCTCTTTGTGTCCTTTTTTTGGAAGTTATTTTCCTCTTACAATAAATTAGCTTCATGATCAGAAAATTCTCAAGTAAATAGTAAAAAACTAAATAAATCTGTAAAAAGAGACACATTTCTACAGCGCTGCGAGTGATTGCCAACATAAAGCACATTATTTGACCTTCAACACACATGACAACAGAGGAATCAATGTGATTGTAGTTTTAGACACAGTGTCTTATTTGATTTCTGTTGGGTTTTTTTTTTAAAGCTTATTCTTGTATCTATGTAAAATGCGAGAATTACCTTTCATCATGGGAATGAGCCTCCACACCCCTAGCCCCCCCACCGAGGTGAACTGTCCCAGAGCCGTTTCCAGGAAGAACAGAGGTATCCCAGCAAACACCAAGGTCATAAAGTACGGGATCAGGAAGGCTCCTAAAGAAGAAAAAAAACAAAAAAAAAAACAAACAAAAAACAGAAAAGAGTATGCGGTGTGCTGGTTAAATTAACCTTGATTTCCCTTCATTTTAAGCCAAGAAGAAATGAAAACTTGCCATGCTTATCCATGAGGTTAACACTGTTTTTCTGAAGTTCGTTAAACCAAGCCCGTATGTCTCTCTATTTCTTATTTTATTTCCACACCAGAGGATAGGTTTAATTCAATTTGTGGATAATTCAAATTTAGCAGACTTGTCTTCGTCTTGCCGCTGGGAAGGTTTTAATGGTAAGGGAAGAAGGAAATGCCTTCAATTTTATTGAAATAAGGTGCTTGCAATCAAATTATCTTTTGAATCAAATATCAGTAGAAAGGAGTAGCTGTGTCCTAAAGGGGCAAGTGTGTGTTTTGCTGTGGTTGTTTGGGATGAAATATTCCAGCATTATAAATTCACATATTTAAGCCTTGAGCCTCTGCATCAAAGAATATTATTTTTGCTATAATGCCTTTTTGTTCAAAAGTGGTTCTGCTAATGTCATTGTTCCAGTTTGCTCTTACCTCCACCATTTTTGCCACACAAATAAGGAAATCGCCACACATTTCCTAAGCCGATGGCATATCCTACACATGACAGCAGGAAGTCAAATTTTCCCTTCCAGCTTCCCCTGTCAGGAGGAACTTCCTTTTCCTCCTTTTGATCTGCAGGAGGCGCTGTGGAGACCAGGTCCTCAGAAGGGACTGCTTGTTTGACTTCTGACGGGGAGTTTAAGTCCACTGTAGTCTGCCCGGTCTTCCCCATCGCGGGACCGCTCTGGTCCAGATAGGTCAGAGAGCTTGTTGTCCTCACGGCCAGGGATGGAGCCGAGTGTTGATGTTGGTCTGATTTTGTTACACTAGGCCTGGATGTGGACTGGGTGTTCTGACTTGAGATGTGCTGCAAGTAAAGTTTTATTAAGATGTTACTTGCACCTTTTCTGTACAACTTTAAAAATATCAACAATAATGTAAAAAAAAGAATGACATTAAACTTTCAAAACACTTTTTTTTTTGACAAACAGTGTTTTGCAAAATGGGTCTTCTTCACATTTTGTAAGGTAATAATAACAAACCACGGTCATTTATTGGCATTTTATGTGATAAATCAACATAAAGTACGGCAAACTTGTAAGTTGGGAGGATAATGATATGTGGATTTCATTTGGTTTATTTTTTATGTTTTCTATATGCAGGTACAAGCCCATCTATCTAGAGACTCAAATTTCACCGTTACTTGTTGAAAAAATGACTCAAGCTTTGTTAGACTGGACAGAAAGCCTTTAGTGAACCAAAACTTTTTTAAAGCCTGCCACACCAAACTTTTTAAATGAAAGCTCAACAGTAATTTCTGCATTTCTATCTTGGTAAATGATCTAGAAATGACTACAAGAATACCTCAATTGTTGGTCAATATTTGGATCAATCACTGTATGTTTAATTATTTAAAACTCCCCTCCCTGCGTTTGACAAGTCTTTCTTTTACACCACATGTTAAAATATATAGGAGATCTAAACTTCCCAACAGTAACTGTTTTATTTTCTGAGGATAATCTGTGGATGGCTATATCACAAGTGGCAAAATTAGCATAAATAATGGAACAATTAATAGTGTTTAATATAATATAGATGATTTAATCAAAGCAATTGTTTACCACACATTACCATATATCTCTATCCTCAGTCTTACTACAAATCCACTTGTTTTTTTACTGGTTTACTACAACTAACATCAAGAATTGGCCCAAAACAAGAGAAATATAGTAGAAATCAGGGATTAAAGTTTAAAGAAATCTTGCACTAATAAACTTAATAAAGTCACCTGCACATTTCAGTTGTTAAGTAAAACAATGTGAACAAGAACAAGTCTACGGTTCGGTTTCTGAAGAACAACGCACTGACACTAATTATGTTTGCTGTTATATAATCCCACATGTTACCCTCAGCAGCCTGACCCTTGTGAGGACCGCTCATGTTTGCAAATATTGACTGACCTAAAAATTCTTCAGATTGCTTTATGCAATTGAGGTTAATTATGGATCACTTGATGAACTACATACCCGCAGTAGGACGTCCTGTGCCGAACTATGACTTATCTGCAGCGCATAGTTAAAACATTCTGTTCAAAACAACCTTTTCATTGTCTGACAGGAAATCAGATTAAAACATTTATTATTTTTTTTACTCCGGTTAGGACCACTGTTAACTGTTTCAATATGACTCATCACAAAATCCGGCAATCGATGTGCCGGGGGTGAGGTAGTCCCTGGAGAGGTCAGCTTTTTATCATAGGGCAACACGAGACACATGGGGTGGACAACCATGCAAACACACACTCATACTTAAGTGCAACTGAAAGAGATTAATTAACCCAATATTCATGCTTTAGAGAGGTCCGAGGGAGCTGGAGGAGCTGGAACACATCCATGCATAGGGACAATATGCAAGCTTTATGCAGAAAGAGTCCAGTTTCTCCTTTTTCAGAAGCTTTAATACTCTGAAATAACTAGTCAAGACAATTCCATGTCAATAATTTAAAATCTCTGGGTTTGAGGTAAAAGGAGACACCTAAGTGTATTTTAAGGCACTCCTTCCTGAGGTGAGATCCTGGTAAAATTTTTATATGTTAGTCAAGATATCTATGAAATAAAACTACCAGCCCCAGAATAAAATAAAGTAAATCATTTAGACGACGTTTTCTGAAGTGGATAAACAGTGTACAGTAACAGTAACAATTACCAGAGTAAAAATATTCCTCCACAGACATGAACAGAAAGGCAGCTGAGCCAGGCAAAAGCGATTGTCTTCAAAAGCAACATAAAAATCCAGTTTACAAGTTAAAAATGGCCACAATTCCCATCCTTAAATTTGGGGAATTAAAAAGGGAAACTTTCAAGCCTCAAAACATAATTCTAATTGTAGTCCAGGTGTGTCAGCATCATCTTGGTTTGTGTGTTTTGCTCCTGGAAGAACACTTCATATAAATAGACGGAACCATGAGGGCATAAATTTGGAAATATTAAAACAACATCTCAAGACATCTGACGGAAAGTTAAGTTTGGGTGCAAATTGATCTTCCAAACAGGAAATGACCCGAAGTATATTGTCAGATTAGCTTCAACGTAGCTTAGGGACAAAAAAAAACAACAAAAAAAACCTCAATGTTTTGGAGGGGCCATGACAAAACCATCATCTAAGTGAAAATGTGTATGTGTGAACAATGTTTTCTATAAACATGACTTGGTGTCACTGTTAGGGACAATGGAAAATAATTCCAGCAAACAACTGAACGAAGCTTGTGAAAGTACAGCCATGATGTTTGACACAAGTTGTATAGTTCAGAAGACAATCAAACTTTGTGGCTTCAAACTGAAATTCACATTTGAAGCCAAACTTGAGTTTTGTGAGGCCTTCACTGGCAATTTTATTTCTTATTCAAGAACAACTTATGCACACAGTGTCATCTTACTTTGGCCGAGAACTCTGACAAGCTAAGCATGCAGGAGGCAGTGCACAGAGGTCTATCCTACCTGTTAGCTCCCCAGCTCCTTCGTCAAGTCATCCACTTCAGTTTCCACATCAGTTGCTCCGGTATCACAAATCATCAGTTTGAAAATCCAAAGACAAACATGAAAAGATTCACATCAGTCCCAAAGGCCTCGATGATTTACCAACATATCTGGGACCCCCGTGTTGGATTTTGAAACTCTCTAGTGTGTGGAATCATTTGAAGGTGGCAGATCCTGCAGCTGGTATCGAACGCTTGGTAATAAAGTTCGACCTATCCACTTTGATTACAGCTCCAGTGTGACTGGTGAAGCCCTGCGGCCCTGGGGGAGTTGGAGGATTGGGAAATGCAATAAGTCAATTGGTCGACTCTGGTGGGGGGATTCTTGCAGCCATGTGAGTTTGGGCATTGTGGATTAGTGTTTGCTGCAGTCAGCTCTTGCCAGCAGTGTTACCATGGCGTTTCTTTTGCACAGAAGGATCTGATGAGTGAAAGACCGCGTGGAGTTTGGAAAAATGAAGCTAGTGGTGGGAGCTGGCAGAGGCAGTGGATATGTACGGGCTCAAATGAGGTCATGACAGTATCAGGCTGCTAAATGTGACTCGACTGGCCAGGGACACAGAATGAGCGCAACTTTTAGGAGTATAAAAAAATAATAAAACATTCTAAAGATCAGTTGTTGCTTTGGCATTATCGAAACAAGATGCCAGAACCAATTTGGTGTTGTGTTCTACGAGCAATTTTTCCACATAAATCCAAATATAAAAGCACAGACTAAATAAACAACTATTACATACGAGGTTTGCAAAAGCACATATTGAACTGCTTCACATTTAGTCATACTACAACCGTAAATCTCGTATTTTATTGGGATTGTGTGTGACAGATCAACGGAAAGCCGTGGATACGTGAAGTGAAAGTAGAATGTTCCGGTAACACTTTCTTTGTGCATATGACACTGTCATAAACATGACATAACATGCCATGAGTGCCAATTTTGCATTAAAGTGTCATTATTTATGAAATAATTCACTAATGTGCTCTAAAAGATTAGCCACAATCCTGATCCACTATCATGTGTACTTCCTGAACCATTTTAGGGTACATTAACTTACTCATGTTGTAAAGGGCAAAGGGATTTTGAATAGAACAGTACTTTAAGTCTAATTAACTAAATTGGACCACAGGCTAGAATGGCTTTTCTCTCTTTTTAATTATTTTACCTTCAGCTCAACAGTATCCTTAATAAAATTACTTGATGTAGATATGAGGGTGTTATTTCTCTAGGCAGGTAACTTCTTGGCTTTATGATCACCGGTTTTAAATATTCTATATTATTATCCTATTAGGGAAAAGCTAATTAAACATCATCACATTCCATTGTTATGCTGGAGAAAGAGGATTGTTGGTCAGGTTTCAAAAGTCAAAGATTAAAATCAAATTAAAGGCGATAATTACACTTACGTGAAAACATTGCTGTCGAAAAAAAAAAGAGATATCTTTTAAATAATCTCTGGCAAGGTTTATGGCCCGTGTGCACCAAAGTGATGATAACTGAGCAGGACTGGAGTTGTCAAAACGGATCTTCATCAACTTGTTTACAGCATCCCATGATCAATGCAGCCTAATTATGCATCAAGAGTGCCAACTGCCTAGAATAATAGGGAGCAATTATGGGGGCGACAGACGATGGATGTTGGGCAGAATTTCATGGAAGTTTGAATTAGGTTTGAGCTACAAATATAACAAAATCTGGGAAGGATTGACCAAGGTTTTTGGAAGTTGTACATATTCTATGCCAGTTGGCTGGAACTGGATATTTATGTTCTTTTTAAAAAACTACTCAAAATCATTTTTGCTGTGTTTTGGTCCATTCCTCCTGACAGAACAGATGTAACAGGCCTTTCTTGTACACAACTTTTCAGCTCTTGTGTCTGAGATCCGGGCGTTGTAAAGGCTCTTTACAACGCAGCGTTATGTTGCCACGAGAGTGGCAACATAACGCTGCCACCCTCGTACTTCACTATTGGAATGGTGTTCTCAGGCTTGCAAGTTTCCCTATTCTTCCCCCAAAAGTAGCAGTGGTCATTATGACCAAATACTTACATATTAGTTTTATCAGACCACTCTACATATCCCTGAATACTGGTTGTCTTTTACTACAATGTGGCTCTTGATGTTGGTTGTTCTTCCCCATTAAGTGTTCTGTCTTTCCTCAGCTTAGATCTGCATCTTCTTTTGGAAACAACCTAAATACGATCCAGACATGAGGAACTCCTCATTTTTATTTATTTATTCTACTTGTTTTCTATTTTTTCTGAATTTATTTATTTTCCAAAAATTTACAAGGGAGCAGATTTTTAAAGTCATTTTTCTGTTCTCTTTCTTTTTTCCTTTTTTTTTTCTTTTTTTAAGAAAAATTGCATCCAGAGGTGTGCATCCATTTCACACAAATTTACATAGCCATAACATACTCATCTAGGCTTCATAAGTTTCATAAAGGTTTAGAAATCTTTGTTGGCGTCAACATCTGACTTTGAAGAAAGTAGTAAGTATCAAATGAAAACAAATTTTTGTGATCTCAACTGATCTAAACCAAGACAAAACAAAATCTGATTTATTGTTACTGAAACATTCGTGTGATTTACACAGCGTATGTAAACGTCTGGTTTCAACTCTGTGTTTTGTCAGTTCAGGTGAAAACATACCTCCAGCTTCCACTTAAAGAAAATATTGGGGTGGAAAAATGCTGTCTTTGAAGCCTCCTTGCAAGCGTACGTTAATTCACAGCACGCGTTGTGCTCTCCGAATCGGTGTGGTGGCCGGTATAAAGCAAGGAACCCCCAGAGGCAATTGGCATGCATAGATAGGAGGCTAATATTCCCTGCGTTTCCATCAGGACGACACGTGCCGCATGCATTTTCCACAGGTTAAGGACGAACGAGGGGCGAGGCACACTGCAGAGAGAGACCGGTTGTGATAATGAGAGGGAAAGATTGAACAATGAGAAATCTCTGCGAAGGTGAGCGAGGGAAGGTATAGAAATTGGTTCAGAGGCAAAATGAAAAGAGATTAAAAAATTGGGAAAGTTGATACATAGCTCTGGTGCCAGTGTAGATAAGCAGAAAAACAGATAAAAAAAAGATACAGAGAAATCGGAAAATGCCCGTAGGACACAGAGAAAAGCTTTTCTTTTCTTTTCTTTTTTTTTCTTTTTGCTGCAGACACAAATCCAAACTAGAAGACAGAGTACGCGAGATAAAAGAGCTGACAGTCCGCACTGAATTGTCTGCATTTACAGTTGGTGTGATATCTGAATCCAGTGAAGTTCCACTATCTTCTCTGAAGATTGGGAGAGAAGAACTGTGGAGATCTTCCACTGGCCTGCTCCTTTAATCCATCCTGATCTGCTTTAATTACACCGCAGCAATTACAGATGTCTCAAACCCATCCACGCTTATCCTATGTCTCAAACCCTTTACCTTTTTTTCATCATTTGTCTCCCAACTTCTGGGATAACTCAGTAAAATATATGGCAAGAAATATTACCTTGATACATAATATTCTTATTTGTTGAGATGTGAGTACATGGCAGTGGTTTTGTAGCCTGGCTTTTCCAATATGACTCTGAGAAGATGTCCTGTCCTTGTCCACTCACGCAGGAGCCTCGCATTAGGTTGTAGTGATCTCATAAAATGGATTTACAATCCCTGTTTTAAGATGTGTTTTGGACAGAGGCCCAGAAAATGCCATAACTCAAGAGGCTGTTTCGATTGGTTTATTACATTTACTCTGAAATTCACAGGAAATACATATTGCTTGTAGGACATTCTGACATGACCAGCTGTTTTAAAATATAAGGCAGACTGGGAGCTCAAACAATAACTCAGGATTCTCCTTCTCATTGGTTGGGGTGGCTAGTGGAACCCTGCGGTGTTTTGTTGTTCACATTTCTTTTGGTCCATATCGTCCGATAGTGAGTGCAAAGTTCAACGTACTTGTAGGGTGGTTTATGGAATAGACCAACGCAATGCAGCACATAGTCGAGAAGTGGAAGGAAGAAGATATGTGCATATATTCTATATATGTTTTTTACAATCACAATTGGAAAATTTCTCTTAAATCTATTACGAAACGATGCAAACTGCATTCAGAAGTCTTAGTCAGCAGTCAGTCCACAACCTAAGAATACAAAGAGTTAGCACAGCTAAAACTCAAAGGCTGGTCGAAGACGGCCTCAATCACTGCAGCAGCCATGAGACTCAGAACTCTAAAGGGAACTGCAGAGATTCAATGCTTAATAGAAAGTTTTCTGTTGGCAGGGCAACCACATGCAAGGTACTCTGATTAGATGAGACCGAAATGATACTCGCATGCCTCCATGCAACTATTTTGTGTTTTGGAAATCTAACACTACCCTGAACACACCACCACAACATGGAGCCAATACCATGCTGTGGTGTTTCCATGGCAAATATGTAATTAGAACAAATACATATCTATTTATTTCCTAAATATATTTATTTATTTTTAATTTACTCTTCTATTTATTGCCCATTTTGGTAAAATCAGACCATCTAATGGCTGGAATGGGATAAAAGGTTTGAGCTTTTCCACTACAATGACCTACAATCACCTCAAATGGTGCCTGGTTATGTAAAGAGCTATCGTCAGAAATGCTAATAATAAATAACAGGATTTGTTTCATCACATACTGAACTACGGCTGATTCTGCTGTGTGGGAATGAACCTATGAGTTCTGAGCCGTCGACAGAACACCGGGAGCTTCTTGTTGATTTTCATCCTCTCATTAACTCGAGCTACTCAACTGATTCATTGGCAAATTTGCAATGCAGTTTATGTCATACGAGGCGACAGTGGTGAGATCAGAGGTGATGAGCGGGGGAAGACAGTCGAGCGGATTTATCTGTTAATTGAACGCCGGTTCGGATCACACAGATGGCTGCGTCCGGTATTACCTTGGAATAGGTTCATCTTCAAAAGTCAGAGTTTTTTGGGGTTTTTTTCCGTTTTGCAAAATAATCAAAGTAAATTGTGGGATCCATGTTTAGACCAAAATGAAACCATACAACAGAATAGAAGTGCGTGTGCGAAAGGAATGGATTTGCAGGGTAGAACAGAGGAGACACGCTGTGTGGTCAGGAATCAATGAGCACAGAAGCAGAGAAACGCAGCAACAGAATATTGGACTTATTGATTCTTTTAATAGAGTTTATAAAGTTAATTACAATTATCTGCATTAAGCGTAAACACGAACGGCAACATAGAGTGACTGAGCAGTTTGGACACGCTGTTAAAATGCTGCGTTTTATGAGGTAAAACAAAAGACATCAGGATAAATTTGAAAACTTTTTGGGCGTTACTTTTCAACATTTTACTGCACAGTTTATCTAAATAATGAATAAGTCTATTTGGTGGGAAATCTAAAAAAAATAATAGATGGGTGCTATAATATCATGGCTGCATAACTATAAACACATTGATACTAATATTTTGTTGAGGAAGCTTTAAGTTTTAGCTTTCACGTTTCATTTGTGCACATGTCATCAGTTATCAGGAAAAAAATGAACCTGTAGTTAAGTTCAGCTGTCTGTGTTTTCACAAATTTGCGTTCTTTAGTTTGCAGAAATGTTACAAAGGATCTCATTGTACAAGAGTGTCATTAAGGCAAGGGTACAAATGCTTGTGTGTGTGTGTGTGTGTGTGTGTGTATGTGTGTGCATAAAACACTACTGACTGTGTTCTACTTCAGAAGTCAATTTCCTGTATTCTCCAAATGTCCAGACAAACAATCCCCAAGTCCAGCCCTTCAGGACCGTCTCCAGAAAAACTGGATATAATTAATGGCTCGTTTGTCATTTATTTTTTGTTTTTGAAGCTCTCTTAAGTTAAGTTAAGTTGTATTGAGATTGCCAAATTTCTGGTTAACTTTCTGTTTCGCTCTTAATTCCATTTCATTGACTCAATTTGCTGGTTTACTCACTAAGCTGCTCCCACTCTGCTTCTTAGTCCCACACCTGTTTTTATTTAATTTTTGTTTTTTTGTTGTTGTTCTACAAATCTTATCTCCACAGTATATTTCCCCCTTCTGGTTCCAATACTCTTTGTTGGTTCGGTTTGTTGTCCAGTTATTAATTTTGGACAAAGTGGGAACTTAACACTCTGGCTGTTGTACCTCCTATTGGTCTGTCTGCACTTTAGTACAGATGCTTTACTCAATTTGGCTAAAAACTCCCAGAACCTTGTGATGGAATGTGTTATGCTCTTAAGTTCTACCTGCATTTGGGGGGTAACAGTTCCAAATGGTAAATTTGACACTGTGCACTCTAATCAAAGTAGAACATCTCAGTCCAAGTCTAATCCACATATTGTGGTCTTTACACCTGTCTCAATCGAATGTGATGGATTCGATGATGGATTAAATAATCAGAAATCTTCTTTTTGTGTTTTTACCAAAAAAAAAAAAAAAATAAAGATCAAAATCAAAAGTTTAATTAATTTTAATATGGATGAGGGTCGGGATACATGCTGGACAGGTCACCAGATCATTGCAGATTAATATAAATAGTCAGGTTGAATTCACTTGACTAGGAAAAATTGTGAGAATTATTATATATGCCCTTTAATTGTATATAATAAATGTTATAAAACACTTGTTAGTTAATTTATGCAGGCTTGTAGTGGTAAAGCCAATTGGATATAAACATGAGGTAAATATTTAATTTAGATAACAGACAAGTCTCCCTCAAATATTGGCTATATTTTATTATGAACTACAGACTTATTATCATCAGTTAATGCCAAAAGGTGTCAATTCCTCTGCCGTCTTCATGTTTCTTTCCTCCAGATTTCTGTTTGGGTCCAGTTGTGCTTGAAAGATGACCAGGTTGCACATCGTCAGAACCGGCTTATCGGGGGAAACCTGTCGCAGGTCTTTAGATGGTGTGGTCATGTTCTTTGGATCCTTACAGTGGGAAGGGAAACATCATTGAATTGTAGTGTAAAGATTATGTTTAATAATAATACAACCTTTCGAAATCCAACTTTTGACCCTTTCGGTACAAATTAACCTTAATCAAACAGGGTTTGCATTTACTCACTCTGCATAGAGTGATGAAAATATACGTTGGAATGCATATCAGTGGAGTGGCAATTAGTAGAGCAGCTATGGTAGAAGCCGATGATCCAAACAGTTCACCGTACACACTCAGTGGGCTGTCTTTTGCCAGCGTATACAGCACTGTAACCTTGGATTTGAGAAAAACAACAAAAGTTAAGTTGGGGTCTGGACTGTAGCACAGCCAGGTGCAAGAGGAATGTAGACGAGATGCATTTTAAAACTAAATTACCAAAATTGAGTGTAAAAAATATCAAGTAGAGAGTCATGTTGTCTTTATTTTAGAAGTAATTATAAAACCTGTTTTAAACCAACTGTTCACCTACAACTTCTGCTAAAAAAAATAGTTTTAAATGTTGTTCTTATATCTTTCTATATCATAGTTCCTGAAGACTTTTTAAAATGTACTAAAAATAGTATCAATGTTTCAAAACTTTATACCAGAAGTTGACCATAAAATTCTAATTGGTGCATCTCCAGAATTATTTTTGGTTTTTACTGACAATTATGGAGTCTAGTTCACAGATCCTTTCAGTAATCACTAACATTATTAATGTTACAAAATAAAACTACCTTTAAAACACACTCGGTAAAGTTTAAGTTTTACACTATGATTTTGTGGTATTAAATACAATATGCAAATCATGAGATGGAAATTAAAATCCATTCAAAAATAATGTAGAAAAGGAGTGCAATTTGACGGAAAAGTAGAAATGCACACATAATGGGAAACTCACCACACATATGAGCGGAGTCACAAACATCCAGCAGTACTTTAGAACAGGGGACGGTCTGTACCCAATCATATCCTCAATGTTGTCATAGAAACGATCCGCACCTACAAAGTGATAAGTGGATAATGAAAGGAATATCTTCCCACCTTCAAACATTATTGATTTTAAACATGGTACTGAGAAAATATATATAAAACCTGCAAACACTAAAGTGTAATTATGGATTGGATTACTAGGAGATTAAAATGCACGACCACGTATCGCCAATTTACAGCGAATTGCCACCCAGAATGAAGAAAAAAACGACTTTCCGAGAAATCGTGCAAATGGTGAGGGAATGAGGAAAATGGGAATTTGACAAAAGAGCTGCTCGCATCAAGCTACCCTAGAGAGAAGCAGAGACATTTGAAACGGGAGGGAAACTGATATTAGAGACTGTCTGAATGGAACAACATCTGCAGATTGTTTTTCTGCAAATAGCACACAAAGTCGGCACTCGATAAGTGATACAGTAATCAACCCCCGAGACGTCTTTACATCACCGTGGTGAAGGAAACTGAGGGGTTTCGTTTAGATTTAGATGAGACAATATCTCTGCGCGGGCTAAGAAAAAGCGTAGGACTGGAAGGGATAAATCAAGTGGCCAAATATCTCAAACTGGGAGAAGAAAGCTGCTGCAGAATCTGATCGATTTCATCAGTTTGCAGTTTAGATGAAGGAAGTTATTTTGGAAATAAAACGCCGCACTCTGGGTTTGCAGAATCAGTAAGAGATTTGTATGAGTATGAGATTTTAAGAAGATATATATATCAGCTCATGCATAACACTAGATTCATTGTAGAAAGAAATAAATAAATAGATTATCTGAGCACTGACAGGTGAAGAAACTAGGACCAGTCCAAATCCATTGAGCTAGGACAACTGCTGATAGTAAACCTATGGGAGCTGGTCAAAAAGACGTAATGTTTAATAAAATATGATTAAATATTATTTATTATATTAGCCTTATAATAAATTAGTGAGACATTTTATTACTTTGTTTTTCTGGTCCTTTTCTGCACGTCTTGACAGTAAAATAAAAAAATAGCTCAAGGATGCACAAATTAAAATCCAAGCCCAGCATCCTGCTATTAAGGACTTGCCAAGTGTTAAATGACAAGGCAAAGACTGGATATGGTTAAAAAGGAAGGAAAAAGTCTGCTTGGAAAGATTTATGTTGGCAAAAACACTAATAGTCGAGAAGTGGAACCTAAAAAATGCACAAACATTCAGTCTACAGCAATGCTGTTTCAAAACAATGTATAGAAGTCGGCGTACACTAGCTACTAGCAGGTGGGCTACTAGTTTTGAAGAGAAGCTGTTAAAACATACCATATGTTTTTGCTCTAAATCTACCGCAGTGCAATAAAACTAGAGGTCTTTACCTCAAAGTACAGACGCTGTTAGAATCTCATGCACAGCTTGCAAAGAAACGAGGTAATTAAAATAAATGCTCTGATTTAAAATTTCAAACACAAAAATCTTTTGTGAAACTTCTAAAAAAATATCTTAGACCTTTCATCTCATTGCAGCCAGATGACAAATGTTTCTTTTTGTGTGTGTGTGGATTTTTTTGTTGTTTTTTTTGCCATGATTGATATGCAGGATACATTTTAATTCATGCAACTACATAAGTTTTTCATTGAACAAGTTAATATGGAGAAGCACAAAGAGCATCTGTAATTCACTGTCATTACTGCACAAATTAATCAATCATTATGGAATGTTGCCAGCCAGGGACTTACCATAAATCCAGGAAACAACAAGGGTCTCTGCACAAGCAATGAGGAGGAGGCTGGTTCCACTAGGACCAAAGGTGTCGACAATACGGAACAGACCTATCCCTCCCTGAAAATGGAGTCCAGTCATTAAAAACAGGGGAGATGTTACAAATGAACACCTCAATAGTTATCCATTAGCATTCCTACATCACGTTTCTCTCAATTAGGGGAAAAGAAAACGTGTTGGACAATTAGTGCTCACCTCTGTAACAAATGGGAGCCCCAACAGGAAGCAAGTAACTGCAATGACCAGCACCAGGATCTCCCTGGCGCCTGGTCTCCTCAGACGACTTGGGAACAGGTCTGTGATGGCTGTGGCCAGGCTCTCCACACACACAAACTGTGGGGTGAACATTGTATTTACATGCTTATTAACAGTGATGATATGGGTGGCCTGTAGCTAGCGCACGACTCCAAGGAATGCAATACCTGACTGTCGAGACCCAGGAAGAGAATCATCAGGAAGAAGAGCACGGCCCAGAAGGATGAACCGGGAAGCAACGACAGAGCCCTGGGATAGGCGATGAAGACCAAACCTGGACCTGCAGGGGAGCACAGCACAAATTTTAATCTGTAAAAAAAAAAAAAAAAAAAGTCTTTAAAATGTCATTTAAGCGTAGGATGCCATCTTGTGGAGATCATTGTTTACTGCCACTGCTGAGGAATTCAACAATTGCCAAATTTATGATAAACACACTGCCAGTAAAGTGTTGGGGAGAAGAGTAACAGATGGTGTGGGAGAGGCGCAGTCGGCTCACCGCTGGCTGTAACGTCGCTTATGGGAATGTTGAGGTCATGAGCCATGAATCCAATTATGGAAAAGACGGCGAAGCCAGCAAAGATACTAGTTGCGCTATTCAGACAACACAATGCCAAGCAATCCCTGAAACACAACCGGAAGTTAGGCGAGCGACATTATAGTGCATGAATGTTAAGCGATGTTTGGGTGTGGCAACACTGACTTGTAACAATTATTGTTGTACTTGTTGTAGCTTCCCAGAGCTGTCAGGACTCCTTGACACACAGCGTAGGAAAAGAAGACCTGCGTCCCTGCGTCACGCCACACCTGGAGAAGATGGGAGGAGTGGTTTAAACATTTTTAGGGGCCACATGTTGGCATTAATTTGCAGTAATAATGAAAAGTGTTTAAAAGCCATGTACAGTTTCAACTTTTGTGACATTACAACCACAAAGTCGATGTATTTCAACACAGCACCGAACTACTTTGTGTTGTATTGGATTTGTTTACATGCCCTTTTGTTTTCTCTGCCAGCATCTGGTTCATCATCGACAGCTCCAAAGCTCTTGCACATCAAACCATAGAACTGGCGAATTTCCAAAGCAATGTACAGACCCTTTCTTAAGCATTCACAATGAGCTTAGCGATTTCCTTGCCTTAGGGGCAAAATGATGAGTCTAAATCTGTAACTAAAGATCCTCAAATTTGCTGCTGTACAAAGCATCAGCTGTCTTTCTTTCGAACGCAACCCCAGACCAAATGCTTTCTGCTGCCCTTCGTTACAGATTCACACAGGACACACATTCTTACATTCAGAACAAGCCAGATACAGGCCAGAACTCAATCACAATTTCAAAAGGCAGTTCAAGCAAAAAAACATTCTTGTGTGATAAAGTGAGGCTCAGAAGACCAGTCTGGTTTTTGTGAACATCTGGCATTGCGTAAATGTGCTCAGTTACACAGACATTTTGCCTACATTCTCAATGCACTTGCAGTCCTCCCCTAACCTCCCCAGAATTGACCATTAGCCCCCCCAAAAAACCATACATGCAGCTTGTAAAGGCATTTTCCATGATTAGACTTGTCAGTATTATCTCAGTGCAAAATAGGTGGGGGTTTTTTGTAATCGGAGACTTCCTTCTTCAGTCATTGATTCCTATTGAGTGTTCCCATGGTGTTACTATGATGAACACCCACATTGGTGAATACATGACGAGTAGTTGTGCCCATGTGCTGAACGAGACAACTACATATGTTGGGGTTCATTGCACCACTGATTTAATGCAACAACTGACATTGACAAATTCGTCTTCCAGTCGAATTTTCTAAGACAATGTACTTCGGGATTCCATTCGCTTTAAATCATCAAAATACAATTAAATAATCACCTGACGAACTTCACCGTAAATTATCAAGCTATACAAGTACCACTTTTGTTTGAATAGCTAAAATATCTGAGTTTTTGGCAATAGTTCTAGCACCTAAATAGCTGCATATCTGATCTGACCCGTCAAGCTGAGGGTCAGGTTGTAAAATGGATGAAACATTTATTCATTTGAAGGGGAATGCTGGGCTAAGCCTCAAACCACGTGCCTGAACTCCCAAAGTAAAACTCATTTTCTTTACTCCAGAACCTCATAGTGAAGAGGATGCCGGGTTCGCTTTCCATCTTCTGACCAAGTCTCAGAACAAGAAACGAGAGTCAGAAAAAAAAAAAAAAAAAAAAAAACAGAAAAAGAAAGAAGTGGGCGTTACAGGATAACAAGATGTTGAGTTATCCTGTTAAATGGAGTGGAATCCAACAAAGGGATGTGTGTGTTCAGAACAGAACAGGACTGTGCTTCAGTGCAGAGCGTGGGATTGCTGTACATCTTGAAATTTTTGTTTGGAATTTTGCTTCAGAAACAAACAAACATTGTAAGAAAGGAAGAAAGAAAGAAAGAAAAAAGCAGCAATTTACAAGAGTCATTTCTTACATTAGGCTCAGCGAGCTTGCTGAAGTTAGGTTTGAGGTAATACTTGAGGCCGTCTCCTGCTCCTGGGAGTGTCACTCCACGGATAAACAGGATGAACAGCATCAGGTATGGGAATGTAGCAGTGAAGTACACAACCTACGAAAAAAAAAGGATTTGCAAGTAGGCAAATTGGTATGTATAAATACATGATTATTATTTGCTCAAGTGGGAAAATAGTCAGTACACGTGCAGCTGGTTAGAAAACAAGAGGTCTCTTTAGCCAAAGTTACAGAAGTGGAAAACATCAATCGTTCTAAAGCATCGCTTCCTGATGACAACCATTTGAACTTTGCAGAAAGCTTCTGACAGCATCTTCTTTCTCTTGCCGTTATGCCCTCAGGCTGTACCGTACTGAAATATTAAGGCTTTTTTTCATGAGATGCTACTGGTGAAAGTATCTTTGTTACAACACATTGAGCTGATGAGACTTTTTTTTTGGCAGCCAACACTCCAAGTGAGTATTGTGCAAACCAAACAATGAATGTGAAAAAGAACCTAAGTGGAATTTGTGAAAAAATCTCCAATGGTGATAATATAACAATTGTACCATTCATAATTTACCATTCATCGTAATCAGTTTTATTTTAAATATTTTTTTTGTTTTCTTTTTAAATTTGTGTGTTTAATGTTTTTTTTTTATTATTATTTTTTTTTATTTAAAAAGCAGACCTTGGATCTGCTTTTTAAGGGATCTTTAAGTCACTTTCAACTTGAAGATCATGGAGGCAATAGATCTGATGAAAGAGATGCTTCATATCAAACAACTGCAAATTATGATGAATCTAGTTCTATGGCGGAAAGATAAATAAATTGCAGTTAAAGAGAGCTGCTGCGTACTTTGACACCCTGATGCAACGTTCTGAATTAAATCCAAATGAAGTCGCTTGCCTTTCCAGTGGTTTTGATTCCCTTCCAGATGCAGAAGTAACATATCACCCACGCAAACAGGAGACACAGAGCCAGCTCCCAGTTCACATTACCCAAACCATTGCCATGTGACATTCTCAACACACGGTTTCTGTGCAGAAAAGAAAAATGCAATCAATTATTTAATCATAAACAGAGCAAAGAAGAAGAAAAAAAAATGATGCAGATGTCAGTGAGTTTGTCATGGTCAAAAAAGCTTTTTGTCTTTTTGATGTTTCCACTTATTTATGTCATAACTGAAAATAGCTCTCCTTGTGAATACTGCTGTATAAATCATGTCACATTTGTTGTGGAATGCTTTACTTTGTGCTGTAAACTCACTGGGGCTTGAAAAAAAAACCAACATATTTTTCCCATCACCGCTAAAGGATTTCCCAATACAACAAATCAGGAGATGATCGTGTGAAGAGCAGCGTCTGAGTTTTGAAGTTTTTAAAAAATAACAAAATGAAAAGCAAACAACAGTTAATCAAAGTTGCGAGCTAAAAATTTAACAAGAGTCTCTTGCTGTTGCTAAAGAATACAAGTGGCTCGGTTTCTTTGTTGACTTTGTTTCACCTCCTGTTGGCTTTGCGTTCTAATGCTGCACTCTGAGCGTCAAACTGACCTCATGATGTGAGGAAAGAATTAAGAGCCGTTCCTGAGGGATGTCAATGGCAGTTCAACACGTCGGTGACGAAACAGCAGCAATTTTCTCATGCTTCTAGTGTGTGAATCAGCTGAGGACAAGTGATAAGTTTATGACCAACAAACTTTTATTGTAACTAGTTGTTTCATTGAAGAAAAGCGTTACGCAACACAATAGTACTATCCTTATGGTAGTTTCACTGAACAATATTTCTGTGTAAAACACTTTGCCTTCCTTTCAATTTTACTTTGTAGATCTAGTAAAAAAAAAGTGAACGAATTACTTACTGCATAAATTGTACCACTACCTTTAAAAATAGCAAACTACTTTATAAGTTTTTGTAAAACTTTTTTTTGTAAGTGACAAAATATAAAAACTTAAATTTTAAGGCATTTTTTCCATAGATAAAAAGGTAGATTGTTTTTTTTTCAAAAATATTTTATTGTTCTGATTTCATGTACAGTATTTTAGAGTGTGATGATTAGTTTCTACAGCTACAACAACACACTTTACCATAAGATCAGTTAGAGAAGGTATTCTATAGAATCCCATACAAAATTGGTTCTGAAATCTTTTATGCAATTCTTCTATTTTGCTTCTCTCCATCCACCTGCAGAGGGTCAAAAACTGTTTTAAAACATATTTGGTAACAAAGTAGGTTTCATGTCAGAATTTTGGGTTGTTTGAGTTGTTTAATGGTTTGTTTTTATTTCTGTGTTACTAAGTTTGTTTGGTTAGATCAACTTAGTTTCCATTTTACTTCAGTCACTTAGTGGTTCTAGTCTATTATTAAATTTAGTTATTTCTTGTGTCCAGTTATTCTTTTATATTTGATTAATTTCCTAGTCCCCAGTGGACCCTCCCTCATCAGCTGTGTCAATTTCTCTCTCTCCTGCTTCTCAGCTTTCTCCCCTCACACCTGCAGCCCGTTAGCTAATTAGCCCACATCCTTTGTTCCAGTATTCATTCTCCCAGTACACCTTACATCCTCTCACTCCTTGCTGGTTCCTCCTATTGTATTCTGTTATTTTCTCATTGACACTCAACTGGTTTTTTGTCCCTGGTTTCTGTTTTTGTTCTGCTCTGGCTCTCTGTGTTCCTGTGATTTTTTTTGTTTGGTTTTGTTTTGTTTTTGTTCATCATTTTAAGTAAGCTTTCATCATCTACTTGCTGCCTCTGCCTCAACCATGACATTTTGGTCATTTCACAAAATCTTAATGCTCTAGCCAAAATCAACCACCAGTAGCAATTGAGCAGTTTGAAAGCACATGGTGCCATGACTAATATATGTTTTCAAGATGCAGACTGTCGAATCTATTGCATTTTAATTCTCTGAATTTCCCAAAATGTCCGATAATGACAAATTATGTCATGCATAGGAGACCTTTTTCAATTATTCAGTGTTCTCAGAACACTGCATACTTTTTTATTGAGTACAAGAAAATCAGTATGCATTGAGCATTTAGATCACATTACTGCTAGCTGCCACTGTTGGCGCCTGAAGCTTTGTCAGTGCCAATGTCTCCTATTTGAGTGAACAGAACAATCTATCAAGACTGTTGAGGAGAGCAATGTTCAGTGACTGAACATTTTGATTTATCGGTACAACTCACTATCATTGCCGAATGAGTACAAAGCTACGGGAAAGTGGGAAAACATTCATGCAGTTTGGAGATGAAGTGCGTTTAGGTTTGTTACTTACTCCCAGAACTCCTCCTCTGGGGAGCTGATTTTCAAAAGAGTTTCACTGCTGGAAAAAAAACAAACAAACATGAATATTAAGAATAGAAAACCACATTTAATCAAAGCAAATTTTAATTGTGGCTCAAAAAATGTTGTCCTCTTCAACAGTAAGGCCATTCCTTTTTTTATTCTCTGCTTACTAATTAAAACCAGTTCCTTAGGCCTTCCTTTTACCTCAATAGCAAACATCAGGGAAGATTTGTGCTGCAATATTCATGTAATCCAGAAGATCTCCTTCTAATGTTAAAGAGACATTAGAAATCCTATAGTACATAGTATAGATCTGGCTATATAGTTCTATAGCCAGATCTATGTTGATAAAGCAATATAGTTCTGGCTAAACTATATTGTTGTGTTTTTGTAGTGTGGTGAGAAGGTAATACAACTAAACCAACCAATCAAAAAAAAAAAACTATTTTTTTCAGGAATCCAGGAGTTGGTTTAGTTGTTAAATTCATGGATCAACAATATTCCCTTATGTAACCCAGGGTAAAAACTGCCCCTAATCCCGCTTTTGCTGCCCCATTGGTTAGAGTAACAGTCAGTCACACAGTGCATTCAGCCAATCACTGCATCTGGAGTGGTTAATCAGGCCTATTCCAGCTTTCCCTGTCAGGTGTGAGGGAGAGAGTTGGAGACAAAGGAGCTATAGGTTTGCGCTTCCAAACAATTAGTTTATCTCTTTGTTTATTATGCACTTTTAAAACTCACAATATAAAAAAATCATGTAGATCTGAATACCCAGTGAGCTTGGAGCCATGAAGTTGTCATGCACTGAACTATATATGGAATTGGTGAGTAGTGAACACAAATGTTGTTTTGTTTGTTTGGCATGTTGTTGGTGGCAGCAAATGCTAATTGTTGATCATCAAACACACAATCTAACTTTTTTAATTTAATATGCGTTTAAGATAATGAGATAAATGCTGATATCTTTATTTTTGTCTTAAAGGTTTTATTGTAGATATAATTGCATTTATTTCTGTATATAACTGAAACGGGTCTAGTTAACTAGCAGGCTGGTAATTTACTGGTCCTGTTTATTTTAACACAGGCCAGGTGACCCTTTTTAGCGTTAAAGGATGGTGAGCTTCTGACAACTGGCTGGAGCCAGGAGCTCCATTCTGGTCTGGTAGGAGGCTGATGGTCCATAGTATTTCCCCCTCCATCTCACTTCATAGACACACAATCCATTACTCATCCTCTTTTCATCAGAAATGAATTGCGCTTGGACATTTTCCCTTAAGTATCTGAACAAACAAACAAACCATGGACTTTTAAATGTGTGTCAGTCAGACATTGTGCTGACCAGTGGGGAAAGTTAGGACTCTGTGCACTATATAGAAGATCTACTATAGTAATGTGCGTGTGTGTATATATATATAGTATTTTTTTTTTTTGGTTTTATATATGTTTTGTGTCTTGTGGTGTTCTCAATTTTTCTTCTTTAAAATACATAGTATTGAAAGCAGTTATTCATTTGTATTGTTTTTATTAATTACTGACAACAGCTCCAGTAGATGAATTTAGTCTTCTGATATAAGATGCTATCTAGTCCTTTAGTTTATTAAGTAGTGCTACACTTAAAAAGATGATGAAGGTTCAAACTGATTGAAGAAACTTTTGTCATTTAACTGCGATACTTGTTTTTATCTTGTGCTTACCAATAATTACCTTCTTTCTAGAACTATCAGACTACTCCTTGCAAGCCCTTCAAATTTATCATTTTAAATTTGTAATCCCAACTTGGAGGCTTATCAAAATGATTTTCCATACTCAAAACAGAAAAGGATGGGTGTGTCCCTCATGTTCCAACACATCATTAATCTCACCATTGTCAGTCTTCGATTTCATTCTGCAGTTTTTGTGTCAGAAAAACAGAAACTTCATGGAGCATAAAGATACAACTTACAAGTTACCGAAGCCGTCTTCGTAGCCATTTGAGGAGATGTTGTGCAGAAACGACCAGTTGGAATCTTTATTAAAAAGCTCAGGGTTGGCAAACAAGCCGGGTCGACCAAAGCAAAACTCTGTTAAGTAAATGTTATCAAGAAAAGAAAAAAGGAGAGGTTACTTCATGTGTGAGAAAAAAGATTTGGAAGAACATGTCCTTTTCTAAATGAATACACGTGTGTTTAAAGAGGCATCACTTATTATTTCCTTACCAGTGTTCCAAGAGTTTGCACATGAAGACCAAGGCAGGGGGGTCTTGAAAGAGTTTATTAGGTAGAAGATAGCCCAAGCCAAAACCACAATGTAATAGATGTTCAAATAGATCACAATCACTTGGGACGCAATCCCCACCCCTGCAGGGAAAGTGAATTTTTCACACGGTAAGTGGGTGTTTTTTTTGTTTTGTTTTTTTTTAATACAGTTTGATCTTGAGAATGCTGTTCTGATTTCGCAAGGGTTATGACTAGTTGCTCTGCATTTTAAGATGATTACATGCTGGCACTAGTTATGAATAATAAATTACTAATACTAATCACTGCCAGCGAAATGCCTGCTCACAATGTGCTGCAATTTGTTAAGTTCAAAACATTGAGGCTTTATTTGATAAAGCAACAAAAGCAGCACAACAATAAGAGAGACAAATCAGAAAAGTGCGGCATTCGTTTTAATGCATCCCACTAAATAAAGCACCCACAGAGCTAGTGAAACATGCAGTGGCATCATAATGCTGCAGGGAATATTTTTTTCAGAACGGCGGATATAAATTCAATTCAAATTTTCAGGTTTTTATTTGAAAAACATACCTAGCTCTATCCCAGATTCAAGCCTTGTGTAGTCTCTAACAAGCTCAAAATGTTTGTTAGTTCCTACCTCAACTCCAACCAGCTTTTCTGCACCTGCTGAAGTAAAGTTTCCCAACAGCATCATCTGGCCACCATCATGTTTCACAGAGACATGTGTTAAAGATTGTGTGCAGTCTCAGAGGTTTAGATGTAGGCCAAAAAGTTCAATTTTGTTCTCATCTTACAAGAACACCACTTTTTCCCTTCCACTTCAAAATGATGTGCTTCTTTGAGCTGGTAAAATGCCAACAAAAAACCATGAAGTCTGTGGTTGCAATGTGCAAAAGTTCAAAGGATATTAGCTCCCTTGCAAGGCTCTGTATCTCATTGTACCGTATCAGGAAAAAAAAAAAAAAAGATTGACAGTGATAGCACAAAGCAGCTATTGTCAAAGGTTTATCACTTCTTCTGTATGTCTGTTTTTTTTACCCTCGAACATGGGACATATTTTCCTCCAGGCGGTCACCCCGCCCTCACTGGTGTACTGGCCCAACGCAGTCTCCAGGAAAAACACAGGGATGCCACAGCAGAAAAGGAACACACAGTAGGGGATGAGAAAGACCCCTGAAATCACAGACTCTCATGAGGAAATTGGATTATTTTCAGGAAATTGTTTAATCCTTTCTGATTATGGGACGTGTTTCACCAACACAATCCCCCTTACCTCCTCCATTCTTATAGCACAGATAGGGAAAGCGCCAAACATTTCCGAGGCCAATTATTTCTCCAGCCATCGAGAGAATAAACTCCATATTGTTGGCCCATTTACCCCTGGGCTGAACCCCCTCCTCGGGATCCTGTTTGTCTTGCCTGTGCTCTTCAGCAGAGCCCCTTTTGTCTGTTTCTTCTGTCATAATCCCCCTACAGGCAAAGAAAAAATTAAATGAAACATATGTTGCATCACATCCAGCTTTTTACACATGCATATACAAAAGAACTGGTTTAAATGCAAAAAAACAAGATTTTTTTTAATTAATATTTTTTAAGCAGAACAGATTTCTCCTATCTTTAAAAAATGTAATATTTTTTCACCAAACACCTATTAGTAAATGACCACAATGTTATGCCACAAATTTTTCAATTCGTCATAAACAAACTTTCCATATAGTTTTTACTTACCAGTGTGATTCTTGTAGGCGTCAAAGATAAAATCCCTCTCGTTTATCTGAGCAAAGTTTGAAGACAAGTCTTATTATACAAGGGGCGTGTACAACGGAACATAGTGAGGCTGTGTCCCGTCCCGCGAGTCCCCCGGAAGATGGATTAAGTTACATTAAGTTCTAATAGTACTTCTATTTGCTGAAATGTTTTCAATAGTGACTAAAATTCGTAAATCATATAAGTCTTACTGCATGATGAAAGACAATAGTATGTCGCTGAAGCAACACTTAACATGATGTTTCATGTGTGTTTTTCAAGTTACAGAACAGGAACCTGCTGGAAAAACGGCAATTAGGATGAGCAAGGCTAGAAATATTTTTAATACTTTCCAGTTTTAAAAATAAAGATAAAAAAAATTAAAATAAGAAACTGTGAAACGAATTAAATATTTCCCAAATAACCCCTTTTCCTCTTCTGCTGGCGTACCTGACAGGACAAACTCCGGGTTTAGTTTCCCCAAACACGCCTTCCCTCTCCTTATTTGACTCTCGCGCTGACGCTTGCGTTACGTTTCAGGAAATAAAAGTAAACAACGGATTCTAGAAGGAAAATGATATTTACTCGTCCACGTTCGTGTCGTTTCTTTGATTTTTCCTCCTCCTTATTAATTATTTATGAAGGTATTACATTTCGAGAAGACAGGCCTAGTTAAATACAAACTGAAAGCTGGTGAAACTCCCGCAGAGCTCAGAGAAAGCGGATGCGGCAGCCGCTAAGGAGAGCTAGCTCGACATGGCATTTTTCTGTTTGAGTTTGTTTACAGCATGGGATACTCTCACGACAATGACTTAAACATAGCTCGTCGACATTAGGTTCGTCTGACAAATGAAATGAGCGCATAGTCCCTCTCATTCCCCCTTGTGTCATACGTTATTTCCCCGTAATTTTGCCATTTGCTTGTGTTAATTTCAGATTTAGCAATGTTAGCCATCAGATCTTCAGACGAGGAGTCCACTGAGATTGAGGAGATGGACACCTCAGAGCCAAACTGGTGCTGGTTCTACTTGGCCGAATGCGGAGTCTGGCACATGTTTGAGGTAGATTGGATTTGATCAGATTTAAATGCATTTTAATGCATTTATTGAATCTAACTGCACAAGTGTTTTGCTAGAAAAAAGTATACTTTGAGTCAGATTGTGCGAGATTAAATGTATCGAAAGCTAATGGGAGAAACTTTGATTTTTAATTGAATTTAAGCTCGCAAATAGTTACATTTGCTGCGTATAGCTCTTGGTTTGCACAAAATTGTTTTTTTGTTTTGTTTTTTTAAATTAAAGTACAATTCCTTTTGATAGATTAATAATAACCACGACTTATCTCTAAAAAAATTACTTATAATGTGTAAGAAAAGTTTCCACAAAAGAGAATAGTGAGTGGCAAAAGTATTAGCATTTCTAATACTTAAAAATATCTAATTTCCTTATAATTTTTTTGTGTCCAGATGAACCTAAATCATTTTTAGAAATGCCACTTCATTCTTAAACATTAATATTTTTTATTTACATTACTGGCACAAACCTAACTGTATGATTCCAGTTAGGTTTCCTACAACACAAGGTCATACATAGCTTTGAAGGGGAACAAAAGCGATAAAATGAATTTCTTCTTTGTTTTTATTTTTTGTTTTTCTTACAAATATAAACCTGAAAAGTGTGGTGTGCTTTTGTACATTGTTGACTTTTCGCTTCTATTACAGCTGTATTACTTTGGGCTGTTTTGAGCCCCTTCTTGAGGCTGAACAATTTGTTGATATTAAAACGAGCTTAAATTTGAATGACACTCAAAGGACAACCCCTCTCTGGACTTTGACTAGGCTGTTGTAAACTATTCTGTTCAAACTCTTATCATATGTTTACAGTTGCTGTCCTGGTGCAACCAGCTATTTACACATTTTAGTCCAGTATTATCTTCCATCCGTCTTCCCATTCCCTCTGATTAGCTTCATTTACCATTTTGAAGAAAAAAAAAAAACAAAGCCAGATGTTTTACCTCTGTGCTTCACCCTCTGAATACTGCATACACTTTTATTTATTTATTTATTTTTTTTTTTTTATCATACTTTGAATTTTGTCCAAAACATTTACTTTTTTTGTCTCATCTGACCAGATTATAGGTCATAGCATGACAAAGGGAGGGGAAAAAAGTTAGAAGTATGAATATATTTTCAATGCACTGTAAGTCAACCCTTCAGTAAAATTCCCTTTTGATGCCAAGGATGTGTAATTATTATTTTTTCCTTCCAGTTGATGATCTGATTGGTTCAGGTGTGCTCTGTTATGTCTTGATGTCTCTGTCAGATCGATCCCAGCGCAGCCTGCTCAGTGACCAGCGCTCAGATTGAGCAGTGCTACAACAGGAACCAGCGAGGGGTCATGGAGTTCTACACAGCCAAATACACCTATAGACTGGACTTCTCGGGTAAACTGAGATATTTTAAAAGGCTACCTATAAAGATGAGTAATCTAAGAAGCGGTTCATATGTAGCTGTTTGTGTGTTTTCATGAACTGCAGCTTTTTTAGTGCTGAAATCTATTTTTTTTCTCCCCAGTCATGCGACAAATTAATGTGACAACAGGAAAACAGAGGCCAATTAAACGCTCCCTACACTCTGCCACTGGCTTTCGGTAAGGTGTAGTATGTAGAAACAAAATATAAAATCGACTTTATACCATTGATTCTCTTATACAATAAATTCAGCTTTATACCATTTTTATAAGTCATCAAGATTATATCCACCAAAATGTTGTTTTCACTGATTTATGCGTGTTTGAAAAATCTTAGAACCTCGTGTTGCAGCCATTTTATGTTACCTAAATGCCCGCTCATACAATGCGCCTCCTGTTTACCTAAAACTCTGCATTGGACCTTCAGTCCTCACCTGAGTTTCTCATGAAGGAGCATCGTCGTGATGACATGGTGTACGGGGTTCTTGAAGAGACGGGTGCTGATTTCAAGGCGTACCATTTGGCTATAATTCAAAGACAAATTTCTTTGAAAGTTGTTTTTCATAAATATTGTCTTTCCAGTACAATTGAAGCATAGGTGCTTGGTTGTGGTATAAAATCACATTACGTGCCTGGGAAATACATAATACCCTCTATTTAGTGTGGTTCTTCAAAAAGGTAGAATCTTGGAGTTTGAAGGAATTTGTGATGTACAGTATGTGTAAAAAAAAAACACTAGATGAGGAATTATCCTTTTGTGTAATGTCTCATTCTTTTTAAGCTAAAAACTGTCTGTCCTTGATTTGTTCCTTCAGGTTTATTTGTGATAATCTGGCCTTGCCTGTGCCATGTCATTGGGAGAGAATCAATACAGATGAGCCCTATCAGGTAAGACATATATATATGTATGTTGAATTCAATATAAATTGAAACCCCCACAACACAAGGTGCTTTAAATAATAAAACAAATTTTTTGGTCCAAAAAAGATAACCTCTGTAAAAAATGTAAATGATTTTCATGATTTATCACAAACACTTTATGACACTTGTTGATGCCGAAGAACGAGCAAAAATAAGAATACAACCTAGTCATAATCACAATGTGTATTTAAATTTTTGTTTGTTTTTCTGCAGCTTATCCAGCTCGGCAGAGACACGTATGAGTTTAAGGAAGTAGCCAGGCTGTACGATAGGACGATGGATCATCCAATAAAATCCATCCAGAGGATCCAGAACTTGGACTTGTGGGAGTTCTTCTGCAGGTAACGTGTTGTTTTGAACTGGTTCGGCCGTGTTTCCTTCTGTGAGCAGACGATTCCACTGTGACGTTATTGTTTTTATATATGCTGGCTAAATTTTATGCATTTTATGCTGGCTAAAACAAGCAGCATCAAATGCTGCCAATTGTTGTCCCCAAACAAAAACAGCAAGACAGTTTTAGAATCGGCAACAGATTTGGATTTCGTGCAGCAAAAGTTTGTGTTTGCTGATGAATATGAGTCAAACTGACCAAGTTCAATAAAGTTTTTCATAGCTGTAAATCCATTATTATGCTCTGTGTTTGTTTTTCCCCTAAGGAAGAAAACACAGTTGCGAAAAGTCAAGCGCACTCTGGATATTGAAGAGCGAATGCTGTTTCATGGAACAGGACACAGCAACATACAAGCTATTTGTACGTTTAACTTTGACTGGCGTCTGACGGGGAGTCATGGTGATGTTTATGGCAAAGGTACAATCCCTTTGGACTGATGCTTAAACGCACCGGTTTCGTTATTTGTTTGATTTTTAAAAAATCTCCTTTAATTCTCCTTCCTGCAGGGAGCTACTTCGCCCGAGACGCCAAATATTCCAGTAAATTCTGCCACACAACCGGGAAACACAACACCACCTTGCAGAGGCACGGACTCGCTCCACCTATATTTGCCAACGAGCCGCCCTATAAAACCATGTTCCTCGCCAGAGTCCTTGTTGGCGAATACACGGTCGGTCATCCCATGTACTGCAGGCCGCCCTCCAAGGATGCTAGCTTCACCAACTTCTACGACAGCTGCGTGGACGATATGGCCAACCCAAAGATATACGTTATATTTGACAGCAATCAGATCTACCCGGAGTATCTGATCGAGTTCTACTGATGAGAAAAGAGTTGATGAACAGATTCGATTTGTGGAAATGGGAGAAGAAAACGAAGAAAAAAAAAAAGTCACTTCCAGTGAGTAACTGGAGCATTGGATTTTTTTTTTTTTTTTTTTTTAAAGTGCCTTTGGAAATGTTTAAAAGGTGGGAAAACAATGGCGGCATTCTGCACACTTTGCTCAAAAGTTAAAAGTACGGACGTGTGCTGTATTTTGTACTACATGTCACTTCGCTTGTTACACAGTCTGCGTAGAGTGGCTTCAGTTTGGAGATTTAAGGCAAATGTTCCATCTCTGACCCCTCGTCTTATTTTTAATCCACAGTGCCATACATATGCCAATTTATTATACCAAAAATATGTTGTGGTCTCATTTGGTGTTAGTTTGTTACAACAGAGGACTGTGAGTGCCTGCATTTGTTAGCAGTAGTTTACATACAGTCCTATAGGCATTAATGTCATGAATGTGTGGCTTTTATGGTGATTTATGACTGTTCTTTTTCCAGGGAAAGAGTGATTATACAACATACCACTGCAAATAATTTAACAAGCAAAAAAATTTTTATTTTTCCTGATTGGCGGCTCAAAATTATAAACATGGACTTTGGATAACTGCCACTATTAAGTTGTAGTTTGATGGGAGTTTGGCTCATCGCCCGGCTATATCCAAATTTCAAGCATTTGGCCCAAACCTCCATTAAGAGAACATGATTAGGATGTTAGGCTAGGAAATCCACTTGAAGTGTCTGAGGGAATTTCTGGTAACATTTCACCTCAAACCTTTAGCGCACCATGAGTCATGTTGGCATAACATCCAAAGCACCTCTCTTACTGTCACTGTTATTATTTAAGCGTGACCTTTTGACAAATTCTTCTCATAATAAGCTTCTACCTCTGTGTTATTTAAACCATGCATCAGTGCACTTTTTTACCCTTTCTGTGAAAGGTTTTACTCCTAACTGTGTCACTGTGACACAAACTTGTGATGATATGTTTGTCTGTAGCTCCCAAGTGTTTCTTTAGAGGTTTTGACGACTGAACTTACCTTTTTATTTCGTTACTAAGAGTTATTGCGGCTTAGCTCATGTCCGTTGGAAACCAGATGAGCGTCACATTAGAAATGCAGTCCTATAACTATGAGATCATCAACAGCTGTACTTGAGAAAAACAAGTCACCTTGGCACCTGGAGTATATTTAACCCGTTAAAAATGTCGCCGGAACATAACGTGCTTCGTGAAGGTATCTGTACGCCTTAAACTTTTCCCCATTTGCCACATTATAACTATGTAATGTCTTTTATTGGGATTTTATGTGATAGTCAAAATTTGATAAATAGCAATCTGAGAAGTGTGGCATGCATTAGTACTCACCTTCTTGAGTCGCAACTTTGTAGTTTGCTGAAATTAAAGTGGCAAGTGTTTTAGGTAAGTCTCTACTATATTTACACAGCTAGAGATTAAAATAGTCTGACCACAAATTCCCAGTCGAATTTGGGTCTGGAATTTGACAGGGCTGTTATACATAGTTAAACCATGTATAACAAGGCTGTTATACATAGTTAAACCATGTATAACAAGGCTGTTATACATAGTTAAACCATGTATAACAAGGCTGTTATACATAGTTAAACCATGTATAACAAGGCTGTTATACATAGTTAAACCATGTATAACAAGGCTGTTATACATAGTTAAACCATGTATAACAAGGCTGTTATACATAGTTAAACCATGTATAACAAGGCTGTTATACATAGTTAAACCATGTATAACAAGGCTGTTATACATAGTTAAACCATGTATAACAAGGCTGTTATACATAGAGATGGTTTAACTATCCATCTCTGGCTCTATGTTGTGTCCTCGTATGGAGCTTTGTCCGAGTCTGAAATTTTTTGCTGCTACTAAAAGTTTTCTTCCAGATTATCTCCACATCAACATGCTGCATCAGTATTATCTAAACACTCTAAACTTTCAATATTTGCTGAACATGAATTGAATATTTAATCAGTAAGCTTTTTGGAGTCCTTAAAAGTGAAATTAATTTCTTGGTCGCTATTGTGACCGGTGGGTTTAAATGGGCTAGTATTCATAAATTAGGTGCCTCCTGACAGCTTTGCTTATGAGTTTCAAACTAAAAATGGGGAAAGTAAAAATGCATGCCACACTTTCCAGAAAAACTAACCAGCATGTTTTATTTCCTTCCCCATCACAATTAAACACTACTTAGCGTCGCTCTATCAAATAAAATTCCTACAAAATACATAAAGGTTTGTGGCAGTAACACAATGTGAAAAGTTCAACCAGAATAAATACTTTTAGAATGCACAGGATGTACTGTAATAAGTAATGTTGCTTAATAATGTAATATTGCTTTTGCTGTGTTATTTGGATGACTATCTATTACCAGCTGGTATGAGAACGGACCATTTTGGCTTGTGTTAAAAAGCTGTTGCTGGAGTTCATAACTGATAGCTTTGAGTGTCTGAGTCAGACTTACTGACAACTGTATGTTTCTGTGTGTATGTAGCCCAGCGTAATAAATTCTGCAGCACAGAATCAAATGTTTTACAGTCCACAGCTTATCAGACAGAACGACGGGGACCGGAATCACTGCCTGTTTGTCATTTAAAAAGTCCAGTCTTTAACAGATTCAACTAGGCAAGCCAGGGTTTTGTCTTAGCATGTTGAGTTAAGCATCAGAAAACTAGGAAGAGGAAGAAGTTTTTAATGGCGGGATAAAAAGCAATGCCTGGAAATACACATATTGTCTTGTTCTATTTATCTAGACCTGGCAGAAACTTTTCCAAACTGAATAGGAACTCTGTGTCACACAATTAACTGGAAGTCTTCATTGAAGAACAGCCAGCCTACCTCAGTGGGAGTGGTTTAGTTCAGGAGGCAGAAACTCAAAAGGCAAATTAAACAGCAATGAGGGACACAGACAGGTAGAGGAAGTCCACTTTTTTTATTCAGCTTTAGTTCATAAGCACAATGTGGGCTCTAAATGAAGAAAATATGGACACATCTGACACTCCGTGGAGTTGGTATTATCTGGAAGACTGTGGGAGGTGGCACAGAGTTGAGGTAAACTTTCATCTGTTCTTTAGATTTTCATAATTTTCTGTATGTGCGATCATGATTGACACTTTGCTCTTTTGTTTTCATCCTCCAGGATGATCCCAGCAAGCCCATTAGGAGTCAGGACATGGAGGATTTTTATTTGAGAGACTCGAAATCTGTTATGACCGTAAATACGTTCAACTTCCGAAGCAAGATCGATTTTTCAGGTGAACACTCATGCTCACAGTTTTGGTTTATTTTCAGCTGGAATCAGCTGAAATGTGTGTCTCTGTGCAGTGATGTTGCAGACCGACCTCACCACAGGAAAACAAAGGCGAATCCAACGCAACTTTAATCTTGTACAAAGGTGAATTATTGCCAGCGGCTTCCGTTTACCACAGCGCCGTGAGTTAAGTTTGATTTCTCACAAAGTGAAAGTGAAACCGTCTTTGCTCATGTTTTCCTGTAGCTGTTGCTGTTTCTGTGGACCTCCTGTTTTCTGGGAAAACTTTGATCCTACAGCTCCTTATCAGGTGAGGAAAAAAGAAAAATGACTTCTTGACACTAAAGCATTTTCCTGCGCATTATGTCTAAATCAGAAAAAAATTAAATCAGTTTTAATTCAAAGAATTTAAAGAACATGACATCCCTTATTCCAGTTGTTTTGCTTTATTGGAAAACTGTAACTACACATGGCAACCAAAATAATATGGCAGCTGTTTGCATCAGTACTAAACAACTTTTGAGTGGTTCTGGACATTTAGCAACAAAACAGTGTGACTTGATGTAGGTTATTTGTATGAATGGTTTTCAATTTGTTCATGATTCTGATTCAGAATGTAGGACATATCAGGTCTAACTGGAAAATGTTATTTTATTTTTTTCTGTTTTGCCACAAAAAATATTTACATTTTTAGTTACCTCTGCAGGTTGCAGAGTTTTACATGAAGTTCAGAAAGTTAGATGTGGTTACTTCATTTTAAATCCAGTTTTTTTTCTTTTCTTTTTTTTTTTAGGTGGATAGAAAATTTGGAAAACCTTTCTTTCGGGTATTTTATGATCTGTAGTAAAATAAATGTTTTACCGATTAGTAGGTACCTGGGGGCGGGGGGACACAAATGCTTTTGTTTCTGCTGAACACCTTCATAGACTCACTTAGTAAGTATTTAGTACTCTTGCTTAACGTTTTCATATTTTTGTATATAGCAGCCATTAAACTCTGTGAATTTTATTTATTCTAATTTTATCCAATAGACTAACACACACACACTTAAAAAATTACTTCTTGCTTCTGTCAATCATAACTTTGTTCTTGCCACTCTCCCATGAAGGCCAGATTTGTCAAGAGTACAATAACTGGTTGTCATGTCAACAGATTCCCCAACTCATCTGTTTATCTCTGCAGCTCCTACAGGGTTACCAAAGGTTTTCTTGGCTGCTCTTCTGATTAATGCCGTACTTACCTTTTTACTCGTTTCCTTTCTTTTGTTTGGTCTATTGCATATATCCCCATAAACAAAATGAAAGTTTTTTTGTTGGAATAGGACAAAATGGGAAGAAATTCACGGGGGGAAAAAAAACCTCTTCAAGATACTGTATGTGTGTGTGTTTGTGTCGTGTTTTTAAGCTGATCCAACTGAGTGAGCTCACCTCAGAGTATCAGACTGTGGCAGATTATGTGAGCCGTGAAGGTCTCCTATCCAAATCCATCGTATCAATAAGCAGAATACAGAATCTGGATCTCTGGGAAATATACTGCAGGTAAGAAAAAGCTTTTACTTTGAGGCTTCGTGATTAATAATTTCTCATCTGTGATTTTATTAAATTTTTTTTTTTTTAAACCAATTGTCACCCTCTGCATTCTTCAGGAAAAAGAAACAGCTTATGAAAATTAAAAATGTCCCAGATATTCCTGAAAGGCGCCTTTTCCACGGGACTGACACTAAAAACGTGGAGAGCATTTGCAAGTATAACTTTGATTTAAGGATACCTAAAAAGAACGGAAGAACATTTGGTAATGGTAAGACGGCCACTGCCACGAATCATGTTTGTGTAGTTAAAAAATAAAACCTGTCTGAATTGTGTTGCTCTTTTTCTCTTTACAGGTATATATTTTGCCATCCATGCATCATATGCAGACAAATACAGCACCAACAGCACACATGGTGGAAACACTAAAAGCATATTTCTTGCTCGGGTGATGGTTGGGAAGTTTAAACTTGGAACACAGGATTTACTTAAGCCAGATGATGAAAACGCGTTTGACAGTTGTGTGAATGATGCCAGTCATCCCACAATATTTATTATATTTGATCCAAATCAAATATACCCGGAATATCTTATAGAGTACCAATAACCTCACTCAACTTCAGTCAGTCTATGTGGATGATAAATCTGTCGAATAAATAAATTAATTTGTTGAAGAAAGCTTTTTAGAGTAACATCCCATTTGAAGCCAACAGGGAATTTAAAATATCCAATAATCTAATTTATTACATAGTTAACATTAAATATCAAGTATAAAATGGTTACTATTGGTTTTTAACGACATTTCTGTCGACTTCCACTGCATTATAATTACAATATAGATATTCAGATTTAAAACAATCGACAAATAAACTTCAGAACCAAACCAAAGTGTGTGTGTGTCTTTCTGTTTTATCCATCTGTATGTATCAGATGAGTGTGTGAGCAACACATACAGATGTGCATACATACAATATATAATGCATACAAACGATGTACTTGAACAGTGTCTTAAAATTAGAATCTATAATCCAGACAGATTAGATTGTACAAAAATATGCAGCCAGACATTTAAGATCATTGTGGTTAGCGCATAGCAAACTGGGATAAACATTTTACAAACAGACGGCAGTGAAAATCTATATCATATTGAAGTTTTCAAAGAGTTGGGGAAGACCTAACTCTTTGAGTGATTTATCTTACTCATTGACCTCCTTCACCTGCTTTTCTTTTTTTAGAGGAATTGAAATTAGATGAGGTTTATCAAAAGGATCAGTCAGCAGAGGGTACTGTTGTACCAAGCAAGACACTATAACCCAGTTCAATACTGTTTGAATTACCAGTAACAAGTATACAGATAAAAAAGAAATATCACCTATTTAGATATTAGCATGTAAACCAATCAGCATTTAAGGGGACAGTGTTTGCTGATTGGTTGAACCAGAGCCCAAATAGACTTTGCTGAAAAATTCAAATTTAATAGGGAAAATAACCTTACACATCTAGAGCTCCAGTGGTTTATGTGTGATTTATGCTGTGTGTAATTTTAACCTGTGTCTGTATTTTCCTGTGTACCTTTGGCAATTAATTACATTTAAGTGTGTAATATGATTCCATTGATGCATCGTACTCTTTTATTTACTCTTTTTGGTGTTTTGGAAGGCCACATACCAAATTCGCTTTGCTCTGTTAATGAAATTGTCAGCTGTTGCTGGGCAGGCTGTCAGACAAACCACAGCCCTGATGGAAAATACTAAAGGTAAACGTAAATGTGTGTGGGGCTCCTCAAGTTCCTCAGTGCATATTTAGACTTCATTTTTATGATTCTCCCTAACAAAGAATTAGGAAGCACTTATACATTTTCTAATATATCCATGGTGATGAAATGTAACTTAACTCTGTTCAAGTAATTTCTATCATTTTCATATAAATTTGATATGAAAATTTATATTGAAACCAAATCATTAGTTTTAGCCAAGTCATTTTAGCCAATGGCTAGGCTAAAGCTAGCTAGCCAAGTCATTGACATTTTCATGTTTTTTCTTTTCATGTGGTGATTAAGATTTTTTTATCGCTCTTCTAATACAGTAAAAGAACAGAACTGTTCATTTCCTTTTCTGTGAAGAACTATACATTATCTATGTTCATTATCTAATGGTTCTATGCAAATATGTCTTGCCTTCATTTGTGTACAAGAAAAACACTGCTGCCTTACGTCATAAGTGTTAGCAGTGTTGTTCTTTTCACCACAGAATATTCTACATATTCTTTTATAGTCTGCAGTAGACCTCATCAGCTGGGTTTTGACAAACCCAACTTTTTGTCCTCTCTTGGAAAAAAGTAACCTAATTTAAAGGGAGTAATTTAGATTAGGAGCCAGAAATACAAAGAGAGAGATACAGTGGGATCATTTATTTATTCAGCTTTAGTTTGTCAATGTTGGCTCTAAATGAAGTAGAAAATAGTCGTGTTTTGTTTTGGGGTTTTTTTTGTCTTGGACCCTCCATGCACAGGTTAATTTAACCGCCTTAAAACCATGAGACCAGATCAGAAAAGAGGAAGAACAGGGTGACGCTTTTAATGGTGGGAAAATAAATAATGCCCGGAAATATACATATTTTCTTGTTGTATTTATCTAGACCTGGACTAAACTTAAATTGAATTCCAGATGTTTCCAAACTGAATAGAAACTCTGACACAGTTAACTGGGTGTAGGACAGCCAGGCTACCCCAGTGGGAGTGGTTTAGCTCAGGAGGCAAAAACCTCAAAAGCCAAATGGAATTGTCACATGAGTGACACACAGACTGGTAGAGACAAGTATCTTTTTTATTCAGCTTTAATTGGTGAGCACAATGTGGGCTCTAAATGAAGAAGAAAACATGGACACATCCGACACTCCATGGCATTGGTATTACCAGGCAGATTGTGGGAGGTGGCACAGATTTGAGGTAAACTTTTATCTCAGTTTTTAAGAGTTATTGTTTGATCCATTTAGCAATGTCTTTTTTTGTTCTTCAGGATGATCCCAGTAATCGTGTAAGGAGCGAGGACATAGAGAAATTTTATTTGAATGACCAATCCTTTATGGTTGTAGATGCCGGCAGCTGTGTGAGCAAAATAGATTTTTCAGGTGTGTGTGTGAACACCCATTTACACCCATCTCGGTTTTGGTTTGCTGCTACTGAAAATGAGCTAAAATGTGTGTGTTTTTTCCATGCAGTGATGCTACAGACGGACCTTACCACAGGAAAACAAAGAAGAATCCAACGCAACTTTAATCTTGAGAATAGGTGAGATCTTTGGATCCAATTTCCTGTAGCACTGTCATCTCAGTTTGATTTTACGCTAAATGAAAGTGAAACCATGGCTATAGTTCAGACTGCTCCTTCTGCAGGTGTTCCTGTTTCTGTGCTCCACCTGTTACCTGGGAACATTTCAATGCTACAGCTCCTTCCCAGGTAAAAACTGAGAAAACGTCTAAGTCACATTGTAGGTGAAATGCACATGGGTTAGTTTTGGTGTGGCTCCCAGGGCTACATTTTTTGACATGCAGATATTTTACTCTAATTTAATTAGGTATATTAATGATATTTATACATTTTTAACTGCTCACGCCTTAAACCTCAACGTGTTTTATGTTGCACAGCTGATCCCACTGGATAAACGCACCCCAGAGTATCAGGACGTGGCTCATTATACGACATATAATGGACTCCTCAATAAGACCATAGTATCAATAACAAGGATACAAAACCTGGACCTCTGGGAAATGTATTGCAGGTAGGAAAGGTTTTGAGATGTAAGTGCATTGTATTTTTTTCTCTCCTCCAGCTTGAAAACAAACAAAGCAAAGTTTTAATTTATTTATTTTTTACTTTTAGAAAAAAGAAACAACTAATGAGGCTTAAGGGTACCAACAGCATTCAAGAAAGACAGCTTTTCCACGGCACTGACACTGAAAATATTGCCAGCATTTGTACAAATAACTTTGATTTACGGTTGGCTGGACAGCATGGCAAACTTTATGGCAAAGGTAATGAAATCAATATAGAAACCTTATTATTGTGTGTGTGGTTGTGGGGGGAGGGAGTGTGCGTGGGAGTATACTTGTAGATATTGTATTTAGAGGACCACTTTTCACCCTTTTTACCAACAAAGCCGGGCCATTTGCAGAACGTAAGGACCACAACCTCACTTTTTGCAGTTCTACTAGTTTTGGTTAAGTTTAGGATTAGGAAAAATGGTTAGGGAAAACGTCATAGGCATAAATGTAGTTACTAAAGTGAATAGAGTTCAGTACAAAGTGTGTATGAAATGACACAACGCTTCTTTATAAGCTGATTGAATGATTTCTTTTCCTTTTTCTCTCTGCAGGGATATATTTTACCACTTGTGCATTCTATGCAAACACGTACAGTAGCATCAACAGAGCTCCAACAAACGGTAAACTCACTAAAGTGATCTTTCTTGCTCGGGTGATGGTTGGGAAATCGAAACTTGGAGAGTTTTATTTCTGCAAACCAGATCATGGAAGTCTTGAAAATTTTCATGACAGCTGTGTGGATGATCTCGACGATCCCATGATATTCATCATATTTGATCCGAATCAGATATATCCAGAATATCTCATTGAGTATGAACTTTAATCTGCTGAGGAGAGTTTTTACAGGAAAAGCTCCACACATTTCATTTGAAGTGCAGATTTAATAATTTACAGTGGAGACTGTTACTATACATAGACTGTTACTAATTTATTATATATATATATATATATATATATATATATATATATATATATATATATATATATATATATATATATATATATATATATATATATTTGCTTTAGAAGTTTATGATTTTACAAAATGTTACAATCACAAAATGAAGATTTAGGTATTCAGAGATTCAAAAGAAAACGCTGTTGCAGAACCACATTAATGCTTCTTCATTTCTGTTTTAACCTCTGTTGGTCCATTAAGCTCTCCTGCTTCTTGACTGCATGACTGGAAGAAACATGCAGATGCATATTTATATTATGTCATTAACATAAATTATTACCAATCTTTTTTTCTGAAGGATTGTGTAGATCCTGGCCTCTACCAAAATCCTTAAGTAGAAGGATTTTGCAGAAGTTCTTGCAGATTTCCTCTTACAGCTTTTGAAAATTCCACAAAACAAAATCTTAAGCTCCAACATTCTGTGCAGTCTTTTAATGCAAATTATAAACAAAGGTAAACATCTGCTTACCTTTTGCTTTTCTACTGCTGACAGGTGAAAACAATAAAGGCTCAAAAGGAAGAAATGAGAGCCAAACATCAGAAAACACTAAAGCTTAAACTTCCCCCACTTTAGTTTATAACAGTAATTACTCTGAAGAATAAAAGGATATTCTGTAAAAGTCAATCTTGATATGTAGAGAAATTTTTCAGCATAAACGTGTTTGACTAGAAGCATTGTGGTAATTGAAACCCTGAGGGGAAAAGGGAATTGCAACCTGAGATAATATTTTTAAAAAAGGCTCTTAAAGTTACCACCCTGCAAGATAAAATGATTAAATATTTCAAAAATAGAGTTTGACGTAAATTCGTATCTGATTGATACCTTAGAATTTAATGTAAAAATGAGATGTAAAATAAATCAAATTAGATGGACTTCATAAAAACTGCCAGCAGAGTGCGCTGTTGTATCATGAAGGAGCTGTGCATAAACGTATGTCACCAAATCAACAATCTCATTCACTTTTATAAGCAAATATCAGAGAAACTATGTATGAGATTTTATTTATTTATTCTTATCATATGCCACATGAATTAAAACAAAGTCACAATCCAAATTTTTTGTTTGTGTTTCTTGCTATTCTGTTTTTTATGTATTGTTCAATTCTAAACCATTTCATTACTACTATTATTATTTCTGAGCTAGAATGCAATCACCTTGAACATTACTTTAAATTAAATTTATGCTATTCATGTAAGCTTTCTATCTGCAAATGAAAACCTCATACTCCATCTTTGGTGTTTTACATTTTGATTAAATACCCAAAAAAAGAAAAAGAAGTTTGAAACTTTGAAACCATTTCTAAGTTTCTTCCAAGCTAGTAACTGAGTGATGTTTGAATATTTATCTGAAAATGAAAACCTCATACTCAATCTTTGGTGTTTTACATTTTGATTAAATACCCAAAAAAAGAAAAAGAAGTTTGAAACTTTGAAACCATTTCTAAGTTTCTTCCAAGCTAGTAACTGAGTGATGTTTGATCTCTTCTTAAATATTTACCGCTTGGTGTTCTCCAAGGCTGCCTTTTTATCTACAATTACTTTGATGTCTGTTGGATTGAATGATATCAACATGACGATAATGGCTCCGTATCCATCTCTAATTAGCTCATCTGCATATGTGTGTGTGTGTGTGTGCGTGTGTGTGTGTGTGTGTGTGTGTGTCACTGACTGATTGTCAGTCATTATGCTCTGTTGTTTGTAGGGGAATTAAACTGGACTGAGATTTAAAAGATCTCAGGCATGTTTTCATCAGCTTTTCCCTCCTTAGGTTTCTCAGAAGCTGTTCAGCCAGTGGATCAATGTGTTTCTATACACACTGTAGAGGTTTAATTGGCCTAATTTGTATATGTACACCTGTAGAATAAAACACTGCTGTATATATATTTTTTTGCAATACTTCATAGCATACTGAGATTTTAACACCTTGCAACCAAACATCTAATTTTAGTTTTTGTTGCTAATTGTTGCTTTGTTTAGATATTGCAACCAGAAGAGTTTTTAAAAAAGGAGTGAGAAACAGAGACTTAACAGATTCTACTGCTGTCATTTTTTTGGGTGCGGATAAAGGGAGTGAACTCCAGCTGAAGACTGGATGTTGTGCTTTTTATTGATCTGGTCTGGATATATTTTATTCAGGATTTTAACTTAATGTGTTACGACATATGTTTCCACTTTGGATGACAGTAGCCCTGTCTTAAAGAAAGGGCTACAGAATAAAATGTGAACAGAAATACTTTTCAAACTGTCTTCCGTGAATCAAGACGTGAAAAGCTGTTAAATTGTATCTTGTGCTTTTACTTCTTAACTGTTCCAGAAAGAAACACTCACTCCAAAGACCTTTTACTTTTATTATGGAAAAGTCTTCATTGTACTTCTTACAAAACACCAGACGGTTTCAGCTAGGCGTGTTCTATAATTAAATAAACATCCACAATCATCAAAGAACACCTAACACGTGAAGAAACTCTCTCTGTGTCACAGATCTTCAATTCTGTCACAGGAATCACAACCTGATATCCCTGAGCAGAGAGGAAAAACAAAAAAACACTTATGATAAAATGTCGCTCTCTACAGTCTGATTGGAGGAAAGAAAACGGGTGAGATGATATGGCACAAAGTTGGCATTTATAATACATATTAATAAATTAAATTTCATTTGATCACACAGTATGAAACACCGTCTGACACAACAAACAAAATACGGGTGTTTACAGATCTTGCTTGGCACCGAAGGCGTGAGAATTCATTTTAGGCTTTGGCACCACTGAGACGTTTTTGTTTTTCTGCCTGAAATGTTCAAAATGTACAAATCTTTACGTTTTCAACTGGATTGGTTTTCTATTGTGTTGTTTTCTTTTTGTCAATCTTCATATTAAGAAGGTTGTACCAAAAAATCTTGCTGCATTCTTCCTATGACTTGTTCTCTTCCAGGACCAATAGTTTTTGTGTTTTTTTTGTTTGTTAAGCTTGTTTTTTTTTTAAAAAAAGAAATTATTCTCACATAAAAAAAAAAACAACAATGAAAATGGCAAACATCATGTAATTTAACCAACAAAATGCTGGTTAGCTTTGTGCTAAATACAACAAAGCCTGAAGCAAGATGCTACATTCATGCTATGCTCCCTTTAGATAATTAAATAGGTTTCTTTCCATGATGGGCAAGTAAAATGTAGGTTTCCCTTTGTGTCAAAGCAGATAGTGACACAAAACACCACTTGATGGCGACACATTTCAAAATTGCTTCAGCTAAAACAATTTCAGTAAGCCCCTCATTTAAGTTACTGTTACACACAACAGTAAAGTTACAGTCGACTCAGTTTTTATGGAAGTGCTGCGGTTTGTGTTTTATTTTATTTTATTTTTATGGTTCCAGTTTTGTTGTTGATCTCAAATTTCTTTGTAAAGCTTTGATCTGCTAAAAAAATCTTTACTGATCTCATGGCTTATGAAAACATTTTTCCAGTCTTCCATTCCTAAGTGGTCAGACTTTATTTATATATAAATTACTATATGATCACACAGTTAATATTTGGATGTCCTTACCTAATACCTTAGTGTTAGGTATGAGCATGATTAGTGCAGCTAGCCTTGTTAGCTGTAAAGCGTGGACTCCATGTGTAATCTCTCATGGCAGCCATGTTGGATTTCATAGCAAGTGTAAAAAACCTGCACTTATCAACCAAACACTCATTTTCCATTTTGATGTTTAGAAGAAAAAAATCTGACAAACTAAGAAAGCCCAAGTTTTCTTGTGTTACTGTTTTAAAAATGTCAATGATCATGGAGGTACTTGGAAAGCTAGAATGTACTGAGGTGGTACTTATGAGAAAAAGATTGCGAACCAATGTCCTGGAGAACGTAGATTTTTGCCATAACTCTGAGATTTCAAAGAAGCCGTCTATGTTTATACCCCAGTTCACCTGGTATCTGCCGAGGTCTCTCTCTTCCCTTTGTTACAGCTTCCTGCAAATTTTGAGCTTCCTCTGATGCCTCCCTAATTCCCACAGCAACAGATCTCAACCTGAATTGTGCTGTTGTTAGTGCCTACTTGTTTACGGCTTGAAGAAAAGAAAGCATTTGTGAGTTGTTGACACCGCTGGTCGGTGCTAGTCCCTAGCCAATTTCTCGGTGCATCTCTCCGTTTTTGTCTCCTTTAGCAAGAGCTGTATCACATTTATGGTAAAAGAACCATTAGATTTAGTTTTAGTAGTCTGAGCCACCAAATGAACACTGCGGTGTAATGCAGAAGTTTGCCATCAAACTTCAATCACACCAACTTCGACTATCCCCGAACTCGACTGAGCATTTTGCCTCCGTCCCGCTCCATGCTTTGAGCACCGCAAAGATACGAGACGGTGGTCTTCTCGGCTTAGGGCTCCCCTCTCTGCTTCGTCTTGAGCCCCTGTCGCTCCATGATGTTCCACAGCTTGCGCAGGTTGGACTGAGTGATGGCGTCGTCAGGTTTGAGTTGAAGGGCTCGTAGGTAGTTGGCCTCTGCCTCGGGAAGCTTCCCGTTCAGGTGAAGGATGGCGCCAAGGTTCATCAGAGCAGCTGGATACTGGTGGAGGAGGGGAAGGTAAAAAAAAGAGGGATGGATCATCACAAGAGACAAAGTTAGTGCCTTAGAAATGATGAGTGATGTGAGGTGTTGCGTTTGAGGATTGTTGAACTTGGTACCCTTATTTGGGCAAACAATTTTAAACCTGACCTTCTTAACTCTACGCTTGACACAGCTATTTATCAGAGATACATGTTTTAGGAACCTGGCCAGACGTTTTGTAGGAGACAAATTCCTTACATGTGGCAGCATTTTCTTTGGATCACATCAACAGCTTTAAGAGATTTCACAAAAGAAAATTTAAGAGTTTTACTGTTTTGAAGAAAACAAGCTTTTGTTTGTAATACGTTAGCAGCGGTGAAATTTACTTAAGAGTAAAATAATTCAAGATGTACAGTGCTGGCCATAGTAAAATATTACAGTAACAGGAGTGGCTGAACATCAAAGTGTTACACCAAACAGAGAGGCAGCTAGAAGACTGGATGAGCTAGAGCTCAGTATTTATATATGAGCTACAGTTAATCAAAGAACCATATATTTTAGGTTGCAGAATAAATCCCTTAGGTTTTAAACAGTGAATGAACAATGAGAATCTACAAAGTCCTTAACAAATGTAGCTGACAAATACACGCAAATCTCCTACTACACAGATCTGGCCTTGCTCCCGGGCCCCTACACACTCCCAGCATGATGCATGGGTCCAAATCTGGCAACTAGTTCACACATTTTCCTCCTCAAGCACAACAGTTGGTCTCTTCTCAGAGAGTGTGTGTTACCGGTTAACATTCCACTTTCCCCCTGACTGATCTCGAAATCTTGTTTTTCACACCCCACTGTAGCAAACAACCTAGTAGCCGTTGGTTTTTCCTCAACTCGCATGAGTTAAGCGTGAGAGCTCCTCTGAACTTTGTTCTGTTTAATGTTCCTCTCGGCACTCGTTTACACAGGTGAGACAAACTGCACTTATTCGGATAAATGTGGATTCCTCCGCCTTTGTAAACAGCAGAAACCTGTTCTGTGGGACATCTAGAGAACTTGTATTGAAATATTACATATAAACAGAATTTCACAGAAGTTAGTGTTTCCCTCGTTTACTTTAAATAGAGCTTCAAAGAAGCCAGATTTTCTTATTTTGCAAAATTTAAGTCCTTATGTGCTTTTCACTGGACATTACATGATGCTTTACAGATTTTAAGAGGAGTTTCCATTTAGTGAAGTACTTTGCCAACCACCACTACAGATCATTATGGAAATTACAGACAAAAACTAGAAGATTCCTGAAGAAATTTAACTGGGGCCTGCCAAAGTGTGCCCGTCGGTTTGGACCCAGCGTTCTGATGCTAAGAATTAGCATCAATGCTAAAGAAAGCTGCAATGTAATCAATAGCATGTAGCGAATCATAAGAATGTTAAGTAAGCTGGACATGCAACATTCAGTATGATAAAGTAAGTGTATTAGCTAAAATTAGCCAAAATGCTAATGTAAGCATAAATATTTTCAGTAGCATGTGGGGTATCATTAGAATGTTTACTGTCATTTACTTACTCCATAAAGTATACTAAACATGGCTAATAAGTCTGAAAAATAGGTAATGGCTTATTTAAGCTAAAAGGCTAATGTTAATGAACTGCCTTGCTGTTCATTAGCAAGGCAGTAACCTGAGAGAAACAGATGATGCAGAATGATATCTATCCAGAGGGGTATATTGAGGCTTTTATTTTGAAATTTGTAGTAAGCTTCATATTAAATGCCCACACTAATCCAATGTTTAACAGTCATTGAATTAAATCAGTCATATAACGCTCAAAAAAGCAATTACCTGATGTAAAAATTTTCAATGGCTTTTATTTTGAAGTTTTCACTAAGCTTCATTTCAAAGGGCCAAACTCATCCCATGTGTAACAGTGAGTTATATACAGCCCATAGCAGCAAGTAGTTCTAAAGGCCAGCTCAGTCCTCCTCTGTTTTAACTGAACTACTAGTTAGAACTACAGTGATGCGTATTTGTAGTCCTTATCAGCTCTCCCTGCTCTGGTTTCCGTTGCCATGGTGAATAATCCTCTCTGCCAGCTGTGAGTGAGACATCCAGGGGGAGACAATTCTCTGTTTGAGCCAGCCAGTTTGACTAAAAAAAGCATTGCAAACAACTGTTTCCCATTCGGGAACCGTAATACATATTCGAAAACCGTTTGAAGCGTATGAGAGGGCTATTTGTCGTCTCTGATAGTCCCGCCATTCATATCTCTACCTCACTCACAGTATTAACAGCGATGATATAAAGAAGGTGTGTTTTCAGATTTTTCAGAAATACATGGAAGTGAATCAGTGAGATCTGTCTGCTACCCTGGCGCATGACTTTGCTCTGAAGCACTTGGAGAGAAAACCGTAAGCGCTAGATAATTTTTGAAAACATTTGACCGGAGCAGGCATGCGTATCAATGTCATGACCAATCATGCAATATTTGTGAGCGTGAGGGCGAGTTAAAAAATGATTTGGGGTCAAAATGTCACTCTGACTCTCACTCTAGCAGAGCGGCATTCACACTGTGATTTTTCCAAAAATCAAAAACTTTGGATCGCTTAGAAAGAAGTTGTGGACAAACCATAATACATATTGACGTGCTGTCTTCACTTTAAAAGAGATCACGGACGTATCTACAAAATGAAGTTTGAATGGCGTTTCTACATGAAGTTATGACGACACAGAAAATCCTCAAAAATAGGGTATTTTCAGGATTTAGTGGTTGCCTCGTCCCCTTGACAACCAGAGTTGCACCTGGTGAGCTCGTTAGTGATTTTGGGGTCGTTTCTTGCTTTTTACGTCGCCATGGTAACTCCAAATCCCACCAAAAGTAATAGTACACCTCCCGGGATCGAGCCGCACGTTTTGATACCACTTTTGTGGGTGGGCTTTGCAAGTCAGCCCACTGCTCTCCTTATGCATTGCTAAGGGCAGGCCCCAATGACACAAACTAGCCCTACAAGAATAAACCAGTAAGCCAAATGGTGTGAAGTTCTGATTATAATCTTTTGGCTTCTTGGCACAGATCCGCCATTTCTGCACATTTTCAACCGGAGGGAGGGTTGAGGCTTTAGGAGAGCCTTTCCAGAAGCTTAGTGTTTGCCAATCAGAGAAGCCAATTTTACATTGCCACAGATTCACAAGAGTGCAGAACAGAAAATCAACACCTGCAGGCCTGATTGATATTCACAGAACTTGAACAAGTCAGATATTTTGCATAGAGGAGTCAAGATGAGGCTTTTTAAGACCAAAATGCCAAACACTGTGGTGGTATCATCATGCTGTTGGACTGTGTTTGCACAGTGTTACTAATGTATTACACAAAATAGATGGACTAATATAGAAAAAGGATTATGTCCAAATTGTTCAACTTGACCTCAAACAACAGTTATGAGGCTGAAACTTGGACACACTGCCCTCATTGTCAAGAATATCAGAGGTAGCATCATGCTGATGTTAGAAAATGGAGAGGCATGACCATATTATGTAATCACCCACCCTGAATACATTAATTGAATATATCGTAGTCGCCAAAGATCCAAATATGAGCCAAGTATCCAGACCTTGCTTAATATTTTTGGGTACATAAACCTTTCCAGTGGGGAAAAGTCACTCATGTATTCATTACCTTTTCTTTGCACGTACAGCAACTGCTGAATCTTTCATGACCTGAAACCTATTGGATTAAGCTGATATTTGAGAGTCTGTCGCTCACCAGGCAGTATGTGTGCAGGGAAAAATGTCAGAGACAAACTCCCGCCCTCATCCTGACAAATGACGAGAGAAGCCCTCTCTACGTGTCTCAGAGTGTCCATGAGGGATTTCAGGCTGCATTCCAATAGGTTTCAGACCACTTGTTTTTAACAGATGGAAGAAAAAAATAATAATAATCTGAATTTGATTTTATTTGGGAAAATGCAGATGTGTGAACCCTAAATAGGGCTAAATTTACTCACACGAGATTACTTAAAAAAAAAAAAAAAATATATATATATATATATATATATATATATATATATATATATATATAAATTTAAGTTTTTAACAAGCTTAAATAATGGAAAATATCATTTAAGGGGCATCTGGTGCACTTACACTAATCTGAGAGGAATGGTTGAGGGGAAAGGTTTGAAGAGACAGCTTCAAAGAGTGCAGCTATATAAAACTGGTTAATGCAGTGGAGACATGAAGGTCAAAGCTTTTTTTCACTGTAACGGTGCATAAGTTACAGAGCCCATAATCGCAAACCAGACGACCCTAACAAATCACAGCGAGAAGCTTGGCCCCCCCCCCAGGCCTTGTTCCCCCGATTTTAAATTAATTCTCCTCCAGCGCACCTCCACACACCCTCCGTCTTTGAAGTGACTGATGTTCACAAGACAGAAACAGGATGTAATATCTCCAAACTTCCTTAGCCATGTGTGCGGACATCAAGAGACGTGATATCACCCCCCGAAGGCTCCTCCGCCTGTTTGACTTGATCGAGTGTTTACTTGGACGTCGGAAGGCAATAACCGCTAAACTCGTTTCTCTCGCGCGCTCTGTTGTCGCTGAGGCACATCCAGACGACATCTCGCAGAAATAAGCAGTTTCTATTTTCTGCTCAGGCTTATTGGAACAACAGTACCACGATGTCAGAAAGATGAGGGGTGGGGAGCGGGCAGGGGGAAAATTGCACGGTGTTATAAATTGAATTTACAGAGCAGACGTGTGCGCAGCAGTTCCATAATAAGTGCAAACAGGCCCGGGTACTTACATCTGGTCTGAGGCTGGCTGCACGTTTATACTGCCGCTCTGCTGCTTCATTTAGATTGGCCTGTCTGAGGAGGAAGAACAACACAGATTTTCAAAAATACCCAAAACCCCGACCTTATCTTATTTTGTAGGATTCATGCATTACTTGTCGCTCAAACAACACACAGTATTACCTATTTTTTTCTGCTCTACGGTGTGCAACTAAAATAGAGAATTTACTCCTGTTGCTATTCTGAAAGCAAAACAGCAGCCAGAAAATGCATGCTGGTTATAATCTACATAAGAATCCTTTTATTTTTGAATCAAGCTAAAGGAGTTGGTCAGCATTCACTCTGATCCCACGGACGTAAAGAGGCGACTGGAGCCAAAAAGCCTTGAAACATCAGTGAGTCCTCCCTCACATGTCACCGCCGGATACATTAGTCTGCAACAGTTCATGCGTTCCACACGTAGAAAAACAAAGAGTTCACTTCGCCAAAACTAATAAAGTAAAAAAAAAAAAAATTTTAAAACCCTTCCTGGCAATGCAATTTAGATTCATAAAGCTGCGACGTAAGCAAAACATGGCTTCAGCTTCTTGAGTTTGCTTGGGCTCAAACTCTCAACGGTTTTGCCTCTTCCCTCTGTTTTGTTTTGGGGAATGCTAGAAACTGTAAAAGAGCACATAGACTCAGGAATGCTGGAGTAAATGTAGCCATCCAAAATAATTTTTCACTCTCGGAAATGTTCCCTATTAGTGTGCAATCAAATTTATATCTCTGGAAAAGAAAACTATTTTTTTTGCATATAAACACCTCAAACCATGACACGTTCACCTCCATGCTTCAGAGTTGATATGAGTTTCTCTTCCCTTGATGTTGGTTTATGACATGTCCTCTGTACTGGTCTAAAATAAAGGGTAGTTTTAGACAAATCTATACAAAGAACATTTTCCCAGAAGCTCTGGTCTTCTCTCTGGGAAAATTTCGGTCTTTGGATTCAAGTTTTCCTTTGAGAGAAAAAGTTTTCCTTCTTGTACATTTCCCTTAAAAGTCTCTTTGTGACTGTACACATATGAACTTTCACATCATATAGGCAGATTCTGCTGGAGTCCCTTTGATGTTTTAGGGTTTTTGGAGACTTATTTCAAAAACGACCGATTCCAACTTACATGGTTTTTCAGCAACCTAACAATACTACAATCTTCTTTGTGAAGGTCTCAGATAGCTCCTTCAATTTTACAGTAATGTATCATAAAAACTCTGGCGGCACACTAACATAAGTTAAGTTTTTAACTTGACAAAACTCATAAAAATGCTAACTAGTGATCTGTTAGTCATGTGCCACTGTGCTTGTTTTAGCAGTTATAAGAAGGGATAAATGTGGGGTGTTTTTCTTTACCCCTCAGCACTTTTATTGCATTTTAGAAAACATCTAAACTCGTTTTTACTGCTTTCATTGTTCATTCGTATTGCTCGAATTTCTCATTTTAGTTCAAATATGTTATTAAGACATATCGGCTTTCGTTGGGTGTTCCAGTTTGTTAACAACTTCGGATGAAAATCTGCACAAGCCAAGACTTGCAGCTCATCTCCACAGCGCGTGTTAGCATCAACAGGTGTTTGTCACGTCATTAAACCCTAATCACTTTGGATTGATGTCATGACGCCTCACGGCTGAAAGAACCAGTCAGTCGGAACACGGCAGGCTAATCTGTCATCTAGATATACTCCCGTGCTTTCGGCGGCAAACCACAGCCAAGCTCCGAGAATGTCGAATTGTTACAAATCCTCTGCGCCGGTGCTCTGAGAGGGGATGCCGGCAGGCAGTAATGACTTCAGCAGATATGTCGAGCAGAAAAGAATTAAGGCTCGTCATTCCAATATTCCATTCAGCTACGGAGAAGCTGGGAGGGGGAAGTTGTGTGAAGTCCCTTCTGACACTCTTTAGGATTTATAAGTTGCCTGCGGATGCGCTTGCCAGAATTATGAAGGAAAATTCTCCAGCGGCTCTCTTTATAAGCCCCGGAGTAAAACCTCATTAAGACGGACTGAAACTGCATAGATCTTTATAGCCTATGTTTATCGTATGACTTTTATTTTGAAATGACACAATTAAAAACACAGCACTGGAATTAAACCATAAAAGAGGTGGCAACAGATGTGGAATTCCAAGACATTTCTGGAAACATGTTGCCATTCATCGACGGTGGGGAAGCCCCCCGTTGTTTGAATGTTTCTGTTTACAAGCAGCTGCAGCCGACCTGAGCATGTGAGCAGCGTTGAAGACCACATCGAATTCATCCATGTCCAGCTCGGCAGCTCTCTCAGCCATCTCCGCCGCTTCTTTAGGACGAGACTGCTCCAACAGGAACTGACCTGGAGGTAAACAAATGATTTATTTTGTTTCTATTCAGCCTTAGTCAGCATGGTGTCAACAGAACAGAAGGTAGACTTAAAAAATAGCTTAAATAATCAAAGAATATAAGTAAAAATCCATAACTAAGATCATGGTTCCTTGATCATGGTTTACTTTTAAAGGTGTCTCCAATATGCTACCCTAATCCTAACACCTATAATTTAATTACACTGAATCCTTGATATGCCTTTTTGTCTGTTTGTCGAGTGCATTTCATCTGCAGTCCTGTTCAAAAACATGCATTTTAAGAGGCTTTTTCTCCTTTTTCCCAACCATTAGGTTCATATCATAATTCTAACAAATTCTACATTCTTTAAAGTTGCTAGGTGTCACATTTTCCTAACCAAATCTACTTAAACAGACATTTTTATTGACAAGCTTTACCATATCAGTCCATTTTTTGTAACCTTGCTGAGAAAAAAAAGGAACGGTTAAAAATTTCCCCAAATTCAGACAAATAAGTATAGTAATTGAGTCACAATGTTTGATACATTTTGTTAAAAATGACAAAGAATTAGGAAAAGCAAAGAAAAGAGCTATTTTGCCGAATACAGTATGAGCAGCTTTTGTTCACACCACTGCTAATTTCCTCCAAAAACAATATGGGTTTGTCATTAAGGGCATAACATGCGCTAATATAAGCTCAACAGTTTATATATGAGGTTTAAAGCATCTTTCACCTAGCGAGCCTCTTTTTCTGAAGCACGTGGGATTTTTCTTTGAATTACTTTTCTAGGGGGGGAGGCTTTCAATTATCATTTCATACCATGCTGCTTTGGTGTGATGGGAGTTACTTGTCAAAGTAAACCAAAAAGAGAGGGGGGGGGGGCGACTTTTGGAGACGGACCCCAGATGATTGGCAACTTTGAAGGACAGGAAGAGAAAAACAAGAGACACGACTGAAAATATGGGGCCGTGATTGCTTTGTTCGCTGTGGCTCCAGAATAAAGACGAGATGGAGGTAATTCATGCGCTCTCCTGGGGGAGTCTCGCCACCTGGTGAGGCTTTCACAAAGTGCCCGTAAAATATCAGCGGAGCCTGACGACAGATGTTGCCAAATAAAAGAGGACAGGGATGTGCGGAGGCTCAGATGAGGTTTCTTGCTTTGACCTCTGAGTGGATTTGAACGAAAGTGGCCCACGCTGGGTCACGTCGGGGGTTATTTAATGTGTTGCAGGGCACAGTGACCAGAGAGAGCAGCTTTCGTCTGCAGCATTCGAGTGCACTCCCACGGGCATGTCCGCGTATTTATTATCTTTTGAGGGACTGATAATCGGCACTCCCTTACAAAGTCATACTTAAGGCTCAACCAGCAAATCCACGATAACTGCAGCAGACAGATTGCAGATAAAGAAATGAAACAGCCCACAAAAAAAACAGCACCTTTAGCAAGAGACTACAAGATAATGGTGAAAACAAAACAAAAAAAAACAAAGAGCAAAGAGTGTGAGGGCTTCAGAGCAGGAAACGTCTCGCTCCAAAGACAGCAACAGCCCTCCTGCTGCCGACCAAGCTAAACGAAAAGATATCAGATGAGGGAAAGAAGCAGGGGAGACGGAGGGAGATAAGGAAGTGGAGAAAGAGGGCATTGCACAACGGGGCTTTCAGCATGAGGACGGTTTTCATTTCCTCTGAATATCCTGGAGATATTAACGTGGAGCACCAAAGGAGGCTGTTTCTCCAGTCTGGAACGAAACGGAAGCGGAGGGGCAACACCGTGCCATGTTTTTCTGTCTGTAACGTACAGTGAACACTGTATCTCAACATGAGTTCGCGCTGTCTGCAAAACTTCAAAAGGCTCACCCTTTAATAGCTGCGAGCATCAACTTAGAGTGTTTTTGCGTTGTTAGCTGTAAAGGGGCTGCAGATAAACCTTGAATTCAATCAATAACAAGCCCTGGCCCGAAGGAGAATGGGACACAGAATCCCCCAACTCCTGTTAGATTGTAATCCAACTTCCTCTTCAAAACCAGGAAAAATGTCCCTCTTTAAATCCCCATTTTAATTCAGTTTGCTTTTATAAGCTTACATGTTCAAATCAAAGAAGGGCATGTCAATTTGCAGCCGGGATGTGACGTGACTTTACCACCAAACTCGTCTTGGAGAGTACATTTAAAGAGTGAAAATCCAAACAAACAAATCCTCCCTTCATTCATTGCTTGTCAACTGTAGATCACAACAGAAAAAGCCTTTAACAAATTGGAAACTTCTAGGCTATCAGTTTCATTGGAGGGACTTGCAGGCAGAATGAAACCCTCAGTGGTGAGATAAAGCCGAGGCCCCGAGAAAATCATGACATTTTATAACTATTAGGGTTAGTCTTACAAATAACGGAACACAATGTTAAATCTTCTGGGAAAAAACCCCCAAAAAACTGTAATGAAGTTTAATATATTTTAAAACAATAGCTTTTAACAAATCTGTTAAATCTCCTGACTTTAGGTTTGTTCATCACATTAAAAACAATGTGCTGTCAACTACTGAGAAAACTGCAAAGATATTTTTGGAAATGTGATGAGTGACAGATCTGAAACTCCTTTTTGAAAAGAGGCTCACTGTGCCTATTAATAAATGTTTTCTGCTTCTTACCATAGTGCATGTAACAGTTTCCTTTAGTAGGATCGAGCTGAATTGCTCTCATGTAGTATTTCTCTGCTTCGGTTTTCTCCCCCTGAAAGAGAAATGCAGACAAGTTACGGCGAGTAATTAAGCTTAGATGTTTCCGTTTCTGTATAATCAGGAGGAGGAAAGAGCAAAACATATGTAACATTTCATATTTGTGCATATTTTGTATAATTAGGACGACTTCCTGGTGGGAGGGAAATCAGGCTTGGCTTAAATGATCAGGATTCTAACAAAACCATTAATTATTGTGCATTTTTAGGAACTGTTTAAAAACAAAATCTGTTTACTAGTGTGGAGTAGCATTGAAACTGAGAGAGAGAAAAAAGCTTCCTCTGCAGCACTTCTGCTTCATGCTTCAGCACTGATTGCTTCCATATTGCCAGTGGGGCTGCCATTCAATAGGAAATGAGAGGGCCGTCCATATTAACATTGCCTCATTAGCTTCCTCCCGTGTCTGAACTTGGTCTAAATGAATGAGGAGGAATATTAGCTGTGGATAGCCTATTTCAAAATTCCTTTGGCTGTTTTCTCTAAATTTCTCCTCCAACCTCCAACTATGAAAACCGAAGGTCGTCTTTCTGGATATTTTATGAAATGTTTCGGGCTTGTTTGAAAGGAGAAAGTAAGATTTTTTAATGACAATCTGGGAATTTGGTGATAAATTCAATAGCTTAACAAATGTTGTTTATTTTATCCACTTGTGGACAAGGAAGAGATTGCAGCATCTGAATTTAATGATTAAGTAGGGCGTCTTAATAACTTCAGCACTTATATCTTTCATTATTTTAATGCTGGCTGACCAAATTTTATTTAAACTGTTCACCTTACAGGGACCCCAAAATATCAGAACTCCAGTGTGACATTAGACCTCCTGACCTCGGAAAAAAACCCGATTCTGGGTGCTTCAGCCTCTGCTGACGCTTGCAAGGGATAAAAATGAGAAAACAAAGTTGTACTCTTGGAAATCCTGTCCAGGAGCACAAAAGTTCAGGTGGAACTTTCCCAACGCTAACAGTGTCATTGATTGATGGAGCGCTTGCAGCCAAAACTGAAGTGATTTAATAAGGAAATGGAGTAATTCCGTTATAAGCCTGTCATCTGGTGTTTTATTAAGGATTCATCCATCCTCTTGTTTCTCATTCTGCGTAGCGGAGGACTTGGATGTGTGTTAGGATTTTCCTTGATTCTGTCGCCCCGAGTCGCAGAACGCCAAGCAGATGTCCGGCCACTCAAGGTGACACATGTGTAAGTACAAGTTTTCATTATCCTCAGATTTCAGCTAACAACGGAGCTGTGGGATCGAGGCCTGGAAGAATACAGCTGCAAGTACGCAACAGTCTGTGCGCAGCCTCAGAGGTTTGTCGTGTCTTCAACTCTGCACTAGGGCTGAGGAAGGAAGAAAGGAAGGAGGTTGTGCGTCTTCGGGGGGGCCTAGGGAGGAGGGTCGCAAAGGGCAAATGGTTCATTTCCCCTAATCTAAACCCAGCTCAGCTGTGAACACATCTGTCGTCACGTCTGCGTTTGTTGTCGCAGCATGGCAGAGAAGCTGGAAGCTGAGGAAATTAGATCTTTTTTCTGCACAGAGAGTTTGGCTATTTTGTCTGGGATGTCTCTTAACAAACATTGTTGCAGAAATAACACGAGGAACATGTTCAATTACAAATAAAAAATCCTTATCTGGACTCTTTTAACTCCCAAAGAAATTTCAACATACAATTATACAGTTCTAACAAAGCAGTTTGTTTAAGTAACAGACCCTTGGTCTGATTAACCATTGGAATGATCATGATGTTTAGTGCATCTGTATTGCCAGTGTACGTTTTGTGTGTCTGCAAAGCGACATACAATGATTGACAATAGTTTGCCGTAGGTGAGGTGGGCAGGGATGTGGTCAGGCTTTGCTTTGAGGGACTCTCTGTACCAGTAACCGGCCTCTTCCAGCCTGTTCAGGCGCATATAGGCCTCTCCTGAAACACATCACACACCAAGGCATACAGTTAGAATTTTAAGTGCGATATTAACAAAAATCTTAGTTATAGAAGTAAAAAAAAATTAAAAAATTAAAAAGTTATTTTTAGAAGATGGAAGTGTCTTTTGGGCATCTTACATATTCTGTAGTAACTGTTGAATAACCAAATGAGACAATTTGTCAAGACAAGTGTCTGGGAGTGACTTTAATGAATCCCTGTGTGGATCCTCTTGTTTCATTTTCGACAGCGTTGACTTAAAGAAAATGCCAAACTGGGATTGGCTGTTGGGAAATCTCAGTTCCCCCCAATCTGTATCATGGGCAGGAAATCCTGGTTGCAACAAGCCACTGGTAAGTCATTAATGCTATAGATGAACTATGTTTTATGTATATATATATATATATATATATATATATATATATATATATATATATATATATATATATATATTTTTTATCCTTACCATAAAACTGCCCCGTTTAAGAATAATACTCCAGAATTTCTAGCATTAACATTTTTGTACACAAATCCTAATAATCGGCAGTAGGGATGGAGCCCAAGAAAGATTCGCAGTTGGTGCCTGTAACAACAAACCGGTTAAATGACATCAAGTTTTGAAAAAGTATCCGTTAGCCATCGTTGTACTAATACAAATACTGTCACTCCCTAAAACCTTCAAACCACCTGACTAAACATACTCCTTAATCCTTCTCTACTCTGTCCCAGGAATTTAATTCCCATGAAATCTCAACTATGTCATCAGGATGAGCTTTGAGTAATGTAATTAGTGTTAGAATAATACAGAAGGGGAAGCGAGGTTTAACACAGGTCTTCCTAAATCATCGTAAAAAGGAAGAAAAAAAGGCGCATGCACATATTTTAATCGGCATTGAGTCCAGTTGATTTGTTTTACTGTATGTTTTGATTCTATTACACACAAAAACTGGAACATCACAGTGAGTTCTCATTTAAAACCAGTAATCCCTGCTGTAGTTAATGTGCAATTTCAACCCTTAACACACCGGACTGCAAACAAAGACTCCCCGTTTACAGGGATCCGACTGTAACTCACCCATCATGTTGAAAAGGCTGTGTGGTGCAAACTGTTTTGGCATTTTCTGCACTGCTTCTTTATAAATATACAGAGCCTCCTGCAACACAAAGGGGTCAGGGGGAGCAATTTAAAAGCTGAGACTTCATTTTGCATGAAGCTAAATGATTTATGTTTTTAGCCGTTTTGCTTCGAGTCTTTTCGGTGCTATTGAACACAAACGCGTCAACGAGACTAACCTCCTGCTGGCCGTGCTCATGAAGCAGCTTCCCCAGGTTATACAGGCAGCTGGTGACTGAGCTCTTGTGGGCGTGAGGATCCTTCAAGTTTTCATCTGGAATGTCAGCGCAAGTGAGGAAGGTGCGCTTGGCCTCTTCCAGGTCGCCCTGGTTCATGAGGATTATTCCTGTGTTCAAGTAAGCCGCTGCGAGTAAATATCAAGAGACCACAAGGGTTAAGTTAAATAGAAGCACAAAGTTAAAAGGAAAATGATTTCTGAAACAAACCACCAGAACGTCCTTTAAAATGGACCACCTTATCCGTTGCTAAGAAAGAGTAAAGAAAGCATGTTTTTCCTGATTTTTTTACCGAAACAAACATAAACTATATTTCGGCATTCCTAAGGAGAAAAAGAAATTGGACTGAAGTAAATGGTGAGGAGGAGCATCAAAAATAGGAAGTACATGTTATTTATGTAGCGCTTTTCTCAAACACAGCCCTCTACTTAAGTTATACAAATTCTAAAGACAAGTGTAACGACGCATAATAAAATCATTTTTAAAAATGACCATGCAATCAGAAAGTGAAGTATCATGGATGAAGGCAATAATATGGTGACGGAGAGGAAAGGAAGAGATCAAAAAGCTGATGAAATATAGGAGAAGTGGGGAATAGAAATGCCTTCACCTGGAAGAGATAAAGCACACAAAGATTCAAAGGTAATTCATCACACTGAATGCGCTGAAGGGAAATTTTTCTTTTTATTTAATGTCGCCCTTGGTAAAGTAAAAGACAAACGATCATCTCACATGTGAGCACTCGGGTGTGACATTGAATGTTATCACTTTTCCTTCAAGCTGAATGAGGGCGTTTAAATCACGTCGTGGCCACAAAGCGACTGATTCAACTTTAAAACTGGAGAATTACGGCATTTCATAAGAGATTATTGGCTGGCATGTAATCAATCCTGACAAATCCAAACCAAACAGGAGGGAGGCACTTTATCGATGATCGCCCTTTATTTATACGTTTTTACAATGTCATGGCAGCAGCAAAAGGAGATTCGGCTTACATGCCAAAGTTGGTCGACTCCCAATGGCGAGCTTGTAATACTGCAGCGCCTCAGAGAAACGTTCGTTCTCCTGCAGCAGCAAACCCCTGATGGAAAACAGAAAGGTATGAAAACTTTACATCCCTACAAACTGTTTCACAGGTTTTCTCCAATCTAATTGACAGTTTCTAAAAAAAGATATGTGAAATTTTGGAAGCAAAATATTCACAAAGACCATAACAGTACAATATATCCTAACATCTATCATGCACAAACAGCTTCTCTATCTCTTGGAATGACATGACACATTTGCTTTTTGTTGAATTGGCAGCTTATTGACGCCCACAACTTTAGAGGAGAAGAGAGACGGGAGCAGAACAACGTTGATCCGTCGGGTGGTTCGGCACCTTTGACGCCTGCTGGATTAGAAATTTCTTCATGTTCTCCCACAGGCTCTGCAAACATGACTGATCAAATCAGGAGCAGAAGGTACAAAGAGCCGCGAGGGACACACAAAAGTTATTTCCTGTCTGTCACACTCCTGCTGTGTGTCTCGCCAGCTCTATTACTGTTGCACTGGATCTATTTTAGTTTGCAGCCTCTATGTTCTTTCTGCCTTTCTTTTATTCTGCAGTTCTCGGTCTGATGTTGCCACTTCCTCACAGAATCAGAGCTTATTTGTGTCAAGGCTCTGCTAAGAGAGGAGGTGTGACATTTTATGAACACTCACAGGTTATACAGCATGTCAGCCATGTTCCCTCGGTAGTGAAGAGCATTTCGGTATGCCTTCTCCGCCTCCGCCATCTTGCCCTGGTTCTTCAGTACGTTTCCCAGGTTTCCCCAGGCTACAGGAGACATATGTCAATCAACGCTCACAAAGTGGGAAAACAAACTCTTGGTCTTTGCTGAAAAATTTCCAACTTTAGATTGGACTCATTTACACTGCCTTGCAGTGCTTCTCATATCCTGTAAAACACTTCCTGCCTTATCATTCATGTGAATTGATAAGAAAACATGCACAAATTTCTGCCATAAGCCATATTGGGTCAAAGCAAACATGCAGTAGAAAGGGTTCTGCTCAGATGAGACTACTGTGTAACATTTTAGCGAAACATTGTGTGTCACAGAGGTAACTCTGCACATCACCATCCACAAGGTGAAAAAGGTCGGTCCATCAGGTGGACATATTTTTGCTTCCAAACTGTGCCCAACTTTGTGCTAGTCTTTATAATGAAGTCCCGATAAAATACTAGTAGATTTGTGGTTGCAGTTGTACAGAACGTGGAAATGTTCAAAGAAAATAGACATTTTTGCAAGGTGCCTCACACATACAAGGTTAGCAGATATCCTGACAACTGAAGACTTTCTCACCTTTTGCAGGGTTCACATGGATCCCAGACTTGTAAAGATTTTCTTCGTTGCTCCAGTCTTTGTTCCTTTGAACTGTTTTGAGCCCGTTCAGTAGCACGAGTCCGATGCAAAGACACAACATTGCAGCCTTGCAGGCTCTTGTCCTCAGTCTAACATACAACGTTCGTGCACCTGTCGCAACTAGTAGGCAATAGCCTATGCTGGGGATGTACAGTACCCTCTCTGCAATCACAAAACCCACATAAAAGAATAAGTTGGTGGCTGGGATGAAAGGCAATGCCAGGATTCCCAATGAAAACACAACTAAGCTTTCTGTGGGGGGCAGGGATGTGTGGGAGTAACAGCGGTGAGGTACAGCAGACCCATTGAGAGTGGGTTTTGGCAGGTCCCTGTTTTGGTTTGTGTCAGGGACATGGTAACCATTCCCATTCGTGACCGATTTCCCATTTGTTAGATGGGATTTCCCGTTGGTCTCCTTCGCTGTGACAGTGGCACCGCGGAAACCGAACAAAGCCAGGAGGATCAACCCGCAGTAAAAGGCAGCAGTGTGAAGGTTCCTCCAGTCGGCCAAGGACCTGACCAAGGGCACGGCGTCCATGGACCAGTCAAAGCTGAGCTTGTCCGGGCAGAGCAGGAGCCAGGCATTGGCAGCAGGCAAGTGGAGGAATGTTAGCGTTCGAGTGAGTAAATGTGGAGAGTCAGCTGCTGGGTTGTCTGAGTTGGAGAAGTTTGGAGGCTTGTTTCCCATCCAGTAGAGGCGGACTGACAGCAAAATGACTCCCCAGCAGGCCAGCGTGCAGAGACTCAGCAAAACACTTAGGTTCTTTTTCTGGAAGAGAAACGAAAAGGCGAAACAACTAAATAAATATGGAAAAGGAAATACATTTTCTTTGAGCACACCCTCACATATATTTATATACACTCTTGGTTTAGGTCAAAGCTTGACAAAGAGGCATGAATCACATTATTATATGCTTATAAAAGTATAAGCAAGGTAATATCCAGTAGAAATCAATTTCTTTGTGCATCTCTAGAGAACTCTTAGTTCTTCAATCCACTGCTATAGTAAAAAAGAAATGTATAAGACCTAATGAAATGTTTTTATTTGCTTCCTCCCTCTCACCACCCTCATGGGAAAATAACATGTTGTTGTTTGTAACAATGGGATACTCTGACGTTATCTTTGTCAGAGAAAATACAACCTTGTTGACTTGGGAATGGCGACAAACCCAAACTGTTGAAAGACGCTCTTGGACAGCCGTGCACCGCAGTGATTAGCACTTTGGTAAGGAGCGGAATGAGCCGCTACTTACTGGAATAATCATTTTTGAATTGGGCATGCTTGTACTCGGTGCAGGAAAAGTTTATTGCGTTTTAGATTGGCCTTGCCAATAAATTACTTACAGTCAGCAAGGCTTCACTATGCATAACGAGGGAGAAAATCCCAAAGTACTCAAAACAGAAAGGAGAAAAGTGTCAAAACATTTTAATAACTTTCCACATATTAGTAATTTACACTCCCCCTAGTTCTGACCTAGTTGTGCTTGAAACTGCATGCAAGGGAGGAATTTTTCCCCCCAAAGCCTTATTAGTGTTGCCTGCCAGCATTACTATTAAATGTGACGTGTAATGAGCTTATTCTGTGCAGGTGTGAAGGTGGAGTTTACATCTCATACTGCTGACATACTACCACGTCACAACCCAGGAATTAATCGCTACCTAAACATTTTGTACGTAAAAGGTTTCAGATATTAGTTTCCAATTTACAGAAGTCAACTTTCTGTTGATAATAAAAAATTAGAATGGGTCGTAATTGCTTAAAGTACATTCAAAATAAAATACAAAACTCATGAAGGGCTCTATAATAAACTAGGTATCTGTTTCTACAATCCCAGTGTAAATAATGTTTCCCTATTGAGTGTTTAAATTATTCATGTCTTATCTGCCTGCTTCGTCATGAGCACCTGAAGTGTTGCTACACCAACAATCTGAAAGTGGTGGTGGGGTTTCTTCAGTTCTTAATGTTATGCTTACTGCAACTAGATTGATTCATCCTTATATGACATATTATGACATTTTAAAATCCCAAGATCTCCTGTTGCGATACATCGTTTCACTCCAAGGATTAATTATTACTTAAATTAATTTTTCTAATGATGAAAAAAAGAAGTTATTTTTAATTCACGCAAAACCAAATGAGAAGGGAAAACCTGGAGAACCCCTGTTGCAAAAGTAATTCCTATTCATGGTCCATCCCACCAAGGGGGCAGAATAAAAGATATTATAAAAGATGGTGATTACAGCCGTGCTGCTAGCTTCCTACTTTTAGAGCCTATTTATTTTATTTCCAAGCATGAATGTACTGTAAACTCTGCTTGAACCTGTCTTCAGGGAACTGGTGCTGTGAGTATGTGTACTCAAATGAAGTCTCATATATTACTAGGTGATGTTGATGGTTTTTTTTTTTGGTTTTTTTTTTTTACCACAACCTAGATAGGAGACATTTTTATTAAGTACATCTGTCCTATTCTCAGGTGTGGGTCAGAATCAGGACCGTATCTTGACCACTCAGCTACGTAGTAAATTTATTCAGGGCAGTTTGCCACTTGGGCCATTTCTCTTCTTTGATTCCCACCCCTCTGATAATAGTCAATTCTAATCACACTCATCTAATTTCTTCTAAACCGTATTCTTATTATCCACAGTTCATCTCAACCCTCATTCCTCCCACCTCACCAATCCGTCATCCATAGGCCTTTTCATGCTGCTTATTCTATTTATTCCACTCTCCCTCAATCTTTTCTACTTACCTCGTCCTTTAAACCAACTTCTTCTCATCTCATTCATCTTTATCAGTCGTTCTTAATTCGTCTCACCACATTTCTCCCGTTCAATCCTCATTCTTCCTACTGTTCTCTCATCTTAACCCTTTTGCGCTCAAATCATCTTCGTCATCACTCATTTAAGAGACTTCTCATCTCTCATCATGCCCAAAGCTGGGTCCTATCATCTAATCCATACCTCATTCATCTCCACCCAGCTCATCTTTCTCAGATTTCATGTGTACCCCCTTCTCATCTTGTCCATCATCCTTAACCTTTTCATCTTACTCATCCCTCATTCCTTGCCTAGGAGTAAAGAGGTATTACTCTGTTTTCCAGTCCTCATGCTTAATCAAGCTTAAATGTCTTTGGTGACAGAAACCATAAGAGGTCAAGCAGACTTACTTGACCTACTGGTGTCTTTTTAACTGTTTTTTCCCCTCTGACAAGTTTTCTGTTGGAAAGGTTTGTCTATGAATAACTAAAAGTAGCAAAGGACTGCCTACCAATTCTGAAAAATCATTTGTAAACAGAGATAATATGTCTGTTTCTAGAAGTTCAACATTCTGAACATGAAAATGATAATGGAAAGACACTGGATATTTACATTGACACTATTGTACCACAGCAGGAAGAAAGAGTGTCTTGTGCACAAAAAGGTTGATGCGTTTATTGATGAATGAGCCATATTCTTAGTCAATAGAGGAAAGTGAGGAATCCAATTTTGCTTTGTACTGGAAGATAAACTAATTCCAGCAGGAGAGTGATTTGTGGTATTTAGTTCAATGAGGTCAGTGCAGCGTCTCGCTGCCTTGTCAATTTCTAAATTGCTCTTTAATTGACTTTCAAACGGATTGCGACCCAACAAACTCAGCAAAAACAGAGAGGATATTTACAGCTAACTTTAATCAAGTGTTCTAATTAACTCGGTGTAGATGCAACAGGCCAATAAAGCAAAAAGAGATTTCTGTTAACAACTGGAACCATTAGTGTTAAAGTTCTGAGTAACGTTGCATCTCTGTTGTAGAATCTATAGATGAAATGTCATGTTCTTTGGGTTCAATTGTGGTGTGGGTTCCATTTTGTTTTGTTTTTCAATCATACATAAACCAATATAGTCTTTTGAATTAGGTTTTGTTTTTTTTTATTCTTTTTTATTTATAATACACAGAGCAGTCTTAGTTTTATCCTCTTGTTTTGAAGTTGTTTAACTTTCCAATAGCTTTTGTTCTCCTGGTTAAAATGAGGAACAATTATATTTGGAAAACGTTTTTTTTTTTTTCAATTTGACTAGGGATTTTCTTTCCAGGCTCCATATTGGAACAATTAACATGTTAAAGCCCATAAAACTGCTTCGCGTCTCAGAATTTATTTAATTAATTTTGCTGTATTTCCCATAAAAATGATTATCCTCTCAACAATCTTTCTTTCATTTGCCTGATCCGTTTGGCTCTCAGTTTTTAGGAACCAACAGCGTGGGGCTCCACTTTTATCTCCGAACTCTGGTAGTCATTATTCTCTCTCAGTTTATTGATCCCAGAAGTGTGTGGTCTGCCTGTTGACACCGTACTCTGGGGAAGGTTTAAAACTTGTCAGAGGAAACAGCAAGCCACGTCTGACTTCATACAAGCACCATCTGAAATGGCTGCGGACTGACGCAACGCAGCGGGGAGGCAATCCTTCTGTTTTCTTGTTCGAGGCACGTCCAATATAAACCGCTCATAACTCCCTGAAGTAAAAATCACAAAGTGCTCTTTCAAACTCCTTATTCATAAAGTTCAAAATGAGGAACTTGTTCTTTGTTTAATAAGAAACCTTAAAGCAGAGAGCAAGTGACTTGCACGTGAAAAGTGTTTTCACTGCTTCCAAGATAGTTCCTGCATACACAGAGATCTGGGGACTTGCCAGTAATACGTTTAGTTATGATGAAAGACACCATGAGCGTTGCACCAGTCTGATGTTTCCTGGATTGTGCTGACTTGGCAGGAGTTTTCCAAGTCATCAAACAACGGTGCGGTTGCTGCTGAAATGGAAAGAAGTATACAGAGTATATTGTAGTTATCCTAATGAAAGATGTGTTGCTGAAGGCAGGGGTGGGATCACAGTTTGAATTGATGCTCAACATAATTTTGGAGCATAGTCATAGAGGTGCAGGGTGAAGCAAACGTGACTATAAAAGTAAAGAAATTTGTGCTTGCTGATTTTTTTTATTTTTTATGGTGCCACATGCAGGAAAATGCATTTGTGCATTGAGCAGAGTTGTACTTGTTGGTTGCAACCCAGGACAAAAATGTAGATAGATACATTAAAGACATCACAAATGTAAACATAAAATAACTTTTTCTCTGTCTTGGTTTTGTAAAGAAGTTGATTTCTGGGAGTTATGTTTCAAACATCATGCGGGGTTAGCATGAATGTGGTCTCAGACCAGATGTTGATATGATTGTGTAGGACTTCAAAATGTGCTTCTTTAGAACTGTTGGATTTAAGTGAACAAAAATGTTAATGATTTTCATTTGTTGTGATTTTCTCTTTTATGTAAACTCAAAGGATTTGGGTTTATTGTAGTTTACTAAAACTGTAATAATAGAACTGATTTTAGTTTAGTTAGTGGGACCTCTTAAAGGATTTTCCACCAAAACAGTGCTGGTGCTCCATCCAGTTTTTAATTGGTTCTGTAAAAGAACTGGTTTGGCGACTTTTCAAAGCTTTTCAACTCTCACAGGTTTTTACTGAGGATTATTAGAGCATGTGGAGCTGAGGATAAATGCATGCCACACTGTTTGGAATTTTTATTTGTCAAAATAATCAAAAATATTTCATTTTGTGTTCCACCTCACAATAAGGCACTACGTTGTCTCCGTTTCAATGGCAAACCATTCCAGTAACACCCATTTAAAGCTAAAGTTGTAACATGGAAAAAGGTGAACTTTACTCTGTTGTGGTAGAGTTCCAACTGCAGCAGGAATTATGTGACAACATTGCACAGTGCAAGCATTAATTGATTCAGACTTGAAACACTCCCTGCTCCATAGAGAACACACACCGTGTTTTCCTTGCCTTCACCAACGCTCGCTAAATAAGGACTATGCAGCAGAACTTGCAGCTGAGAACATCATTTCACAGCTGAATGCTTCTGCTGCAGGATAATTGGCCCGACATCCATCAAGCCGTCAGCTGGTTACCCTGAACTTAATCTGTGTGTCTGCGACGCTCATTGAGACAAATGAGAAAGGAGGAGTCTCTGATGCTTAAATTAAACTGGCAAAGACAACGTCAAATTCCTCCACTGCCTTCTAAAACGTTAGACGTCCAACTCTGTTGGGAAGATTGATGTAGCAAAAGTCTGAGAAAGGGTGGATTATGTCTGATGAGGTAGTGTGAGAAAATACTTTACCTTTTGATAAAACATTCATTATTCTCATTTTGGATTATGAGTGTTAAACACATTACTTCATTTCTGAAGCTATAATCACACTTTTTTTTTTTTCTTAGAATAGGGATTAATTCAAATTCAAGCTCGGCACTTAAATACAGATTTTAAAATGAAATACATGTCACACGTGTCAAAGTTTGACACGCCAGACTTGGCAGAGACGTCATGGTTTTTCTTAACACCAACGAACCCAAAGCCCTGTTTAATGTCTGGAGCATCATTCATCAGTCTGTTTTTGTGCTATACTGAGAAACCAAAACTGCCAAAGAAAAGAAAGAAAAACCCAGACGTTATGTTCTCATTACGCCAGCAAACGGCACGTTTTGTTTTCTCAACAGACCGCAGTGATAACATCTCACCTTTATTCATCGCCATCCATCACTTTCTAACGTCCTCTCCCCGTTTTATCTTGTCTTATTTGAAATCTAATCTGTCTGTTTAGAGGGTAAACAGAGCGAGAACCGATGTTTTTGCAGGTAGCACATCTGTTCTCCCTGCACTGCCGATGATTTGCACTTTTTTGTGTGTTTCTCCACTGGAGCAGCGTCAGGATGTCGTGTCTTGGGTTGTTTGTTCTCCTGATTGCATTAAAAATGATAAAATGCACGTTTGCTTTTTCTCTTAACTTGCATTTGGCTGGAAGGATAGGAACCAGGAGAAAGCAAACAAGCTATTCCCAAAGCGCTATAAGGGGCACCAACTGTGAGACAAAGAAAAGATAAAGAAAAAGGAAATGAGTCCATAGTTTCCTTCTCTTCTGCTAAGTCTGTCTCTCCGTACCCCTCTCCCTTTTGTTTTCCCATGCTTTCCCAGACATCTGGCTCATAATCAAGGAAACCATTGCTCCATGGCTGGCCTCGGCACGTAATGAGCTCCCTGCCAAGATAACTGGGACTCGGGCAGTTGAGGAGGGCACCGCCAGAGTGATAAATGAGCCAGATGTGCCCACAGTGGTGTCGGATACACCAGGGGGTTGGCTGTAAGATCCGACAGGCTGGCACAAGGATGCAGCTCACAGCTACAGAACAGTGTCTGGCCAAATGATGAGGCTATTTCAGGTGGTACTGGGTCTTAAAATATACGAGAATAGATCAAATTTTCCAAAAAGAGCTGTCAATGATTGTTTTTGATATGGGTGATGTGGCTCACCACCCAGGGTGGCACAGCTGTATAGGTGGTATGCATGTTTGACAAAATTAAAAAAATAAGGTTTAACTACATTGCAGCCATTTGATAGGAAGTGGGAAACCTGCTGTGTTTAAAGAATCTATCCTGCATTCAAACATGTCTATTTCAAACTCTCTAATTGAATATTGCTTAAATATAGATCTGTCTAAAGTTAAGATCTATTACATCATGACCTAGCTGATGTCTCTGGGTGTCTTTTTTTTAAGTTGCTGTGACTTTGTTTTATTTGCTGGATACAGGGACATAAAACCAGGTTCATTTAAACAGGTTTTACAACTTGAAAGTAAACCAGATTTCTCCAAATGGATTCATCCAGACCCATTTTGCGCTTTTGTTAAGCCTACATGCTTTGTTGTATTGAGCCTTTGTTGCTCCATGTTCTTAAGTTGTTTATACGTCTAAGTTGGTAATTGTGAAATATATATCTATTTTTAGATGCTTAACATGTCTACTTAGAATAAAAATATTATAAAACTTGGTGGCAGTACAAGTGCAAGTGTCGATTTTCAACATATAGCACATTTAAAAACCACAAACCTGATTAAACAGCTTTACATACATCAGTGGTAGGTAGTTTATGAAATTTCTTCAAGAAATATGGACAGAAGATTTCCTCTCTATTGTTATTTTTTTCTACAGATGGTCTGTTGAGAACTTCAAATCAGGCACTATATTCTCCATCTTGAATTTGCTATATTTGAATGTCTTAAATTTTCCTCTGCTGGTCATGAGTTCCACCACAGCTGTGGCTCAGAATGATTTGAAGGACAGGTGTTCCATCAAAGAATGTTCAAACCTGTTTTAAGTTTTAATGCAAAAATTTTGGCAGAATTTTTACACGAAGTCAGTAACTTGGACAGAAACTGAAAAACGTGCATGTTCCTTGTCACAAATGTATCTTGTAGTACATATGGTGAAGCTACCTGCATGTCTTCAACTGTTTCCCTCACTTCTCTAGTTTTTTGTTTGTTTTGTTTTTTCCCTGCGACCTTACACAGTTGGTGTTCAACCAGTTGGAATTTGCCAAGTACGTCACAAAGTGTCAGAGCATCCTCCTTACTGGACCCTAAAAGGAACATTTATTACAAAAGATGGGCTTCTGAGCCTCCGTCATACTTTATGATCCAATTTGTGATATTTTTATTTCACATTTTTCCTTTGGATGCATCATTACTCATAAGTAGTTTTGCAGCACTGTGACTCAGTACGATTCAAAAGACAGGTGTTTGCTAAGGTTGAGTAGCGATGGTGCGTGCAGGCGTGTGTGTGTGTGTGTGTGTGTGTGTGATAATGGGGGGGCAGTTGAGTCATTTAGGCCAAACACAGAAAATAAAAATACACTGAAACAACTTTTTGATCCTTTGGACCTCTATAGGCGAATGAATGTGCATGTTTGGCCCTGAGTTATCAGTAGTGCCAAGGTACAGTGAAGTCTCATTGAGGCAGGAGGTTTATTTTAAGATGTTTGTGATAGGCTGCGAAAATATCCCTGGAAAATAGAGGTTAGTTATAGATATATCCAAAAGAGGAAAACACTAAAACAGGATTGTCTTGCTTTCTCATAGCCAGACTTCCCTTGCTCTGTAAACCCAAGGGGACTTTTTATCATGCTTTTTATTCGTTTCACGAGGGCCATACCCGCTGGCAACATAGACTTTTTCCCTAATCAAATGAGGAGTGGCTGCATGTGAAGGCTTTACACTCAATCACACATTTCTCTTATCAGATGAGTCACTGTGTCAAGGATGTCCTCCTCAAATTCCTTGAGTTTTGAAGGGAGACAAATGAATCTCTGTAGAGCGCTCCTGCAGCAGAAGCACGTGGGCCGTGACTGTTTATTTTTGGAAGGCTTTACTCGACAAATGAACAAAATAAAGCACCTGAGAGGCATGTGGTGTTGTTTGTCTCTGTAATTCTTTTGTCACCTTAATATGAGAAAACGTCTCAATCCAAGAAGACGTCTTCCTCTTCCTGTTTCCATAAAAGCGCATGCAGTCTAAGGCTTGGATACAAATTTCTGTTTCTGAGCCTAAATGTTTGTTTTCATGCAGCAAAATGAGGTTGGTGGCAGCACCCTGAGGACATAGAAAGCTTTGCTTTCATTAATTAAGTGAGGAAAATGAATGGGGTTTCAGGAAAAAAGAAGACGTGAAAGTAAATTTTTTAGAGCCTAGTGGGTTTAGCAAATTGGTGAAAGATGGTTTGATTGATTTGTCTTTTGGTAACGTAGAAAAAGAGTTTATATGCGAGGGGTTACCGCGATAAGGACCAAGTTTGGTTGCAATGCATTGGTAAGTACCGATTTTAATGCAATAGAGCCAAATCCATAGTTTGCATTCCCATTTTGATGGTAACTTGCTTTTTTTTTTAACTGAAAGCAGAAGCTTCATGTATGACCTAGAGAAGCCAGGATAACTGAAATAATAATAATAAAAAAACATAAGTAGAACCCAGAAGGGTTTATGAACTTCTAGTTGTTAAGGAAAAGCTTGATGTTTAAGCACCAGCTGTGGGTCAGCACCAGGTAATGGCTTTCCTAATTACCCCTACTCATTTTCACAGACACACAATTCAATTACCCCACAAACAAAAGCAGCCAGAGTTCATTTACCTTCCCTAACAGGAGCAGTAGTGCCTGGCGAACGCGCAGCTTCTGGAACACAAAGAGGTCGTACACGGCCGACACAGCCAGCACAGTCACACCCTGCTCCTTCCACAACATGCTGGCAGCTGCACACCACAGGCTGCCCAGCATCCAGCCCCAGCATCTGGTAGTGGAGCCGCCGCCACATGTCCTCCTCTGAAAAGCCCTCCATTTGTCACCCCGTAATCCGCAGTGTCTCACATAGCAGAGGAGAGACAGCAGGAAAAACAAGGCGGCACCGACGTCCGCCCTGCCGACCACGCCGGCGACCGCTTCGGTGTGCGCCGGGTGAGAGGCGAAAAGCAGGCCGGCGAGGAGGCTCCACAAGCCCCTGCCGAGCAGCGAGTGACTGAGGGCCGTGACCAGGGCCGTGACCAGGCCGTGCAGCACGATGTTCAGCAAGTGGTAACCCCAAGGTCGCAGGCCGTGCAGGGTGTAGTTGAGGCGGAAGGAGAGGGTGCAGAGCGGGCGGAATGACTTGTGGCTGCCGCTGTGGGTGAGCAGCGTCCCCCAGAAATCATCATACAGAATGTTGGTCCACGGCGTCTCTGGCAGAAGGTCCTGGTTCGTCTTGATGGCTCGACTGAGGAAGCAAAAGAAAAAGAACATTAAACGGGTCTGAAATGTTTTTAACAAATATGTATATATATATGATTACTCCCTCCAATCTGCTTAAAGTTTACATCATGAGATGCCAGCCCCACTGGTCAGGAGGCTAAAAATATTGGTTCCTTTACTTTTCCTTCCCCTGTCGGTGTGCTTTCTGTGCATTTTTTTCTTTCTCTTTCTCCTCACACCTGCAGCCTGTTATCTAATCAGCCTTGTTGTATTTAAACACCTCCTGCTCTCACTCATTGCTCTTCCTCCTGCTGGTTCTCTCCCGCCCGGTTCCTGAGGTTTTGCTCTGCAGTCTCTGTGGGGTTTTTCTTTTTTGTAAGTTTTTGTTCATAATTTTTTTTTTGCTTCATCTTTCTGATCATCATAGCGGCTAAGAGAAATTAGGAGGCTACATGTCTTAAACCAGCTGCAAAATTTCACAATTAGTCAAAGAATGCGCTTCCACAGCGTGTCCACATGTCACTGGTTCCAGCATGAACACGGACAGGTGGTTTCACACCCACAGGCTTTGGGGGATCCTCATCTTCATAATTAACGGATCATTACCGAACATTTGTGTACACTCGCAGCGTACGACAAATGAGGCTCACCAGAGGGCTGGGGGGATGAACAGTGATGTATGGGAAGGCTCTGAGCTGTTTTGGCAAATCCTGTGCAGAATTACGTTTGTTTGTCTTGGACAGTCAGTTTATAGTCGCGTACTGCACTTGATTGAGCTGGCTAATGTAACTGAAAGTAAAAGAATCTTTTCAAATGAAGTTTGTTTCAGGCTGTTTAAGAAGTGGCTAATGCTTCCTGAAAACTGAGAACAAAATGCAGAGTAGAAGTACAAGCATAAAATTAAATTATCTCAAATTGAGATTTTTATAACTTAGCAATAATTGAGTCTCAACATTTAAGATGTGATTTTCTGTTTTTTTTTGTTTTGTTTTGTTTTTTTGTCCATTCATGCAATCAGGCTTTTTCTGTGAGACTCCAAAACATTCCCAAGCTTCTGGCTCGATATCTTTCCCTGGAGTCCTGGGTGTGCCACAATGCCTCCTCCCATTGGGACTTGCCAGACACCTCCTGTTTTAGAGCCTTTGGAATGCACCATTACCAAAAGCTCAAACTTCCCCAGCTGTCTCATTTTTGATGTGGGGCACAAATGACTGTACTCTGAGCACCTCGGGACTGGAGGAACTTCTCACTGCTGCCAGACCAAACCGCCTGTCAAAGTCCTCCACCTCAGTCCGAGGCTCGTTTCCAGCTTAAAAATGGCGATTCATTCTTTTCGGGCTGAAGTCAACAGGGTCGGGTGTTGTAGTACGAACCAGCTTTTCTCTTTAAACCTTGTGAACCGATCAATCCCTGCTGCCCTGGGGATGTATACGGCACAGAGCCTTGCAAAAGTGCCCGCAATCCTTGGCTCAAATTGCAACCACAAAACTCTGTATTTTATTGGGATTTGCAGACAAACAAAGTAATTCATCACTGTACAATGCAAGCAACACAATGCGCATACAGAGATATCTGAAAGCAGTTGTATTTAAATTCATCCCCTCGGTCCCTAACCTCGTCTTTGCTAGATGTGCAAAGCTACATGTCACTTTGTGTATCTAGCAACTAAAACTGGTGCCCGATCCTCTTTGCTATAACCTTAAACACAATCAGATTGGATGAATAACATCTGTGAACAGCACATTTAAAGTTGTGAAATAGATTTTCAACCTGATTTAGGTCTGGACTTGGAGGTTACATGTTGTTGTCTTGCTTTTATCAGTATTTACTTCCGTCCATCAACACTAATAAGCTTTCCGTTCCACCCAGAAGATTAATGCTTTTTTTTATTTTTTTATAAATAGCCAACTTTTCACTTTAAAAAAAATGAAGAAATACTCCCTTTTGGTGTCAGATAATCTAGCTAAACATAATGTGACAAACTATTTTAAAAAGAAGTTCAGGGAGCAGGAATGGTTTTGCAGAGCAATACAGCAGTTTTCAAATTCTAGGAGTTTAATACAAGACACCATTAGAGGGATAAGATAAACTAAATTGTAGGACAACAGTGAAAGGAGCACCAGAGCTCTTGACGTGATTGCCGATAAGCCAATTAGAAGCAGCAGGAAGAGGAGATAAGGTGCAATTAGGAACAATTTGCAACAACACAATGCAACCCGATTGTTGATTTTCTTTTGTCTTTTTTTTTTCTTAACTAGGCAACACATTTTGTTTAACTGACCAATCAAACTGCCCCCAGGGTTTGATTTTAATTTAGGGTGGTTTCTTTGTCAGTGCCTGTCGCACCCTAGATGGAAAAGCAGCCCAGAAAACAGGCCAGTCAGAAACTTCCTTTGTCTGGAGACTGTAAATAAGAGTCGAGTGCTCAAGAGAAATCAGACAGGGCAACACTGAGCTCTCACAGCCTGTAAAGGCAGACAAATGGAACACTGATGTGAAAGTGAGGAAAAAAATAAAATAAAGATCCACACCATCTAGAGAAGAGTCTGTGCCAAAGAAATAATTGCTTAATTAATTCTTCCAATGTTTTTTTTTCTCTGCTTGCCTACAGCTCAGGAATCACGTGAGCCCCACTTCCCAGGATTGTTGCTGAGGAACTGCTCCGCTGCTGATCTTCCAGAGAACGGACAGCATTACATCATACAGTTTACAAAGTCTCTTCCTTTTCCTCGGTGAGCTATTATTTGTATATTAAAGTATTTTACAATGCGGAAAACGTGAGAGTGGAAGGACACGCCATATGAGAACAGTGAAAGTTTTATTTATTTATTTATTTTTTGGACGACACTTGAACGCTTTTGTCATCTCCTAATAAAACCAAAACATCCAGCTCGCCCTGGACCTTTCAGGCAATAATTTCGCGCGCACTTTCCAACCAAAACACACCCGGGATTCACCCGTCACGCTGCTTTCCCTTCTGTTGGGTGCCAGTAAATAATTTAAATATTCAAATCGGCACCGAGCTCTCATCTCCCTCCCTGCTCCTGCCCGGCACTGGAGGATGAAAAGAACTCATTAGCTGAGAGGCTTCTGAAACGGGTTGGTGCATGTGCCTGTAAAGACTAAAGCAATAAATGGTTACATGCAACGCATTCGTCTTTTGTGCGCACTGGCGTGCGCGCATGCGTGGGTGTGCGACGACACAGCGTCCACTGATGGCTTCATTGTGGCACGTCGCTGCAGCGGGGCAGATAAAGAGGCCTCCTGTAGTGATTGCTCTTACAGAAGGGGGTCTTTTGTATTCAGCTGCCGTATGTGGGGCAGGCGGGCTGCAGGGGACTCCATTCACAAAGTATCCCTAAAGTACAGGACGTGTTTGGTCTTTTAAGCCCTCTTTCTTTCTTTTCTTTTTTTTTTCTTTTAGGTAGCGAAGGTAAAATTCTCCACTTTTTTTTTCAGGTTTAAAAGGACAGACAGGGGATATTTGCAGATTTTTCTTGGTCCGTTTCTGATACAGTTGCTATTCACCAGTCCACTGCTGCAAGCAGGAAAATAACCAATCTGTCTAAAGTGTTTGGGTATTTGTCTTTTCAGAATGCAAATGAGGCACTCCACTGGCTCCCAGGCAGTGATCTCACAACCAGTGATTTACGTGTTCATGTGCCAAGGGCTGCCTCCACAAAGCTGGCTTTTTTTTTTCATATGGATTTCAGTCAGTGAGCATAAGATGGCTTTTTAAACTGAATGCAAAGTAAATTTACTTTTCACGCAGTTATTTTTTATTATTTTTTAGTCCCTAAAAATTACAAAAATAGAGACAGTTTAAAAGGACATTTTTAAACCTGAAGACAGTTTCTACAACAGTTTTGCTTAAATTGGAACTTCTTACAGGTGAATCATGTATGTCCAAACAAAATTGCATTTAAAGGAACAATAATAGTTTAATAAAATAATCTACACATCAGCAGATCCAGAGTGACAATCTGTTGTATTTTTTCTGATTTAAAAACATCTTTATTTTATCAACTGAATCTCTTTTGATACAGTAAAAGAACCAGTTCATTGCTTTTTAGGACTTTGCCTCTATTGTCATTTACCTTCATTATAATTCTGTATATTAACACAGAGCTGTTTGTTTTTTCTTCGTAGTCCTGCTCCATCTTCTACTCCTCACTCTTCCAGATTTCAACATCCCAAGCGGCATTTTCACATAAAAGGTCCCACAGAATTTAAAGACTTCAGAGGTCAGTGCCAAAACACACTTTACAAAACCCAACAGCAACCTATCTCGTCCCCGTTGTCATAAACGTCAACATTTTTGCAACTTCTATGAAGGGAAAACTTAAACATAATCCCTGGCCCTGTAATAGACTTCCATCATTCACATAATCAGGACAGACTGCATGACGGTGTTTTGTAGCAGAGTGTCTCCTCCTGCTCTCTGAAGGCAACAATGAGATGGATTAGTTCATCTTCCTAAAACTGCACTGTTAACGGACACCAGCCAGAGCATTGTCTCCTGGACAATCATCAACTTCTTACCCATTATCTTCTATTACGTCCCACATTCACCTTCTTCCTCCTATTTTTTTCTTTTAAGTCCGACATGTCTGCCTTATTTAAAAAAGTAATTTATTTACCTAAATAGTGCCTTAATGTTCATTTCTCTCCTTTGTCTTTCATTGTCGTAATCCAAATCGGAGCTGCCTTGCCTGCAAAGCCTTTTGCACCCAGCCCCATTTGGCCAAGCTCTATTTAACTTCAATTTCCTTAATGACCAAACAGAGCTCCAATTAAAGACATGGCCATAATGCAGCAGTAGGCGGCTCAGTTCAGACAGTGTTGGTATTATACTGGTGCACCATTGGAAAGACTCACTATTGATGCTTTTTGCAGAAACGTATATAATTGTACGCAGCTACACAAAACCTATATCCAGGCAGATGGAGGGAAGAATTAAAGAAGGCCTACATTTTAAACTGTGAAATGGTTTTCAGAATATTTACAACATATTACAGTCAGAAGCCTGGGCTCCATGAAAATAAATAAGTATTGTTGGCAATTCCTTTGCACTTATTATAGGTTTATGGAACATTTTATATGGATGAGACCTTCAGAAGAGTGAGATTCAGTTTAGTTAAAATTGTAATCCATTGTCTATGTCAGTGCTCCACATGTCTTTAGAATCCCATCCATCCATCATCATCCATCCATACATCCACCCACAGGAGACACACAGGACAACAGATCTTTTCTTGCACTTATATTTTTAATTCGTTATTCTGCTGTGGCAATCTCATGTTGGCCCCCGATTACCTATGAGTGATTAAAAGCCACAACAGTGAAATGCAAAGAATACTGTGCAAAGAGACAAAAAAGAAAGAGCAGGAATATAGTGTGTATATGTCTGAGGATATTTTTCAGTACCACTGGATTTCTTATGATTGGTTTCCCTGAAAAGTTAGTGCATTTTGTTCATTTAAAGCACAACAAGTTGCTTTCGAAATCAAGTTCTTTTTAGGTTCCTAACTTCCTTTTCATTGGGTGAATATGGAGTAATGATTTCATGATTATCTGGATACAGCTTCCAGATCTGACAGACAAGATCAGCGTAATGGGGGATGGCGAGCTGAATGGATGAGAGAGTGATCACACTGTTCCTAATTTTTCAAACATGAAGGGATGTCAGGAGTAAAAAAAAAAAAAAAAAAAAAAACACCACCGTGGATGTCATTCTCTAATAAAACCACACATAGGGATGATTTTTTTAAAAAGCCTATGAATTTCTGCTCAGTGATCGCTCCTGCTCCTCCTAAGGCACCAGCTCTCATCCAAGAGTATCTTCCATCCATCACAGTTTAGTGGTGAACAATTATGCATGAAGCCATTATGCAGCTGGGTCGAACTGATTCATTCCCTGGCTGATTATCAGCGGTTATGATCCTGCCAGAGTGCAGCCGTGGCGCAGTGACAGCCAACATAGAGATGTGAGATGTTCAATGGATGACACCAGAACCAGAAGTGCTAGGATTTCTAGTTCTCATCATTCTCAACGAAGCTTTCTTGCCCACTCAAAGCCCGTTGTTTTTGCCCCGTGAAGCAATTGTAACCCAGTCACAATAAATTTTCAGAAAAAAACAAACAAACATCTTTTCTTTCAAATCAGCCCTTTTGTATTTGTTTGGTTTGTATATTGGCAGCAGGAAGTGATCATTATGGGCGTGTTCAAACATCACACGTTACCAACACACACCCCTGGCAGAAACAATACCCCAACCAGAAGTGGCACCGCTACTTTCCCACACTTGGTCCCACGCAAAGGCTGCGCGGGATGTGGAGGGAGAGGGAAAATGCGAAAATGTCTCGAACGCATTCACAAAACTGTCTCGCTGCCAGCAGCCTGCTTGTGAAAGATTTACGCGGAGCTTTGTCTACCCTCTCTTTTCTTGTGGTGTGTAGGATGAAGTTGAGCATTAGCTTGGCAGATTTTATGCCTCGCTCAGATGGAATAACTCTTTCCATCGGATGAAATGTGTGGATGAGGATAAACTGCTGTTGGACAGACTTTCTACATTGCTGGGGACTTATGATATGACAAAATGGGGAAAAAGCTGGAAAGATTTTATTATGCTTTTATATATTATCTAGTATTGTAGCATCTGAATGAGACATGGGGTAAAAATGATTTCATATTTACTGCTGTAAACCACTGTTTCCCTTTTATAGTTTTCTTTTGCAAAATTTCAAAGATTTATGTGTTTTCTTGATTAAAAGTGGCCCATTGTGCAGCTTCATTAGGTTCCAGTGGTTGAACAAAAACAAGAGAGGCGAAGATGGAAAGAAAGGCTGACGGAAATGTTTTCTAAAACTTAAAACAGATGCAGCTAATACAGAACTCTTGCATATTTTCAGGCTGTCTGAAAATTCCCAAATTGTCCAGACTTTTAAGAGTCTGGAATCTTAAACTAGAAATATGGGTTCTTTATTTGTATTTCTAGATTTTAACAATGTAAGTTGTATGTTTCTTTTGAATGACACTTACAACGCTTTGCTAAAATGTTCCCACCATTTCACATTTTGATCCTTAAGACAAAAAAAAAAGAAGTTTTTAATGGTAAATAATCACAAAGTAGCTTATAATTGTAAAGTGGAAGGAAACTGATGTTTTTTTTTCTTTTCTTAGTCATTTTTTAATTTTTATTTTTTACAGGATTTGTATTTAGTCCTTTTTACTCTGATACCCATAAATAAAATCCAGGCACACCTCCCAGCTGAACAGCAACTTGAAAGCCAGATTACGAGTTACAATTTAACGGAAAAAGCTATGTGTTTGAATGGCCCAGTCAAAGTCCAGACCTACTTCTAATCATCAATTTAGGATAATTACAGACATTATCATCTTCACTCCAGTATGTAATTGCTGCAATCAAACTAACAGGCTTTGTAATAGTTACTCCTCATCACTGCAGACCAGCTGCTCCAGCTTCATCCCCATCAGGCCCAACAGGTCAGCTCACAGCTGATGGAGATAAAGCCTCCTCCATGTCCCTGATTTGTCTGAGTCGGAGTCTTTGGCCGCTCACATTTCATTCCGGGGGCTCTTGCCTTCAAAGAAGGAGAAACATTCTGAGCTAAATGTCAGGAAGTCCTGTGCGTCTCTTTTGTTAGGTGGCAGACTTGCTTTCATGAAGCCATTTCCTGATTGACAAAAGAAGTAAACAGCTAACGGCTAAGAGTGCGAGTCCTCCAGCATGGTTTGAGACGTCTGAATACAACATTCCTGACCTCTGGCACATTTCTCTACGTTGATCTGGTGAATTTCAAACATGGAGCAATCATGAGAGCAGCTATTTTACACTAGAATGAAGAAAAAGCCCTCTGTAGTCCAGCCATACAAAACGACGGATCATAAAAGAGCGGCAGAGCGAATTTGATTAACAAAATTACTAGACCAGAGCCTGGTATTCAAACAAGCAGATACCGAGACTTGCACAGAGGAGAAAGCAAAGATATATATGGCCAATAGAAGAGCACAAAATAATAATAATAAAAAAAAGACAATAATTGGATCAGAATCTAAAAATTAATAATGCGAATAAGGGAAATGAATAACCCTGACTCTGACTTTGTGGTCCCATTCAACTAATCTGAGTAACACTCTGGTTTAATCACCCAGAATAAAGCCCTCTGCTTCAGTACTGAAAAATAAGCTTTCATAGTGGATTTCTTATATCATTCACCACAGTAACAAAGGAAATAGAGCCACTGCTGTCACCCAGAAGAGCTAGAAGTATGAATGGGCAAAATAGTAAACAATATCCTATTTATTACCAATAATCGCACAGGAGAAAGGATGAAACGGAACATTACTATGCATATTGAGTCACTCTGAGTAAAGTCTGAATAGGTTTTCAGTCCAAACAAGATAAATGTGACTTTATTAATAATTTAGAAATGGCAGAATTATGGCTTCAAGCTCTGTTTGTTTTTACATTTAGTGATGGTTAAATAAAATATCCTAACTCCATCAATTAATTTGTGTGTGAGCAGATTCTGGTACCATGGCAACAGACGGGTTACTACGGGGTTTCATTAAAAGGCTTTCAGGTTAAGTCTCTCTTGATACATGCTTTCTACCAGGCAACCATAAATATATCAGGAAGGATTTATATTTCCTGTTACTCTTTGTCAACTCAACTCAATATGTTGATCATTTCCTTTGAACACGCTGCTTTTTAGTGGCAGTGGGAGTGCATACTAAATTAACGAGAATCCGACCATCACTTCTATTTATCAGCGGAATAATTGCCATTTGTGCAACTGATTGATTGCTTCCCCTTAATTGAGCGCACAAATTTTAAGGCATTCTGACAACAATGCCATCCAAGTTAAAAAGGGAAGCTTGACCCACCACAGCATTTCCTGAGTGATGTTGTCAATAAAAGGGTGTTGATGAATCTCCAGCCTTATAAATCAATTACTAATAAAGCAAATGGTTGCTGAACCTCAGGCAGTGGACTAAAAGGACTTGGTGTGCATTTTAAGAGAATGAAATGCCCTGATAATTTATTGTTTACACAATCACTTAAGGCAATGTGAGAATATTGCTCACCTTCTATAAAGAAGTTGAATATAATGAAGGTAAAATAAGTTGAGAACCGATACCTTTTGCGGTTAAATTAAAAATTCAAGTTGACAATTCGACAAGAAACAGTTTAATTTTTTTTCTTAGACAATTTTTGTCTTTCCCAGCCTTATCAGTGAACTGAAGCAGACTTCTACACCCTCCATCCACCCACACCTTCAGCATGTTGCGCCAAAGACAAATGAGAGACCAATCAGTTCTCAATTTTCCATCCAGCGTGGGCTTGACAGTTAATTACGGTGTCTGACTTTAGATGTGTAATTATGGTGGCCTCCCAGAGTCGCCTGCAGACACAGTGATAAATGGGACGCATGATTAAAAATTGACAGGGACAAAAGTAATGAATTGCGGCTGTTTATAGAGAATATATTTAAAATGGCAGCCAGGTTCTGATAAAAACATGTTGCTTCTGATGGAATTCATTCAGTAATGTTACATCATTTAGTTTATGGCTTGTTTTCACCATAATATGCAAAAAATAATCTACATTGTGACCATTTTTTAAAATGTCAAACTTTGATGCTATTTAACCAACGGTAATTCTAAAAAAAGAAAGCAGATGTAAAAGTTATACATGAAGGACGTCGGTAGATATTTTAAAATGCCTAAATGTATCACAGAAATTAAGCTTGGATAATTTGGATATTCATGCAGTAGCAATGAAAAGCATTGCATTTCTCAGTGGCATTGCTATTTCACCACAATCCAACCTGTCACATCCTCAAGCTCCAGGTACAATCCCTCCCCTCTTCCCTCCTTTAATTAATTCCACCTTCTGCTTCCACTGGCCTACTTCCAAAAAGCTGTGGGTGCTGGCACAGTGACCTATAAAGACGGGCTCCCCCAGGCCCCCAAACTCATCACCGTGAACCCACCACTACCCTCCGTCCTCACACGCGAGAATCAAAGTAGGAGCCCTAAATGCTGCAGACACATTTCCAGCTCACATTTTCTCAGTGTAGCAGTTTAATTTGGTGCACATCATATTTTTACATTTAAAAATACGGAACACCTGGTGTCACGTACCTTCTTTGCTAACGATAGTCAAAAGCATGGCAGATCATGACGACACCCAGCTGAGATCTGAGATCTTTTTCCTTTGCCGAAGGAAAAAGAAAATCTTTTTCATAAGGAATGTGACATACTGACCTGCAGTGTTCCCTTCATGATTCTTGCTTTGGCTGCAGTAAGCTACAGTAGTCATAAATCATGCTGTCTGTAGTTTGATGGAGGCAAACCCAATGTCGATTCAGGAGTCTCTGTTTTCTGCTGAAGAAAGAATCTTGAAACTTTTGTACTGTCCAAACAAACCAAGAACTGCATCTCTTGTTCTACCTGAAACAACTCAGACGGTGCGGCTAAATTAAAAAATGAAGCTATTTTGGGAATGTAGAGAATCTAAATCTGCACCCTGAATGTCAGTCTTGGGTGTCGAGGCTTTTCTGCGTTTTGACAACTTTCAGCAGTCTGATTCATATGCAACATTTGTAATGCCTGAGAAAGCCACGCTAATGTCCTAAAAGGAACTGTATCCAATCCCGAATAGGCCCTCTTTTCTTTGCCGTGACCAGTTGTCACATTCCAGCATTAGCCGCAAAGAAGCGGTAGCTAAAGAGGGGTGCCGTGGAGGGTAACTCAAACCAAATCTGTCTTCTTTTCAAACACCAGTGCCAATTATCTGGGATCTTTTCAGATTGTGATCTGTGATCTGTTGAACACGGCTTGTTACAACACAACCATTTGCTTTCATGAAACTTTAACATTAAGACTAATGGAACCCGCCCAACCCCTGTCCAATTGACCTTTAACATTTAGACAGAGAGAGAACGGTGACCACTGTTTGGAAGTGTATTGACATCCTTCAGTTCTAGAAGAATCTAAGGAGCAAACTTTATTATGAACCTGACTACAGATTTAGTTTATTATAAGCTATAAACTGCAAACAACCAGTGGAATAAAAATAGAAAGCTATTCAGTGGAATAGTGATTAAACTATCAGTAGGAATTCAAAAATACAGAGACTAGTTCAAGTGCATCAGGGGACTAAAGTATAAAACCATGTAATGGCCCATAAAGTACAATAAACCCTCCTCTTTGCGAAGGACTGGGAGAATACACAGACATGATGTCATGGAGCAACATCTTGACATCTGTATGGAGAATTGAGTTCCACATCCTTTTTTTTTCTTTCTTTTTTGCTTGTTTTGTTTGCCAGTGAATCGGTGATAGGAGCACTGTTTTCAACAGAATCTGAAGACTGACGTCTGGTTTTAGTTTAAGTTAAAACTTCATGACTTAGTGGACTGTTGGAGTTGCTGCACGCAAATGCTGCTTTCAAATGACTTTAGTGGAAAAGCAAATAAGAGAACAAAAATGAGTGTCTCTCTTTAAGATATCAATTAATTGTGATTAATCACTTTTTTTTGTGAAGCTTAGTTGAATATCAATAATCAGTCCAAAGCTCAATGCATGTAAGACTATGAACAAATCACTTAAATATAACTTGTTTTATGGGATCATAAACTCTGCTCTCTACCAGAAAATTTTGCAGGAGCATGTTTAGAGTGGCTGACATCATTGGAAGTAATTCAGGTAACAATCATTTATCCATTTGGAAGCAGACTGCATACAGGGCATTGAATTTTCACCCTGTAAATTTTACACTCTTCACCCCAACACACAAGGGATGCTTGTAACTTGAAGTGTTTCACAAACTACTGAGATATTTTAAATATGTGACAGCAGCTGATACTTAAACTTTTTTTCACTTCTGCTTGTCTGCACCCAAACAAATTTTTTATTTTTTTAGCTTGAAACTGGTCAACTTGTATCTTTCCACGTTGCTGTTTCTTTAAACATGCAAAAGATAGAAATGCTCTCCAAGCCCAACAGGACCATCTCAGATGGTGTGTCGAGGCTTTGGAAAATCTGTTAGTTGTAACAAAAACAAGGAAGGTCAATTTATTATTTTAGAAAACATTGCAAAACAACTGGATGTGACTGACGAATTATTTTAACCAAGGGACTCAACGTGAAACCACTGATGTTAAAGTGTTTGGATCTAACTGACACTCATTTACCGACCGACAACAACTCCAAATAAATTTCAAGAAGCATCTGCATGACCTTGCACACCAGAAAACCTGCTGGAGAGATAATTTCAACATTTTGCTCTCGTCTCAGACAAATATGAGAGAGAGAGAGAGAGAGAGAGACAGAGAGAGACGTCCAATTTTCCATCTTTTCTGTCTGTAATACAGATGCGGTTTATTTTTTGTACTGATGATGCTAAATTGGCATTGGCAGCCACCTCAGTAATGGACTGATAGGCTGTGGTCTCGCAGTAATGAGCCAGCCTTGGTGGGGGAAATGTCTGCAAATCACTATCGTTTGATGAAATGCACACAGTGTTGTGGATCAGTCGGTTCGGTCACACTCTGCGGTGACCTCTAAATTAGCTAATCTATACAGCAGAGATGGGAATCTACAGCTGCATAGCTTCTTCCTATTTTCCTTCAGCTCACAGGAGAGAATGATTGAGTGACTTCAGCAGTAAATGCCTTTTTTATTTTACTACAGGGCGCCAATAGTAGTGCTGGGACAAAGTGAACGAACAAACTGATCTTAAAAAAAAAAAGACACGTTTTTACCAAGTATTTTTGGTCCAGTTTCTAGAGCACTTGAAATAAGACAAAACTGACTTACAAGTAACTTTTCAGTAATATATAGAGGCTTGTTTTAAGTAAATAATGATGAAAAGATACTTGTTCCATTGGCAGATTAATTCACATGAAACAAGACATTTTCCCCATGTTATAAGTTAATTTATCTGCCAATGGAACAAGTACTTTTTCACCAATAGTAAAACATTATTTACTTAAAACAAGCCTCTATATCTTGCTAAAAAGTTACATTTAAGTTGTTTTATTTCAAGTGTATTAAGATATTTGCACTAGAAACCAGACCAAAATTTTGTTTTTGCAGTGTAGCAAATCAGAACACATGACCAAGGCATACCTTTTATGTATTTCCATAGATAAAACATGTTTTTTTTCTTTCTTTTTTTTCCATTTTGTCCAGCAACAACCACAACCTTTAATGCAAAAGTAGAACTGTTATGTGGGGTCATTAATTTCTCCAGCACAACGGTCTCCAACCCTAATTGGAATCAAATTAAAAGCTCCCAATAGATGATAGAAATGTTTTGACCTTTTTAAATCCTGCAAGCAAGTGGGTATTTGACAAAGACAACTAAACTCTGACTGTAGAGCGCCAGAGCAATCACTCCCCTGCCACTTCATCTAAGGACCCAATATTACACCTGTACCTTTGAGGTAAAAAAAAAAAAAAAAAAAAAGCAGGGCTGTGATTTGATCTCCCCAGAGACTTAAATCCCTCCAGCCTCACACCATATCTTTCCTTCTCCACCTCCAGCGTTTTTATGAGGTGTGAATCACAAACTGGTTTCCCCAAACCACACACACTAGGCACTCTCCAGCTGGCTCAGTTTTGACCCAGAATTCTTTATGCATATTAGAATATTTTACAAGCCGGAGTTAGCCACGTCTGAAGACTGAAAGAGCTTCAGAGGTACTCAGTCAGGGTTTACAGCCAAAGTTGCCAAGCTAATGAATCTCTGTAGGTTTTTGTGAGCCTCTGGGCACTTAAAAATTAGAATCCCACGCTGAGAGAAACAAGAGTTTCAGTGCATCTTGAAAGGTATTAAGATTTGAACTCATTAAATGATAGGTGTGTTTGAAAATATTTCTCTGCCCTCTCTTGTTAAATGCGTGAGGCATTGCGAGGAAAGGTTCCCTCTTCGGCAAATAATGGCTCAAAATAATTGTCTCAAACTTCATGTGCGGGCCATGTTTGTGCCAACACCCAAAGCGTTTAACTGTAAGTCTTGTTTTTCAAACCTTTTAATTGTGTATAATGATAACCCTTACTTTCAAGACGCTGATGAATGCAGCGGTTAACACTGACACCTCCAAGTAAGGCGGATTTAAATCTTGGCCGAGGCCTTTACAAGTGGAGTGTGTGCGTGTCGTTCTTCACGTCTCTGTCCTTTACTGCTGTAGTATGAAGTATGGTTTCAACAATTTTCCTGTTGGGGATCAGTCGAAGGTCCAAGACGAAACATCGATATTTGGTCCAAAAAAACATTCTCATGATACCTTAAACTACACCAGTCTCTCCTCATGCCAGGTCTGTGTGAAATGGCCCTTCAGAGAAATCTGAACAGCGGCAACGTTTAATGAAAAGTACATGATGTAATCTGAGCATTTCTCCAAAAATATGCAGAGTTGAAGTATTGTTTTTGTTTTCTGCATCAGTTGAGGAAAAAATGGTAATAGAATGGTTTTAAATTCTTTCTGCATGTCAAAACGTGTATGTTGCACTCCATATTCAGTACATATAGTGTGTTGATGAGCTTCATAAAATGTTTTTACACCCCATGAGCTTTTTAGCGTTTTGTTAAATCATGACCAAACATCTCAGTGGATTTTGTACAGATTAAATAGTATAAGTGGAAGGAAAATTATTGTGCATTATATTGAAGTTTTTTACCCCCCCCCAAAAAAATCTAAAAAGTGTGGAGTGCATTTGTTTTCAGACACTGTTTCCCTGATACACCTTATTAAAATGTAGTGAAAATAGTTCAGAGGTCACCTTTCTACTAAATAGTGTCTATCTGTGTATAATTTGTTTCTCCAGCATATTGTTTCAATATTAGTACAACTGTTCTGTAAGAACCTCAATTGTTCAATAGAGGGCGTTTAAGAATAAATGACATCATCTTCACAAATATGCACTACTTTTTGTCAGTTAATCATATGAAATCTCATTAAAATACATAGAATTTTGTGGTTGCAATGTGACAAATGTGGAAAAAAATGCAGTACTCTCAATCATTTCACCTTTCTGCAAACGCTTCACTATAGTTCTTGGCTCTCTTATGACCGATAAAAGACACCCCAGTAAGACTCACGTCAAACTTTCTCATGCAGTAATCACATTGCCCTACTAAAACTTTCCACCAAATCCCCCTACAAAAAACGATCCCGCACAACTCATTTATCAGGTCGACCGCAATATTGAAGGCCGAGAATGATCCATCCACCTGATGGTTTAAAGTGCCAACCACTGACAGCCTCACCAAGGGGAAAAGGCTGTCAGCGGTCAGCACATATGAAAAAAAACACTTCCACATCCAAGAACCGATCGAGTTCACATTCTCACAGGCTGGCTGCTGATTGTCAGAACTCACTTCTCGCACTCACAACTGATGCTGTGCGGTGAAACATGAACGCTTTGTCAAGTGTGACATGCTTGAGTTTATGTTGTGGCAGCTGTTCTCGGGTAAAGAGGAGGGGGATAAGAAAACCCCACTGCAGTCACTGAAAAATGATACTCTACGGTTATTGATCAGAAAAGATCAAAAAGGGTTAACTTCTCACGACTCGTCTGATCCTCAGCTTGGGTTTGGTTTTCTATTACGCCACAACTGCTATGAGCAGCTTCAGATCCACCAATACAGTTTTAAAGAGAAAGTGAATGCCAGATGCTAAGTGTAATCCAATGCCACAAAAAGCATCTTTGCTTGCAATGCTACTTTTAGTGCACTGTGGTGGAAACTGTACTCTAATCCCCTTTACACAATTAAAGCTCTCAGTTACAGAAGAGCTTTGACAAACAAGTTGGCCAGATTTGAAACTTAGTCCGACTGAAATGACAGCACTTTATCTGGAGTTTGGAAAGTTTCATCCACCCGAAAAAACAACGTGATAATATGTAAGCCAGCGGAATGTGCATGTCGCAGACAGCTGGAAAATTGTGCAAGTACTGCCGTCTGTGGATACCAATGTTTAGGAATACACATACGCTTTGTATACAACGGGGGTCATGAGACTGAGGTTTGGTGGCTGTGTTTTGGCAGCTGAGCAAGGCGACTGCGGCCGGCAGAGCACTAGGGCCAGCCAGGGGTGAGCAACACCCTTCACTAGCTTCATGTGTCACCAAGATCCAAGGGGACAAGGAGTGGCAACCTAAAAATAAACCAACCCAATCTTTCTGTCTAAGTAGAACACTTCGACCAATATCAATGGATAAAAACTAGAAGGAAACAACTACTATTTATTAAGATCCCCTTGCATCTTATAAAACGATTTATTTGAAAAAGATGATGTCTGAACGTCCTGGAGATGTTCCAAATTTAGACACTCAAGTTGTCAAAAAGTCAAAGTGCCACCTTCGACGTTACTTCTTAGTAAAAGATACAATGGAAAATCTACTGCTTTTTATCATTGCTTTGCCTAGAGATCAGCTATCAAAAAACGTCAAAGTAGTTGCTTTTTCTGGTCAGTACATGCACCACACCTGATTGCTACCAAGTTGATCTAACAACAATTTTTTGTTTCTGCAACTTATTGATAGAACAAATTCTCAATATCAATGAGGTCTTTAAAAAGGAAAGACTTGGATATAGGAAGCTTTTATGTATATATAAATATTTTTTAAAAATCTCTTTCAGTAGTTCATTTATCTTACTTTAGTGGAGGCAGGTCATTTCACTTCTTCACCCCTTTATTCTTTTAGTTGTAGACGATTTTTTTTTTACATTTAAAAAATGATCAACTATCATAGGATGTTAATTTGTACTTGCCTCTGATATTTTGTCAAACTGGTGAAGGAGCAAAAATGAGAGTTGACGATCGGCAGATACCAGGAAGGTAGTTTACAGCAAAGATGGGCTGTTTTAGTCTTTGGAGTTTATGAAACCATCCTGGATTTGAACATGTTGGTAGCAGTTTGGAAATCTATCTTTTTGTTACAAGGCGGCCAAAAATTAACAAGCTGAATTTATTAAAAGGCCACAAAAAGTTTTGCTTTTATATTTTTTATACCAACATTTTTTATTTTTTAGACAAGTTGTATCAAAGCACTGCGATTTTTCATAGAGAATTTATCCAAAACATTATCAGGTCTCTTGTACTTTTTCATACAATCTACTTCCTTTTTGGGCTCACTTGTTTTTCATTACTTGGTCAAGGAAAACTTTTTGCACTTACCCTCAGCAACAAGAATGAGGCGTAGCAAAGGATATCAAATTGATAATTCCAACTTTTTGGATTTAAAAAAAGCAACAAAAAAAACCTCAAAGCACTGTTGATTGGAAAAATACTTGAAAGGTCTTGAAATGGACACACAGATTCCTGTTAAAAGTTAGTGAAGATGATTGTAAATGTGAAATTCTAAAGACGATTTAAAATGTCAACTCCAAGTTATTTATTTATTTATTTATTTTTTATAATTTAGTAACAGTAAAGCAACTGCTCTTTTGCAATCTCACAGCAAAAAGGTAGTATGAAATATCCGGCTGAATCAGCAATCATCAACCCAACTTCATGTAATCTATCTTAAATCTCTCAACACATTTTAAAACATTTTTTTTTTTTTTTTTTAAGAAAAATGTCTTCAATTTTTTAAAGTTACTTATTGAAGTTGGCACACATTGTAAAGGGATTTTTAAATTATGACAACGTTCCAAAAACATTGAGTAAAATAACCTCCTTGAACATGCCTCATTACTTCCTATTTAACACGAACAAGTCTCGCAAGACTTATTTTTGCCAAAGGACATTTTGTCTGCTTTTTAAAGCCCCAACAGCAGATAAAGATGTGTTTGCTCTTGTTCTCGACGACACTGTTATTCTTTCCTAACATACTGAGCTGAGATGCTACGTAAAGGAATTTTAATACTCCCAATAGATGTACATGGGTCTTAAACGCTCCCTTTTAGAGGATGAAAGCAAGTCCCAAAGCCACATTATCAGAGGAATTGAACACAAAGCTTGTGTTGGTTGAATCTGCTTGTAATCAAGGCGAGATTCTTTGTTCCCGCCTTTCTATTGTTTTAGTGATGGTCTAAGCCCTCCAGCCCAAATCTATAGAGACTTATATTACAAACACAAGACAGCAATAGCAACATTTTTTTTAGAACCATGAATTAAAACCACATGTCTATGTTTAAATACAGTGAAACGGTACAAAAGATGGTGACACTCCACCAGAAAACCTTTTATTACTCCCAAACCACACTTTTTTATGAGGTCTGCCTCTTTCTTTTTGTGGACACGCAATCCTTTATGTATGTAAATCTGCTTAAAAGACTCTTGCTCCAAAGTCATCTTTAAATTGTAATTCACAAATAGTTTTCTCATCAGTGTTCCGCCCCGCACAGCTCACTTAAGTTCTCTTGTTGGGCGATGTTAAAGAGGTAAGGGAGAAAAGTCCACTTGACATTCTGCCTTACCTTAGTTTTACAACACATATAATTCTGTCAAAGCAATTGTGCTCAATCTTTTTATTAACTTACTTTATCTCTTAATATTTATCTGCTTCTAACAATAGCGTACTTAAATAGCCTCAGCACAACTGGGACACAACTGGGGGTTTAGATAATTGTTCCACTGGAGGCAATGAGATTCCAGACAGCATTTACAGGTAAGTCTGAAGCTGATCACAGTGAGTGGCTACCTAGTACAGTTTCTAAAGTGACATCTGACCTTTTGTTAGAGTATAAACAATACTGGCAGTGAGTCTATTAATAGTATTAATCAGCTGTATCTCATTGTAAAATTCTGGCCTTAACAGCCATTTTATATATATAATTCGATTTATTTATTTGTCAACAATTTGAAAGAAATGTCATCTCAATGGCACTTTGCAAGGCAAACTAACAACTTGCATGGATATATGTAATTAAAGAAATCCACTTCAGTCTAGTAAATATAGACCGATATACTGTAGAATAGACCTTTAAAAAAAGACATGAGACACTGAGAATAGATGTGGCAATGGATGTACTCTGTACTCAATGATGATTCACTCAATGAGCTTTGCATAGTACCACGGTACTTATTTGAACCTTGACCACAAACATTTCTATGTTTACTGGTTTTGCAGCCAGTAAACATAGGTTATTCATCAAGTGCTTCCAACCAGGCCAAAAGCAGATGGCCAACGTTGAAACAAAAAGCTTTCACTACCCATTGTCTAAAAGTTGCATCATCCCTCCATCCATCCGTTGATTAATCAGTCATTTCTATTTGGAACCCTAGTCTCATAAATCTGCTTGCTTTGGTTTCATTTTCAAACCTGACCACTGTGGACGTTTGAGCCCAGAGTTCATAATGAACTTTTGAAAAATATATTCTAAGTCATTAAAAAGGATTGAGAACTCTGAAACTATCCTTTTTAGAAAACTATGGAATTTTGTCAGGAAAAGTGTTTTAGAATTCTGTGACCCATAATTTATAATCAATAGCAATGAGGCGTAATAAGTAGGCTTGATGGCATGCGACCCATAAAAGAAACATTCCTTTTAGAGAATTATTAGAGACTTGACTTGGGCTTGGAACAAAAACAAACTTGTGAACATCTCATTACTGAGCATATAGCCATAAATTCAGCATAGATTTATCAGAGAGGTGAAATGAAGGTTGCACTAAGGACAAAAGAGGGAGGCAAGAAAAACAGGCTTTTCTTGGATATTCCTCTGTGTTTTTTGGTAGAACACACAGCAATGATGTTGAAATTTGTAAATCTTCCAGAGGTCTAAGCAATGTGTGCACAATTAAGACATATAAATATAATCCACTAGTGTGCCAAGTCAATGAACTATGGTTTGAATTGCAATGAAAGGTCTCTTTTTATTGATTACATCTTGATTGACCTCAAACACCACATTGGAGATGGAGCAAATGGCTGGAACCCACAATCTGTGTTATCCTCTATCTTCATTTGGGCATTTGTATAAAGTCGCTCATCTCTAAGTACTGTGTTGTTTGTGTGTGGTATATTTAATTTAATCAATCTTCTTTGATCTAACAGTTAAAACAGTTTTGCTCCTCTGAGACTGAGATTTAAGATACGTTTATTGAGCCCCCTGGGGAGCCATAATGCATGTCTGAGGGAGGCAGCAACTGTGGACTCCGATGCTACCGAGGTCACAGATGTTTCTGGAGACACAGCTTTGAATGTGGAGAGCCATTTACAGGATCCATTTCATTTTACAGTGCTATCTTCTCTTTCTTTTTTTTCTTCCTCTCCCTTTATGTTGAGTCCTGTTAGTAATGCTTTGATTTTCTAAGCAGAGCCATATTAGTCGAAATGTGCATTTCATAAAAGCAGTAGTGTTGTGGGTCTTAAATATCACTTATATTCCGTATATTATGACGATTTTAACATTACAGATCAAATATTCTTTTAAATAAACCACAAGTCAACAATGAGCAAAACACAGCTGCCTATTCCTTGGACTGAACCCAAGAAAAGCCTATCAGTAAAGCAGCAGACCATGTCTTCATTTCTTCCCACAGATCAAAAACAGCCTGGCTCAAGTCCTCCCTTAGCTTCAGTAAAACTTAGTCATTTCACACGCAAAGGCTTTTCATTTGGATTACGGCTGTCCAATGCAGCTTTTGGCCAAGCCCACCGCAATGCCAAGGAAAAACACTTGACATGATTGAATAAGCAGAAACCGGCCAGAACATTCCCGCAGCTCCAACCGCCTGGATAAAGACTTATCGGCTTCACCATCTTGTCCAGAGGGATGTGCCTTGTAAAAAGGATTTGACTATATCAGTTATAGTGTGGATAAGATCATAAGAGCTTCCTACAAGGGACTGATGTGGGAAGAAAAGAAAATATCTACAATCAAGTAAGTCAGTTTGGAGGGATCTTGAACAGGATGATTAGTTGGACTCTCTTCCATTTCAATCTGTCTCTTGCCTTAACCTTTTGCTCATAACTCTCCTAAGATTCCCGAGGGAAGAGACGGGGAGCATAGAAGTCTTGACCCCATGAGAGGACAACGCTTGATAAACGACCGTGGAAGGTCAGACCTCTGATTGGTATTCAGCCTCCTCCGTCTGAGAGTGCTGAACCAAAACACCCATGTCTGTCCCCTAGAGTGCAAATTACAATGCTGACTTTGATAGATACTCAGTGTTGGCTGATTCTGAACTTTCCCTGAAAGGGTACAACAAGAGTGCAGTCTAAAGTGGACAGAGGGACGCCCCAGGTAATATGTCACCAACTGCGTCTCTGACAGACTTAGAGTTGGGTGGATGATGCTGATGGATGAATAACCTTTGGGCGTTTTTACTGGAATTAATGATGAGGTGTGAAGTAACTAAAGACAGTGTACGAAATCATCGACTACCCCATCATCCCTCTTTCTTCCTCGACTTCCACAAACTTACAGTGGGGTCACAGACAGTTTTCAGCAGCAGAGTGTGGAGCAGTTTGAACTTTAAAGGGTGTCTCAAGATGATGGCCAGAGAGCTCCCTGTGACCGAAGAGCGCAAGAATAGGGGGACAAGGGGTATCATTTTCACTGCTCATACATCAAGAGACATTATATATCACATATGTTAGATATTAGTAATATCACATTTTATAATAGAGGTAAAATTATGATCAGAAGAGTAATCCGCCATCCAGGTCAGCAAGAACAATACCTTCCCAAATGGTTCTTTGAAAGGGATATTGTGAAAGACTGGTAGGTTCCCAACCACAGGACATCACTGAAGAAGACTGACAACACTAATCATTATTTTTGTTAGTTTTTCATCAGTATACCATAAAAGCATAAATATTGGGTTTTTTTCAGAGCAAACTTTAATTACTTGATTTCTCAAGGGCATCTCAAGACCTCAGACTTGATGATTCCTTACCACTCCAACTTTGGTAATCTGTGCTACAAAACTTTGCATGACTTATCCAAGATGTCTTCTATAACGATTTTCAGATATTTCTTCTATTTTCCTTTAAAGACTTTGTGTGGTCATATGCATAAGACGATACTGCAGTTAGGCATGACATCGTGAGCTGAATGCACACCCTAAGTGATATTTAGCCATGCAGCATGGTTATAACATCAAATTGGACAATGAAATATTCACTTTCTACTTAAACCCATTGTTCCAGAGAGTTCCTTGAAACCAATGCTATTAGCCCCAACTTTAATACAACCCACAAACTAACAGGTGCCATGGCAGGTGATATGACATGGTTATGATAAAGTTGTCATTTGAATAAGAGAACACCCATTAATAGAAGAGATCAGCAATGAATTACACTGACTGCTTAAATTTTAGGGCAGTAAGCAGAACCTCTTCAACCTTGACATATTTTCAGTCATGCCTTAACATTTGAGCTGTGAAAATCTGCTTTGCCTTGGAGAAAAAAAAAAAACTTTCTCAATAAGGCTCTTAAACTGGATGATTAATATAGGAGAGGGTCCTGCTCATCATGTTAGCAACTTTTTATTCTGATTGGACCTCCACCAAAAAAGGAAAAAAAAATGTGAACATCTTTCTTGCAGCTGTGTGCAAAACTACCTACTCTGATTTAAATTAGCTTTATTCCCCAGAGTGCAGGGTATTGTTGAAGCAGGCATGTTTGAGCAGCTTCAACACAAAGAGCATCACTGATTGTTCAGTAGGATGCATGCAGATCACAACTTTTTGCAGCAAAAATGTTAATGTGGGCTTCCATAACTATAATGTGTTAAAACGTATTTGTTAGAAAAAAAATTAATTTCTTGACGTATTTGCACTTCAATTTTACCTTTAAAGTAAGAAAAATCATATATTATTGTATTATCTTAAAATGCAATACAACACATTCCAGTTAGTTTTTGTTCCTCTTTCCGTAATCCAGAGATCAATCAATCATTCTCTCTAAAGCCATTTACAAAAATAAAGCAATGATTTATACGCGTTTACAGAAAGACATGTGAGCAGCAAAGGTGAGGGCAAACCAGTTGTCCCCTCCAAACGGAGAGAAGCTGACAGGAAAAGAAAAAGGAGCGGGCGATGATGCTGCTGCGCTCCGTGGGCGAACCCTACCTGTCATCGTAGCAGAAATCTGCGTCCAGCGTGTTCAGATAGAGACCCACAGCCACGGCGGTGCACACCAGCTCCGTGATCATCTCTCAAAGCCAAAAACGGAATAGAAACAGTCAGAAAATAGAATCGGCTCTCTCGCTCTCCTTCTCTCTCACTTCTCTGTTATTGTGCTCTGAGCTGAGTCGCTCGGCAGCGCGGATCTCCGGGCATGATTCCCCTGTGTCAAGCAAAGTGTGTCAAAGTTTGCCATGTCCCCTCTAACCCATCACGGTAAGAGAGCAGGGGTCAGGGCTCTGCTTTCCCCGGACCGGGAGCGGGGCTGTGCGCATTTCGTTGCTGCCGTGTCCTCAATGAGCGCATCTCTCTCTCTCGCTCGCTGCTGTGGTGCTGGAGCAGAGGCTGGAGAAGGAAGACGCATGTGGTTTTTCAGCTAAGACTGAGCATGCGCACTGAGATTGTTCTTGGAAGTACCGTATTACGGTACGACACCGTACACAAAAGCAGGAGGAGGCTGTGGGGGTAAATGTGAAGAAAGAAGGGGAAGGGGAACAGGTTTAAAATGATATCTATCTATATCTATTATTTAAAATGTTGTTGGATTATTTCCAATTTCAACAAGATACAGCTGAGCTTTTAATGTTAGAATATTCATGCCACATGAATAAGTAATCTGTGATACATTGTGAACATATTTGAAAATAAGCTATCTCATACAGTTTCGTTACAAAAGCATCATTGTGAAATGCATTGAAGCATTTTACAATGTTATTACAACCTCCAAGTCCAGTGTATTGTATATTCATTTTACGTGGCAGACCGCTATGGACAGAACCCCGTAGGTGACACTTTGTAGAACTAGACCTCCAAGTACCTGTCACATCTACCTGTCTGTGTTGGCATCTTGATTATTTTCTTGTTGTTTTGTTTAGACCTAGATTTAGGAATGCCTCATTCTTATTGTTCCAAATGTCTTGCTTTGTACATTTCGGTTGTATTTTGTAGATCAGTGACATTTTCTGATCTTCTTTGAGTCTCTGTTAATGGTCCATCTTACCGTCAGTGGTTCATATTCTACCTCAGTGTACCCGTTTGCCTTCTCTCAGCTTAGCAACCAATCACCTGCATCCTGCACAGCAATCCTCTGTAATTAAGGTCCTTGTTATGTTCAATTCCTATGATAAATAGCAATGATTCCCCCAATTCATGCATATTCAGTTGTGACTTTTAGAAAAGGTGAATTCACAAGATAACAAACCGAATAGCATTATTTCCAGTGAAGTGTATATAAAGACTTCCATGCATCCCTATAGTTGCTTTACATTGACTAGCAAAAAGCCGTAGGCACTTTTTTGGTGCCTATGGCACCAGAAAATTTGAATTAAATGCCGAGGGGCCTGAGAAGACCTTGCTTCACATTATCGCATTCATATAACAAATTAAAAATATTGATTGATTTTCCCTTAACCTACCCCGTCGTCTCTATGCAGAAGCTAAACACAGGGGGTCCTGAGCATGATGAATGAACCCTCGGCTTTCAGCCTATGGCTTGCATGTATATGGGCATCAGCTTGGAAAGGCGCAACCTGGTCCCGCTGGCTACCAGCCGGACGGAAACCTGTCCCACAGTGGGAGCTCCGGCGGGTGTAAATGCACCACAGAGCTTTAGAGAAACAGAAACAGATGGTTGATGACGGATGTGTGGCGCACACAGGTGTTGGCTCAGAATTACTGAGACGGTGACGGAGCATCATGAGGGGAGGTTAGAGTCATTTGTAAGAGTGACCTGATTCGGAATACAGCGTGACCTCAACCTCGTGGAATCTGTGGGGTTTTTCAGGAGAAACGGTTGCAGTGCTTTTGGACCTGATTGTTAGACGCACAGGTGACTTGATTTGAATTTATCTCTGTGTTCTGAGGTAACAAGACCTCATAAGTTACACTTGTTGTTTGCTTTCTAGACAAAGAACCTCAAAGACAAGCAAACTTGTTTACTTTTTTTCATTTTAGTCTTCCATAAAGCAGCAAACTGCATAAGTGATGAAAAGATTACTGAAGAAATCAAGATATTGAGGCACTTATTTGTGTAAAATGCCTCTTTCCTAACCAGGCAGCATTACATTATGTCATCTTGACATCAATGTGATCTAGCAACTAATTTCTGGAAAAATAAAACCGACTTTGTGAATACATTTTTGTTTAATCTATGTGGTTTTAGGAAGTGTCTCCTTATTCGAACCACATATTCTTCTGCTCATGAAGAAACCTTGTTGCATATTTGACTTGAATCCGATCTCTTTTTTTACGTCGGTGTATGACATCTTCGACATGAATGTGCGTGCCTTACCTATTAACAGCTGTTAACAGCCAAAACAGCCAAATTAACAGCCAAAACAATCAAACTGTGATTCAGAACAGAGATAGACCAGTTTATTTCAGTTCTGACTTTTATTGTCACTCTGAGGGAAATTTGTTATATAGCATTTAAAAAACCAAACCAAAAAACCCCACATACTTAGATTTACGACCTTTTCCCCACGGAGAGCAATTTCTGCCATTGATCCAACTAAACAAAATGTATCCAAGGCGACAAAACATGGCTTCCCGAAACCAAATGGCTCGTTTATAGACCAGCTATATTAAATTTATTTAGATTTTTAAATTAAAGAACAATTTAAATGTTGTCTTTAGGTTTAAATTATGTTTATGTTTCATGCAAAGTGACATAAAAAAATTAAAGCAATTTGCAAACTATCAAAAAAAAAAAACCCTAAAAAAATATTCCTTACATTATCAGTGTCATTCTGTGTAGAAATCATACACATATGTTGCATAAAAATGACTAAGGAAAATGGAAAATCTAACATTTTAAGCATAATGTGTAATTATTGCTTTGCTCTCAATTTCAAACTAACATTCTTTGGGGACCAAAATTGAACTTCCAGACACAGATGTGTATGTAGGCCAAAAACACACCTCATTAACCCGAACAAGATCAAACAGACAAAATGAAGTAAAATAATCACAAATGCCTGGAAAGTGAGGGAGGATAATAACAATCTGACATAAAACTATTACAAATGTAAGGACAATAGCTACAGAGATGTGAAGATGACCAAACCTTCTAAGTCTCAAAATCTGAACCATATGTTAAACTGATGGAAAATACATAAAACCCAAATAGACTATCAGAAATAATACCTTATCAACAAATGAACATGAAACACATATCTGAATACATGCAGATTTTATGGCAAACTTAAATTAAAGATCTAATTTCTTCTGTCTGTATGTTCATTACCACATGTTTGACCCCTCTGATGCTCTCGGTAGTGATTATCTTCACGACATGAGTCGTTCAGAGTGAGCGCCGGTTGTTTCCACGATGCTTTTTCACTCCGGAACGGCGGCATAAATCTCCACCCCAGCAGATAAACATCACACAGGAAACAGACGATCAGGGCTGGAGGGACCGGGCATCAAAAATAGATGCTGTTAATATCAGCAGCAGAGCAGTAGCCACTTACAATCTGCTTCCGAATGAAAATCCACCCCGACGCGGCTGCCACTTCCCAATTCTGCCCAGGAAGACAAAGAAAGTAAACTTCATTCCGAACTGGACGGAACATGATGAATGTTTGGGTTAGCAGGCAACTTTGGAAGATGAGGCTAATTAACATGGGCTACTGTTGAAAGCCGTGGTGTTTTTGAGAATAATTTGTTTTGTTCATGAAAGCAAAGAAAAAAAAAAAGCCACAAACAGGCTTTGAAAGTTTTTTTTTATTTTTAATTAGAACGGAAAATAGTGTGATACCAGTCCTTATGGAGAAATCTTAGGGGAAAAGCTAAACTTCCCTAAGCTTGCAGAACATGATAGAAATACTAGTATAATTGCGTTTTCTTTAGTGCTCTGTATTCCGATGATCTGATTTCAGTTTCAACAATTGACGTTTCAGCCCTCATCAAAGTTCATTTTACACTTTAGCTTCAGTGTGTCACAGCCAGTAGACAAATGCAAACAGATTGTGGCTGTCAAAACAGAAAACATTTTCTTTTTTTTTTTTTTACACATTAATTCACAAACTGAGTATCAAATATGTTACTCGAATTTGCTTTCCAGTCACATTTGCTTATGAAGTGCCTGTTTTCTATCACAAGACGTTTTAGATTGATCTAATATGACTTATTTCTTCAGATCCGGAAGAACAGACGGAAAAGGGAAAAACTTGCAAGGATGCATTTTGTATTCAACCTAAGCAGATGTCCGTTCTGCCCGCTGAACAAGGGGGAGTATCGATCAGTAAAGTAGCTGAAACACAACTATTTATCTTGCTCTCCACAGATCTGGTGTTTATAGAGAAGTGGTGAGAAGTAGTTTCATTTAAAGTTTGTGCAGGACCAGGGAAGCTTATCAGGATTGATGAAAAGTTGGATGTAGTTAAATACAAGGCGGACAGTTCTGGAGGAGGAGTGGGGTGGAGGTTCAATATGCAGCCAGAGGTACTATGAAATGGTTTGGACCAACGGATACTGTATACATGTGCTATAATGGCCCAAACAAAGACCAGACCAGACCTTAAGGCAAATGAGAATTTGTTTAAAAAATATTAACATTTGTGTTCACAAATCCAACTCAATTTTAGCAGTATGGACAAGAGGCAAAAACCAGACACCTTTTGTCATCTGAGCCATCTCTGTGTGTATGCCACATTTCTAATATTTTGGTGAAAAAATGGAAGTTTAATCCACTTTGTTTTGGTTCATGACATAAATCCCCAAGTAAATGATACTGGCATTTGTGGCATGGCAAATCAAAATTGTGGAAAGAGTGGAAAACCCCCCAAACATTCAGAGTAGTTTGTCAGATAAAAATGACAGATAACGGTTATTTGAATCTGCAACAAGCTGATTGGGACTGCAGACATCTGATCAAGCAGCGAAGACAATGTGCCAGTGAAGGAACAGGCACATGATGCCCCCATTCTTTCTGATGGCAGCCTGCTATCACACCTCTCCCTAAAAAAAAAAAAAAAAAAAGAAGTCGCACATAAAAGAGGATATCATGACAAACAAGCTTCCTGGAAGGAATCTGGGTTGAGAGGAAATATATTTCAAAGGGGATGGCTCTTCAAATATTCATACAAAGCATCCTGTATCCTTCTTCTATAACTTTTTCCACGTTTTCTTTTTATTTTTTATTTGGCAGTGTTGAGATGATAAATCCCATTATTTTCCTACCAATTCCAAACTCTAATTACACTCTAACAAAATCAGATAAAGCTTTACGTATGAAGCCCTAGGCTTTAGGGATTTCTGGAGATGAATTTGCAAATCAGAAAGGATTACAGATTCAAGCAGCTCTGTGAGAAAGTCTCATCAAAGCCAAAAGCCAATATGTAAGACGGACTCCTCTCACTTCCCTTCTGCTTCCTCCAATTCCTACCTGGCAGGCAAAAGTCCTTGTAGTTGGTACAGCTTTCTTCATTCGGAGTATTTGTGTCTCAAAGCCTTCACCACATCCTGAGAACCTTTTCCTGCCATCTGTTAAGTGCAAAGCCAGGAAACTGGAGTTTACCTACCCTCCCATTGTAAACTGGCAGCGGATTCGTGTGCGGTGTTTTTCTTTTACCCCCCCCCTGCGTGAACACTTGAAAGAGGCTGGATGAGTGTTGCACAAACATGCGTGAGACCATCAATGCAGATTTGACAGGATGTGACTCAGTCAGCGAAAACAAAACCCCAAGCGGTGGTGCTCCTCCCACCCCCCAAAAATAAAACACACATCTGTGACTTGCTTTCATTTTCGTCTGTCCGCTGTGGCAGGCTGTCGGAGCTCCCGAACTCGGCACGGACACATCCCAGAGCTCCAGCATCCGTCTTAACTGGGATAAAAATACAAACGTGGGACGTAGTGTAGTCTCACCGCCGCAGCTACGTGGACCCTGTGAACGGGCTGCAGATGTGCCGGTTGCTGTAGCCGCAGCGACAGATGGAGGGCGCAGGAGAAGGTGTGCGCCAGGAAGAAATGGTTAATATCAATCTGCTCTGAATCTAGCAGATCGAACAGTTTCAGGCGTAATTAGTTCAGGATCTTCGCCTTTTCTTACTTTTGTAAGAATTAATGCTTTCTGCACTTAAAAAAAGGGTTCTGAAACATCTACTTTAATCATTAATGATTCAATGGCGAATATGGAAACAGAGCACATAAAATTTATGCCAATTAATTTTTTTTTATTGTTTAAAATTCACTTTTCCATTACTGACACTATGTAATTCAAGTCAGTTTATTTTAATGCATTTTAGATTCACGGACAAATAAAAAAAATGCTTTTATTATGCTTATGCTATTATTAATTGAAGACAACACTGATTCAGATATTTAATATATTTACTATCATTTAAGCAGGCATCGTTTCCAATAGATATAGATCATTCCTAGGAGGTTTCTAAACTGTGATGTCTTTGGAAAGAAACATGCTTCTAAAGTGCAATGCATATAGAGTTTGTAGCACCGAGTCCTTGAATTTAATTACATTTTATAATGTCACCAACACAAGTAGAGGATAGTTTTAAAGTGAAAGAATAATCAAATATTTAAGCTGTTTTTAGGTTTACAAATGTGAAAGTTTAAAATGTATGAGGTGCCCTGACTCGATACTTTGGACATCAAGAGATTTGATTCAGATTAAGTGAATAGCATATGGAAACATGCACTTTCAGGTCTATGAAAAAAATTTGATTTAGTCTCAGGGTTTGACTAGAGTTTTAAAACACATGAATATGCTTCGATCTAAACCATTCCATTTGAGCCGTTATCCTCTGTGAAGGTTTCTTTTCACATCTACCTGCTTCATCTACTATCTGCTCCAGTTTTCCCTTAGCAGAAAATAATCACCAAAGCATAATGCTGCTGCCACAGTATTTTACTGAGAGAGTTTATGTATATCATTTTGGTCTCATCTGATTAAAGGTCTTTCTTTCACATGTTGGCTTTATTCCCTTGGCAAACATCTGAGTTCTCCACAGCACAGCTGCATTTATGTTGAAATTAAGCTACACACAAGTAGAGTCTCCCAAATAATTTGTATGAAATACAACATATAAATGATTATATTTTCAGAATTTTTATTAGTATAAAAAAAACATGAAATATTGTTGCATAGTGGTATGCTAATTTGAGTTAGCATACCACATACATTCTCAACAAAATGATTCTGATGGTTCAAAACTGTACAAGTCGCGCATGTTATTAAACTAATAAGAAAGAAGAGAATAAGTCGCATTCAGCCTCTCTGCTCAACTTATTTCTCAACCTTAACTAGAAATGGGTTTTCCAGATGTGCCCAAAGTTCACTCAAATCCCAAAATACCCCCAATTCCCTGAAGGGTCCTTTAAAGCAAGTTTTCTTAAGAGTCCAGTGACAAAAGGCTGCAAAATACATCATTCAAATCACACAGGCCTCACAGATCTTCCAAGGATTTCAAAGTAATAGAAAACTGCAAATGTTTTATGTATGTGGCCCATCAGAAACCAAATCGCAGGTAAAATGCAAACTTGAGGGTTGAAATGCATATTGATTTAAATCAATGTTTCTAATTAAACTAAGAGGTTATGATGCACTTGAATAGTCGTTTTCAAGACAAATGTGCCGACAATCATATATAAATATCTGCATATGCGTAAGTGTCTCAGCTTTTTACTTTTGTAGAATTACTTTTAAGTCCGACGACGGCGTAGCATCTTGGAGACAGCAGGGGGTCGAACAGCTGAACCAATGCAGAGAAGGACACGCCCTCCTACAGGACACAAGACACACATTTCATACAATGCCTGGCTTTGTCTAGTCATGACGCGTCACACGGATGGTTCTTGACCAGGACTTTGATAAACTTGCCAAGGAGGTACTTCAGTCTTTTGATTCAAGTGTAAGAGCAGGAATGCATCCAAATGTTCCAGGACATTGGCTCTCGAGGACTGGAGGTGCAGACCGTTAGGGCTGGGTGATCAGGGTGGTTCACTGTTAGCTTTCCAATGCACTCTGAGATTTGCCAAAAAATTGGTCCACTTGCTTGTTGTGGTTGGTAGAAAATTGCCAAAGGCCAGATTTGTACAGGATAAAGATTCATCCTGACAGGTTTTCCCTCCTAAGCTCTGTGCCTCTGCAGCTCCTCCAGAGTTACCATGAGGTTAATGGTTTTAGGTGAATGGCCACGTTTTGGTACCTTTGTGGTCAGTTCAGCCTTTTTCAAAAGATGAACTGAATATTGAGACAAACCTTTTTCCTCACTAATATTCTCCAACACACACATTACAAATGCATGGCACCTTTTTTAGATGTTTATTGATGTTTTGTTTTTTTTTTGTAAAAAAACAAAACAAAACAAAAACTTTTGTTGTTTTTTTTAAGAAAAATCACGGAAAATAAACTTTTGGCAAAGCACTATAATTCCTGTTCTGTGTGGTGTTTATCTTAGAGAACATTCCAAAAGCTGGTTTAGAGTGAACTCCTGTTTGTGTGGAAGAACACTGCCTGAATTTGTCTTGTCTACAACTAATGCAACAGAACCTTTACTAAATACCTCAATATGTCAGTGCTGGGTTGCATAAATTTGGCTTTGCGTGATTCTGAACTCATCACCACATGGATTACATTACTGTACTTCTATCATCATCGTTTTTATCCTCAAGGGACAGCCTTCAGCCCAGACCGGTGATGTTGATGTTACGTAGTTTGATTACATGACCCTAATGAGGAAGTCCATCTGACACATTAACCGCATGTAATCACCACTTCATAGCTTTTCGGAGAATTCGTATCGCCTCACGACGACTCGGAGCAAAGATTAGCTTGTTGTGTTTGGCTGCGGAAACAGAAGACTGCGAAACTGCAGGCTGCGTTCAATTTGGCTGACACCTATATTGATGTCAGTGGTCCTGATTTCGGCTGACATCTCTGCATGTTCGCTTTAATCATTGGGGAGGCGTATTTCAAATCCCAATCAACAAGCTTTAAGGGCTACTCACAAATGATGGGTCCAGCTGAAACATAACGAAAGGAAATCAGAGCTGCTTGGGTGATCAAATCAGCTCCGTTTGTTGCTCTCTTTTCATCTAATTTGTTTGATTGTTTGTTCTTTTTTTATTTATATCCAAAGATCCCTAAAAAGCGCTTCACAATGCAGATCTGTTACTGATCTACAAAAGTGTTAGGTGTCCTTGGCTCTCCGATGTTAATGCTGATTTCATGTGCAACATCAAAGTTGAATCAAACTCCCAAACTAAAATTGCAGAACCCGTCACATTTCTGGCACAATGCAAAAGCCCTAAAACATATTAATCTTTCATTGCAGTCACATCATAACAGTGAAAGAATGGATGCAGTTGTCTAACAGTGAACCATGCCATCCAGAACACTGTGTTGCAACATAAACCTTATACAGAATCTTTGCTCTCCCAATACATATGGTGCACAGTTACGTACTTTCCAGCAGCCATTTTTAAAAAATCTTACTTGTGCAGTTATGAAAGTATGAAATACAAATTTCATACATCAAAAGTTATGAAATGCAAATTAAGCCTCGAGGCATTAAAAAGAGTGAGCATTTTAAATGCTTCAGTAAGACTTATTTTGTATAAATTACTACATTAATTAAAAAAAAAAAATCTAATAAGGGTATTTTTTTCCAATACAAATGTATTTAAATTAAAGGTAAATATCACTTTAGGTTGAGTTATTATTATTTGTCAGGTTTTTTACATGGCTTTTCCAGGGATTGCAATGAATTTTCTCCAATACCAGAGAAACATATTGAGTAGCTATGAAATGCATTTTTGAAATAATTTATTTCTTATGAGTAAGAAACTATCTGGACTTTCTCCCTTGTTGTTTCAAGAATTAAGTGTAACTACCTACGTTTCTTAGAAAATGGAGTTTAATTTAACGAGTCACGCCCACGCCTGACGATTGTCTGACCTGGGGAACAACAGGTTGGTGCTGGTGTAAGTCTTGGGTTGCTTTGCTGATTCAAAACTTGGACAACATGCTGAAATTGATGGAAGCATGAAATCTGAATCGGACGCTTTGTGTTGACCTTAAGCAGGTGGTTTGTACTAAAACCTCTTATGTTGTTTAGTAATTCTGCCAATAAGAGTCAATCAAAATTCATCCGTTGTAATAAAAAAAGACTCACAGCCAGATATTTGAAACAACTGCTGTTTTACACAACCTAAAAGAAACGGACACATTACCTGTTCTTTGAGGTAGCAGAGACGATCCAGCAGAATCAGACCCTCGATGCATGGAGCAAGGGCCACCTTCAACTGCAGAAAGGATCACATGCGGAGTGAAGCTAGGGTTATTGAAAAGAGCATTTTTGATGCAGTTTAAATGTTCCTGTGAGTCACTCCCTGTAGCTCATGTCTTGTTCTGACATTTAACATAAAACAGCTCTGTGACTTGTTCCCATCCCGTTGCTAGTGTGCAATCACCCCGAAAAAAAGAAAAGAAAAATTAGTGTTTTATGTCCGGAAAGTAAATTTGTATTGTGGCTGACACTATAATTAGCAGCCTCGGGGAAAACAAAACCGGGGCTGGTTTTCCTCCTCAGTTCAATTTTAGTCACGTAATTCCCCACAGATCTATAATTTATTTACAATTTGCAGGAATTACAATACTTTACACCGAATTCCCAGAATTTTTGTGGTGGAAATGGTACCGCGTTTACGACAAAAATAAACCCCGACATACCATACGAGCTGCGAATGGTCGCAGGCTTCTTAGACATTTTCACGTCCGAGCTCTATACGTTTCACAGTATCACATTTCCAAACTCTCAGCCTTTTTTTTACCCCAATCGTAAAATACGAATCCGCTTACCATGTTAAAGGCGTGCATCTCGTCCATCCGTGCTTTGTACGTGTCGTGGTATCTCTGAATGTCACTGTCACAAAGCTGCAGAGGAAGAAGTCAAACAATGAGGGCATGGAATATGTAGCTAAAAGAATAAAAAATTTTTTGGTTTTCTTTGGAGAGAAGACATTGAGTGAGGCTTGTAAATTGCTCACGATTTTTAGGACTTGTGAGAAACAGATAAAAATACGTCCTGCTATTCTGAGGCAACCAGATTTTTGCTTGCCAGCCTTACGAACCAGGACAGCATCTTTACAGCTTGCTGAAACAATACTTAGGCTCCTATACACAGATATAAATCTCAACCTGGTGGTGGAAATGTGAAATGGATGTTTGCTATGTTTCCGGGAGTTTGTTTTGGGAAAGCGCTGTAAGATGAATGTAGTGATTGTGCGTCTGACCTTTGAGTCATCCAGCTCCAATCGGTGCAGAGCTCGCCGAACGTAGTCCACAAATGATTTTGCTTTGGAATAAACATTTCCGACCCGCTTCCCGCTGTGGAGCAAACACACTATTTCTCAGTTCTGGCACGCTCAAACAAACCTGTCACTCCTTCAATGTGTCCCCAGTTTCGCTTTAAATCACACTTTGGAAATCAAGCCCTACCAAAGGGCTTAACAATGATGAATGGCTTCTGTCTAGCAGGAGGAAGTAATGGATATTCAATGTTAATAGCTGTCGTTAAACTGAGGTTGAGAGGGCAGGAAGGGCTCAGTGTCTTTTAGGAATATTTGATCTTGTCTGAAGCATAAACATTTGATAAGGACTGAACTGAGGTCAGCTTCATTTCCCTCGATTGCTCCCGGGTGAAATCTTGCAGTGGGAAGACGTATTTTCACACCAACTGAAAATGGGAACTTTTTAAAGGCATAAAAATACCAGATTTTTATTTTTGATTTTTTTTTTAAACGTTGCAATATACTTCAATAATTAGTTTTAATTTGAAACGTATGCGTCGAAATTAAGACCTAACCCTAACCTTTAATCTGTAATTAGTTAACACATATCCAAAGCAAACATTTCTAAACAGGAAGTGGCAAAATGCCATATCTGTACACGTTTACAGCTTTAAGGCTGTAAACGTGTACAGATACACCTGATCTGTTCAGCTTCTTTTTTACTAAGTTCTCTATGTGCTTGTTGAATGACTGAGCTGAACCTCCTATCAAGATGAAGAGGTAAAATTAACGCTCACGTTCAAAGCCACTGGGTCCTATTATTGTTAGCTCAACTTGTTTATTCTGATACAATTCTTTTAAAGTTTTGATGGTTGGAATGATAATAGTCTTTTATGGTACTGCAAACCTGAGGGAAATCATATCTGGCTAATACCTAAAAGTAGTGACATGAAGAGCATTTTGATCAAAGCTAAGCAGCCCGTAATTTCTCGCATGTCTATCTCATTGCAGCTGTTTATAATTTTAACAACGTAACAGACGACTGTCAACACTTCCAAGCTAATCTTTGTTTCAACAGGGTTATTTTCAACTCCACGGTCTGGTATAATTCATGGCGCACTTCATAACTGACTACATGTGGCTTTTGTTTGCAAGTCTCGGTTCATTTGAACTCAAACAAACCAGAAACAAAAAGTTTTTCTTTTTGGTTCAGCGCAGTAAAAACAAGCCTTTTGGACCGCTTCGAAAGCTCAACGCCTGCTCTGTTCTGCGTCCCGCTCACAATTTTAACTGTGGCTGTGACCGCCGGTCACACAAAATGTCCACTAAATTGCTCTGTGTTACCTTTTATAGGAGCTGTAGTGGTCCCGCAGAATAACATGAAGCACTGCTCGGTAGAACAAAGACTCCATCTGAATCTGAAGCAAAAAGATGAAGCGGTTTACTGTGATGTTGCTCCAAACGGTGGGTCAATATTTCTGACACTTCCCCAAAAGTTAATGCAACACCAGCAGGCAATCAAGCCTGCTTTTGGATTCGTGCCTCGGCTCCAGCGGTAATAATCAATCTTTCCGTGATTGCATTAATATTTATAAACATTCCATATTAATGGCAGCGGGTATCATGTGTCGGAGTTGGCCCGCAGCCTCTTAGCTCCATGTTTTTGAATAAATACACCAAAGTCAGTCAATGACTTAAAACAACAGCAGCAGCATTAATGGGCTGATTGTTTAAATGCATGCAGATCTACAGCAATGATAGAGAGCGGCCTGGGAGGCTATTAATTGTGCGTGTTTGTGGTTTGAAATGAGCTGATGGATTTGTTTAGTTAAAAGTAATGATAGATCCGTGGCGGTTGTTTCCATTCTTGTGTGACGATGACTTTTAGTTTAACATATTGAGAATGATAAGTAGGAATGCTTTACTTACACCCTGGCCAAGTGAGACTCGCTCCAGTGCCTGTTTTGTAGAAGGAAGAAGAGGAAAAGGAAGAAAAAAAAGATTGTTATAGTGGAGTGTGTTCTGGTAGGGGAAACATTTTTTTTGTAGACAAAAGGGGGAAAACAAAGCAGTGCTGAACTGAAACATTATGACCACCTCTAAGTTAATATGCTGATGACGGCTCATGGACAGCTGCTAAATCGGCCGTAGTTTTCCTTCAACACTCTATCCATGCAGTACACCAGACCCTCAGCATATTGCTCCCACTAACAGTTGGTCAGAGGTTTTAGGTTTTAAAATCCTCACTTTGACTCCTCCACACATGTGGTGGCTCTCAAAGGTGTGTGCAGGTTTTTGTGCTGTAAACAAATGAGGCCATGATAAATAACTTTAAAACTTGTGTAGATGATTATTATTATTATGTTCAGAGCAATCAAAAATCAATACGATCTCTTGAAAACACAATGGAAAATAGCTGCCATAACCGGGATGCGTAAATGTGCCAACATTAAAACTGATATTTTATTCAATACATTTTCAGAAAAAAACAAAAACATACTTTTTTCTGAAATTAAATAGAAAAATCTTAAATAAATAAATAATAATAATAAAAAAATTCTAAAATAACAAAATAAAGCTTTTAAAAAAGATAACTTCTCGATATCATTGTGCATGGATCTCTTGTACCAAACTTGGCTTTTCCAGAGCTCTCCATGCTAATTGTCAGATCAGAATTGTTTGGCTTATGTCAAACTCACTTAGGTCCTCCCTGCTGCCCATTTCCCCCCCCGACCACAAGAACTGCGTCCCCACTTTCACCAGCCCATAGACTTCAGACCTTCACCCGCAGCCCCATAACATAATAATTAAAAAAGTATTGGCTTCATCTGTGGTGATGAAAACGGTCTTGGCTCATCACTGCTCCTCACTGTCAGCTTGAGGGCTCTGCTAACAAAGACGTGCCTGACAACACACATTTCTTTGTGTCATCGCACTCACCAAACATGCTGACATCCTGGCGTTCCTGCCGCAGAAACAGGACTGATTGCGGAGGTACTGACTCAGGGGGAAACCACACGCAGCCTGCAACGGTTTCTCTGACAGGGAAGAGACGGAGATAAACTCAAGAGTGTGCTGACTGAGCATTTGGGCTCTGAAATGTTGTTCCACTAATGTGATTTCTCATTTAAAAAAAGGGCAAAATTGTAGCTTGCATCTGTGCATATATGCAACTCCTCAAGCAATCCTAAACAGGAGGAACAATAGGCCTTTTCACTTGGATTGCAATCAAAAACAATATATTTTATTGCCATTTGTTGTTGCAATAAATTGCAGCAGTGTAAAAAAAAAAAAGTTCAACTATGAACTCTTTTGCGAGACACTAAATTGTAGTATTTTACAATGAAAGGTTTTTATTTTTCATCACAGTAAAGTTGTGATTTATTTACTGCACTGAATACAGAGAGGTAATCTTAGCAGTGATCTCACAAACACAAATATTTATGCATTTCAGTCCCAAGATGAAATTCAGTTATAATCCACTTAATTCTACATAATGTGTTTTCTAAAAGGAATCAACATCATTTGAGGTCCAAATGATTAGTTTGCATTGATTTTACAGCAGAAATGGCAAACCTTTTCAATCTGCTCTGCTTTTAAATTTCATTAAAAATATATTCATAATCTGAGATGCATAATGTAAAAGAGAAAACATTTCAAATTTACATTAAAAACACACAGAATTCACAATTGACATGCATGAGCCTAACCAAAATGAAGCAGTTTGAGGGAAACTTCATACGTGAGAAAAAACCTACAGTGTTTGTGAGGTTGTAGAAGTTTTTAACGTTATGAACCACATATTTCCGAGCAAGGGAGTTTCAAGAGCCTTCACATACATGCATATTTCAAATGGGAGAGAAGTGGGTGTTGCTCTATGACGGCCTGACATCCTTCTCATGTCATTTCTAAAAGGGGTCAGTGACTGAGGGCGAGGAACGGTGCATGCAGGAGGATGCAGAGTAAGGAGGTACTTATAGCATGCTGCTTTCATGTGCGGCTGCGGTCAGGTTAAACTGTTCCGGACACATAATCACATTAGCAGCCACGTTAACTTCCCCCTCTGCCCAGCGTATGACCTGCTGACACAGAAGCTTAGAAACAAATGGAAAGGAGAAGCCCTCTTCTCCCCCACCCGTCTGAATGTTGGAGGTATAGCAAAACAGACATGGAGCGTTTATTTTTGGCTCCATGTTCACAAATGCAGGATTTTTATGTTTTTTCTTGTTTGGTTTACATGGAGATAAGAAAAACCTTGTTGTGACAGCTTGCTGTGGTAGAGAAATGGCAAAACCAACTGCTTAGAGGCAGACCAGCTTAGAAAGTGAGACCATGCGGAATGTGGTGGGCTTGGTTAGCCATTAGCCAGGAAAGTCTAAGAGCTGACTTGCTGGAAATAATAACACCACTCTGTCCTTTGCTATTTTTTATTCCTTGGATCCCTTGAAGGACTATTCATAACTGCAAGTACAACGGAAGCATGCACTCCCTCAAGTAAGAGACCTTAGGTTTTGACCATCGCCATAGCAACATGTCTGGTTATACTAGCCTACATAGTACCAACCCTTTTCGGATAATGGCAAAAATCATTAGGGAACAGTCTGAGAAGAATTATAAGTTTGAGACATTGATTTGGTTCCAAAATAATCGGATCTCAATCCAACCAAACATCTATGGTATGTACTGTTCCAGGGGTCTGCAACATGGGGCTCCGGGGCCACAAGTGGCTCTTTGGACCTTCCACAGTGGTTCTTAATAGCAGTGGCCAAAAATGAAAAAGAACCAGCTAGTATTTTTAAAACTGGACATTTTTTTCAAAAAGACATTTGGGGCTCTAACTGAGTTTTATTTGACTGGCCTGAGAGTAAAATTGACTCTTTAGGTTGTGAACGCTGCAGACTCCTTTGCTGGACAAAGTATGAAACACGGAGCTCCCACCTGGCAGCTTCCAAAACAAGGACCAGCTGCTAACTTCAATCAGAGCTGTTATGGAAGCATAAAGTGAGACCGACACAGAATAATCCAAATGTTCATAATGTTATGCTTAATTGGTGCAAAAACAATAAAACACTAAATGTCTGTTATCCTGAGAGAGCAGGTGTTGTTGCTTTTGTGAAATGCTATACTGATCCCAAGTGAGGTAATCTCCATGGATAATGTCATTTAACGGAATTGCATAAATTCCAAACCGGCAGCCTAAATAAACACATAACCTTGTGCGGTGAAGTGTTTCAGCTTTCTAAATCCTTCTTAGGAAGGGTGGGCCACCATGGGAGCTGGCCTGCAGCCCACACTGCAAGAGTGGGCGAAGGCCTCAGTTAAAAAAGTGGCAAAGCGTGGAATGGATTGTTTTTAATTGGCTGAGATGGTATCACTTTCTGATGTTCAGACGAGCTCTGATGATGTCAGTGTGGAAAGTCAAGTTCTTAACAAGAAGATGTCGGGAGAAGCTGCTGTAACAGCAGGAGGACACATGTAGACAATTTCACACCGAATAAACTAGAAACTGAAGGAAAATACAAAACCTGGCAGATAGCGGGCTGATTTAGAGGCATTGAGACAAGTTTGATTCAGAATGCAAAAGATGAGTAACAACAAATTCCTTCACACACAGAAGTCGTAGAACAGTTCCCTTTGACTCAGTTTCCTCTCCAAGTACAAAGGTTTTGAAATACAGAAACTTTCAGTAGCTGGCGCTGTAACGACTCCGTTGAATCCTGGAGCTCAACATAACCTGTAGATTAGGAACTTGGCTCAAACGCTTCACCTAGTGGAATATTTAACTTATTTCCTACAAAAGCCACACTGAAATGTTTATGTGTGAAAAGAAGGAAAGCGACAGTTCAGAGTGATAATATCAGAGAGTACAGGAGCTGTGAGTTGAAGCTAAAACAAAACGCCGCAATGAAATGTGTTCTAATTAGGCTTTCTTTTCAGAAGGATTTAGCAGAATTTTTTAATAAAAGCAAAAAGCTACCATTTTAAACTAGCATGATGCATTAGCCATCAGCACAGTTTGTGCAGTTGGTATTGCTAGGACAGCTGTCTGTGTGTATTCCTTAGAGAGAATGTACCATTACCCCTGAGATTCACATGTTTAGCATGTTCTTCATTGACAAAAAGCAGTAGTTAATACCTCAAAAGGTTAAAACAAGCAAAACTGGTTGTGCTCTGTTCTGTCTTCCTGTTATCTGCTTAAAGTCTTACTCTCTCTTGATCTCTGGCAGCTTCAATGAAAGTTGACAACAGTGTTTTCTTACAGCCTCTCATGTCTCTGTGCTTTCATTTGTTGCACCAAATTAACACTAAAACTTACAAAACTTGAGTCTTCTACAGTCAGTAACACCATCAACACTGAAAAGCGTTGCTGTCATGTGCGACCTAGAAGAGCTTAGCATGACTTGGCCTTGAACTGCCTGAAATTCAATCTTTTTTATTGAAGAAAGGCTGAATTTTTCAGTGTGTGTGTGTGTGGGGTTACCCTGTCCGTCCGGGTTAAACTCCTCAGACAGCAGGTGATAGCAGCAGCCCACGCCGCAGACGGCCGACAGCTCCGGCTTCGCCACGAACATCCTCAGCGTGCTCGCAGCCAAGTCGCCACACGTGTGCAGGCCGACCATGACGGCTTCCTGGAGTTCGGTGGAAAACACGCAGGGCAAAAAAAAGAAGAGAACAGAGGGAAGAGAACAGAGAAGGACAGGAGAAGATTGATGGTAGAATTTATTGACGATGACAATGGCAGTCACACCACTGACTCGATCTCTACTCCAGCAGGTGTAATTTTAGATGCTGCTGTGGGAGTCAAGTTTGCTACTAACCCATATGGTTTCCTCTACCTTACACACAATAAATGCATTCTCAGAATGTGTGGATTTTTTTTTTGGTCTCCTCACCTCCAGCTCAGTGATGAGATCCCGCAGCTCAGTTTCTGATGTGACATAAGACGTGAGTGGTGAAAACACGCCGTCGGCGCCTTCTCCTCTGCTCCGAGCTTTCTTCTCCAGGTTCTCTCTCTTCCTCCTCTCCCTCTCCTCCGCACTAAGCTGACTTGGAGGAACTCTGGGGGACGGAGGCTGAATCACATCTGCCGACAGAGCGCTCAGAAAGAGCTCTCCTGCTTCTGGACCGAGCTCCGACTGAGTTTCCGCAGCCGGAGCGTCGACTGACACCCCTACGTCCTGCTGAGAGCCACTTCCCGCTAAAGCGTCCCCGTCCTGATTCAGCCCAGGTTTCCTTTCCACCGTCTCCATTTGAGGCGAGGATTGGGGCTCTGCTTGGGTCCGTGCTGCTTTCGAGCGTTTCTGATACGCTCGTGAGAACTTCTTGAGCTTCCTGTTCCTCTCCTGAGCACCATGCGTGTTAGTGCTGGAGGAGTCAATGCCGAACACCTGGAGGCCGTACTGCAGCGACAGGAAGGAGCTCAGGTAGCCCTTCCCTGACCCCACGTCTATCACCTGGAATTCAATACAATGTTTCCTTTCTTTACAATTATTGAAAAATCTATTTCAATAAAAACATGTATATTTCACTTTATATTTCTAATGATTACATGAATAAACTTGCATTACTCTACCTGTTTGACTCCACAATGCTGGGTCAAACAAGCCACCACCTTAGACATGCACTGGACTTCATGGGATTTCTTTGAGTTCATAAACTCATCTGGCTCCAGTTTATCTGTTACAAAGAGAAACCCAGTTTAAAAAATCTTGCTTGAGCTCCCCTCTAAAACCTTCATCATCTGAGCTGAACGTTCGTGGACAATCGTCTACTGGTTTTGTATTCTTAGGACAAAGCCCTACCGATTTCTGCACACTCCAACTCGCAGCCTCTCAGGCTCTGCAGTAGCTCATCCCTGCTCACACACACTCCAAGGCCAGGAAGGGATTGGGCCTTGGCCGCCTCTAGCAGCTCATGGATGTCAACCAGCCGGTTTGAATGAATGCAAAACCCAAATGTGGTCCTGGAATGCTCTGTTGAAAAGGAAAAACACAAAGTGATACTAAGTTTGAATATTAATTTATTGTCTATTGAAGCTGGAGAACTCAATTTGAAAGTGTATCTACCTTCAATAATTCCCAGCTAGAGCGGCTATGATAATGTCAATTAAGGTTGCAGCCAATTAGGAATTAATAATTTTGTTTATAATAATAAGACGCATCCTAATGTTGCCAACTAATGAAACTTTAATGCACAATAGCTCCTCTGAAAGCTTATTTATCTACTTATCCTCTGTTAGTGGAAACAATGGAGAATCTCCAGCTACTTTCCAGCTGACCTCTTGTGCAGTAAGAATCAGTCATGATAACTAGAAGAGGTAAAGAGATTCACAGTACAGGTGAGAGAATGTGTCAAAATCAATGGTGTTGGTTATAAACTCGAATACGTCTTCTGTGGAAGTATGAGTTCAGAAGTACAAATGTTCAGACCCAAATATGTGGAAAGAAAAACAAATGTCATGGTTTTTTATTTGTATATATATATAAAAAACTAATTTATTTAACATTTATGCACTATCATATAAAATACGTATTATTATTATTATTTTAGTTTTAATGTAACGTGAGAAAAAGTTCAAGGGGAATTGACACTTTTTGCCAGGCATGCACTGTTTCTCTCTGACGTCTTGTCTATATTTACCCTTTTCTTTGTGTTTTGGCTCTCCCTGCTGGTCGCTACCGGAACTGACTGCTGCCAGGACCTCTTGTGGCGTCACAGCAATGAACCGCTTCCACACGTCGTGTGTGTAAAACTCGACTGTGTGAGCATTAGCGATGGCGAGAGTCACCGACAGGAACCGCATTACTTCATCTATCCGCCGCTGAATTTCTGTAAGGCTGCAACGGGAAGATTTCATTTTGAAAAGCGATTTAAAGAGAACCTCAAAAGCATGTGCACTGTTTCCTTCTCATGACGACGTAAACCAAGTCTTTAGTAGTCAAAAACAGTAGTCGATGACTTAAGGCACTTTCTTTATATTTTCCTGATATGAAAGCTTACATTTTATGGTCAGTATAGTGTAGAAAAATATTTCATTGTTAAAATTTAAATGGCAATTAATTATCTCGTAATTAACAACAGTAGTATGTGTGAAGATTGTAATCTATCCGTAATCGATTATTCTTGCCTGGCTGAACTACGTCATTACGCAGCGTCGGCAGGAAAACAGCATGAGGCTTGAGAACTAGAGAAAGTAGCATAAGAGAGTTATAAACGTCCGGTTTTTCGTGATAATTTAATTTTCAGATGGCGCCGACGAACCAGAAAAGAAAAAACGACGAACCTCAAGTTAAAGATGGCAATTTTAGGAAAGAAAGAAAAGCGTCAGGTGGAGTAAACAAGAAAAAGAAGTGGATCCCACACAACAAAATTTTTGAAGGCAGCGTTAAAGAAGGTATGTATCTAGTTTGTTCTTTTTTTCACCATACTATATTACTTAATTTATTAGCTAACCGTTATTGGGTAATGTAGATTTGGACTAATTTGTAAAATAAGGTAAACGGAGTATAATGACAATGTATTTTTATTCAATTCATTCCCCATACTTGGTTATGTCCAACCATAAACTTCAGTGTATATCCATGAATGTATTTTTTATTTATTTTGAATATAGCTGACACTGAGGTTAAATTGCACGTCTACAGATTGTCAGTTGGGTTAAATTTGAACTTTTACTGGGCCATTCTAACATGAATATTCATTTATATAGAGCAGTTTCAAACTCAGGCTCTCTAGTGCTTATGCTACATAGCTTTTAGATGTGTGTTTGTTTTAACATAGACATTGAATATCCCCGATTTCTTTTCCAAACTTTAAAACTATCCTCTCCTAAAGAAATTCAGGATAAGCATTACAACTTCATTATGTTTCCCCCCCCCCCCCATCAGGTCAAGGGTTTGCTTTTAAGAAAAAGGAGAAAGTCAGACATGAGTACAACAAACTGCTGAGAAGGGAGCGTAAGAAGAACCCCAAGGCCAATGTGGTGTACAAGGAGGAGTACCCAGAACACCTCAAGCATCTGTACCTGGCAGAGGCTGAGCAACTGAGGAAACAGGCTTGGGAAAACAGAGTGAACAGGAGCAAGCTAAGGATGAAAGGACAGATGAAGGATGGACCTGAAAGTAACGCTGATGTTCCTGATACAGACTTACCTGGAGGATCTGAGCTGATGGACTCTGCTTCTGGGAACCCTGAGCCAACAACATCGGAGCAAGAAAGGTGACAGTTTGGTCTGTTATAACACAAATCCTGTACCAGAGGTAGACAATCAGCAGTTTGTTTCTGTGTTTTCAAGGAGTTTGGATGTAGTGTATGTGTCATATTTATTTGAAATATTTTTTGGCATGTAGGATTCATCATTTATTTATACAAATGTGAAATGTTTCTCGGTTAATTTGGGTTTACTCTGTGTGTGCTTGGCATGAACTCAGGATTTTCTGTTTGTACTTTGTGGTATTTAGTAGTGTGATTGGAAAAAAAAGATTAAGAGTAGGTGCTTCTGAATTTCTTAACCAGAAATTAATCACGCGTACATTTCTTTTTAGTTTTCCAATAAGCAACCGCATGCGAAAGAAAATGCAACGGAAGACATCTTACCAGAAGACGAAGGAGGAATTTGAGAACGTTCAAGAAAAACGGAGACTAAAGAAAGAGGTGAAGCATATGCCTTACTTATTTAATGCTAGATGAATTCGCTGACCTTTTGTGACTTTCATTCGATTTCTTACTTAACAGGCATACCTGAAGAACAAGCAGCAGAGAGAAGAAGCCATTCAGAGGTACAAGCAGAAAAAAGTCGAGACTTTCCGCCTGCTGAGACAGAAGACTAAGAAAGGACAGCCGAACTTGAACGTTCAAATGGACTATTTACTTCAGAAGATCCAAGGAACTGATAAATGACTCCTCTGCTTGAACTGCCTCCCCGAAGGAGGGCTGTGATTTTGTTCTCTGTTCGCCTGGAATGACAAATTCTCAGCTGTAACTGAGGAAAAACCTTTACATCTTATGTTTCAAGTTATTTTGTAACATTTGTGTGCAGTGGGACTGTCAAACCACCAGATGGCACTGTGGTGTGGAGATATGTCTTGTTTTTTAAGTTTGTTTCTTGTGTAAAATAAAAGAAAAGAAAGCACTTTTTTTTCCTTTAAACTAACACAAAATCATTGTTTTTGACCAATAAAACACCAACAATCAACTCCTCAGTTGACTGTTGGTGTGTGATTTTACTTTTCCACTGTGAGTTAAATCATTAAACGTTCAAGAAATCGTGATTTTAATTTGCTGTCATCAAGCAGATTAAATGCTCTCAGCCTACAGAAACTAGAGTTAAACCTGCGCTCTGCTCTGTGTGTGCATGCGGCGGCTGAGCCCAGGCTGAAAAGCCTCAGGCTGCTTCCTCATGACTTCACATGGTTGCAGAATGACTTGTTGAGCAGTCCTCTGCAAGACTGGACTTCCTAAATGCAGAACACGCTCAATGCTTTGTTGATATGAAGATTAGAGGAAGACTTCTGCGCTAACAAGTCAAGAAGGGTAAGACATTTTTTGTTCTTTTTTTGGAGTTTGACAGAGTTCCATCTTGAAGGTGTGAGAATAAATAACTGTCCATGATGTTGAGAGTTGGAAACATTAAATTTAAGTAATTTAAGGTAAATCATCCGCATGCAGGGACTCGATTTATTTATTTTTGAGGGAGTCGTTTTTGCATTGTTCCTGTTTTCTGTAAAGCTGAACATCTCTCCAAAAAGCAAAGTTTTTCTTAAATAAATCTAAGTGCACGCAACATGTTGATTTTATGAACTTTACATGGTTTTGAATAAGTGAGACTACACTCCCGTCCTGAAGTGAACAACTTTGTAAACCAACAAGCGGAAGTGCAACACCTGTTGAGGAATCGCCACCACAGTTTTACAGGCATTATCCTGTCTTGTTCTGTATGGTGGGGAACGAATATGATCCTTCACACCACATTTGTGTATCTCTGAGCTGTTTTTCTTGCACAGAAGGGAAAAAAAAGGGAAGTACTGTATAGCTGCATGGTTATGTAACTACATTTATCCATTCCTTTACAAAAAAATCTATCTTTTAGCACTTTAAGACATTGTGAGGCAAAAATGAAGCATGAAATCTAACTTCTTTTTTATTTTTTTGTTTTGTTAATACAGAACCCTTTCCTAATTTGGAGCACATTCACAACTTGTCTCCAGGCCCATCATTCTGGTGCTGCGTTTTACCTCCAAGATCATGGTGACTGTAAAAGCTTTGGGGGGTTTTGAGAGGGAGCCAGTGAAGTGAAGTTTTCTTTCTTTTTCCCTATGACCACCACAGAGGTGAATGCCGTTTCCCACACATTGTGTCGTTGAAGAGTGCCGGGCATGGAGGAGGAAGAAGTCAGGGTGAACGGCTGTGGACGGAGAGGGTCGGAGTGGGGTCACATCGCCCTGCTGGATAAGACCAAGGAGTTCTTTCAGACCTGCGACGTGGAGGGGAAAGGCTTCATCACCCGCACTGATATGAGGGTGTGTTTCTGATCGAGCCTAACCTTTTATTATGACTTTAGCTGGAAATTGAAAGTATTTTCACTAAATCTGGTGAATGTAAGAAGTTAAATCTCTTTTAAAAAATATACAGATAAAGTTGATCAGAGGTTACTTAGCAAATCAATTATAATAATATCTGGGTAAGTATTCATGCTCCTTTAACATTTTTGTTTGGCGTTTCTCCTGTAAATAGAATTTCTGATGCCGAGTTTAAATTGCACCCAACTTGAGTCTTTTTAGTAATTATGGAACTTCTGAAGTCAATTGGTTATTTAGTGGGGTGGAGGACAGAAAGGGGGGATGAAAACTAATTGAATTTTCATTTGTAGCATGTTTTTCCAATCCATTTTCCACTTTGTGCATGTCCGTCACATAAAATCTCAGTGTACAAATACACTGAAGTTTGTAGCTGCAACACGACAATGTGAAGAAGTGTAAGGGGTGTGGACACAAAACTTTGAAAAGATCGTTTTTTTTCAAGGATGAAAAAAAAAAATTCTGAACAATCTGGATGCATTAAAGCTCTGCTGAGAAGAACAATAGGTGATGTGTTCACGCTTTTATCGGCGACACCATTTAGTCTCCTCTTTGGCATTAATAATGGTGAATAATGAGCAGGAAACACTCAGTGACACCCCTTCAGGCTCTGTTCTGGATTCTTTTTTTTCCATTTATAATGAGTGGGAGGGGAGGCACATTGCCCTCTCAGTGCACCCAAACAACCCTAGAAGGGCTGGAGGAGTACCACTGACAAAAAGCTTTATGCGTATCATAAAGCTCACTTACACACACACCTTAACGAAGACGCAGGAACTTTACCTTCAATAGCTGTTAAAGAGCTGAGTGTGGCTGAGCTACATTTTCAGGTGATTCTGCCTGGATTTTCAAGCACTGAAAATCTCTGGGAACAGATTTAAATGCCTCTAATATCACTTTACAACATCCTCAGGAAGAACAGTTTCTGGTAAAGCTCACCTCCAGCATTTTAAAGTCCCGTCTGTTTACATTGTTCTCCCAACAGAGGCTCCACAGAGAGCTGCCCCTATCTGCTGAGGAGCTCGAGGACGTGTTTGACTCCCTGGATACGGACCGTGCTGGTTACCTCACGCTGGAGGCCTTTTCCTCCAGATTCAGTACGTTTCCTCCCTTCAACAAACTTTCTGTCTGCTTCAGAGAGATCCTCTTCAGCACTCACAGCTTAGAGTCCTATTAGAACTGAAGGAGATGAATAAACCTTATTGCCAAGTTGACACCGAGCAACAAAATGTGTCTCTTACGGTTGTTTTTATGGGAAATATGCATAAAAATAATTTCTTTCTTTTGAGGCGTGTAATTGTTTACAGAGGGAGTGTGTAGTTTAGCAAAGGAGAAACCCTGCCCGCAAGTGAAAGTGACACAAAAATGTTATGTTGGATTGTCTGTTTAACTGTGGCGTAAATATTTATGACGTAAAAAAATCCTTCAGAACGTTAAGCTGAAGAAAAACGATGCAGTAAATATTTTTACGTTAGTCCGACGAACCCTCTGATGTTTGCTGACAACAGTACACACCTAAAGGAGGGATTCAACCTGCGTTTCAGAGGAGTTCCTCCAGTCTGGAGTTCAGAATGTGTTTAAAAAGCGTAAACTCAATCCAATAAAGCATGTGTTCGATAGTTTGAAAGCCATTAGGGTGTAAAAGCGCGGAAATGTGTGGGGAGAGTGGATTTTAAATAAGCCGTGGTGTACCCGATTCAGTTGAACTCTGAAACTGAATTAAAAGCGGCTTTTACACCAGAGAAGTTTGTAACAATCCTCAGATCTTTAACAGCAGAGGCCTGAATGATGTGTTTCAGAAATAGATCACCCACACACTCAAATACTGGAATGTGTCCCGGTCCATTCAAACTTTGAAATTGTTTGGGTGTACTTCAGGTCAGTTCCTGCACGGTCGGAGAATCTCTGTCACAGATGACCAAACTCAGGCCCCAGGGCCCGTCCTTAAGGCTAAGGAGGCTCTTTACCAGAGTCAGTGGGAAGCCAGGCTGTCGGGGGTAGAGGACGAAGAAGAGAGGCACTTCTGCATGCTGCTGGAAAGTCTTGGAGCCAGCAATGTGTTCGAGGAGTAAGCTTTTTCCACCTTTGTCTTGTGGCTGCTCTGCGTTTATTAACAAAGTCCATCATGTCCAAATGCATTTAGCAAATCCCTGCTCCCCAGTCCAGGTGAGGTGCGCAACCTTTGGGTCCAGCTCAGGCGAGACGAGCCTCACCTTTTGTCCAACTTTGAGGAATTTCTGGCCAGGGTAACATACCAAATCAAAGAGGCCCATCAGGAAAAGAAAGAGATGGAAGGTGCCCTACAGAGGTAAGAAACTGCATTTTTTTAACAAGGCTTTTCCAAGAAAGCTGAAGGGAAAGAAACACTTTTTTTGTTTTGTTTTTTTTGTTAATGGGACAAATAAATCCATATTCTTTTACTTCGCTCTCATTTAAAATCCACTGATTATTAGTTTGGGTTTACAAGTAATTCTAAATCTGTGTCAGTTCACCTACCATTGAGGCGAAGATTTGGATTTATGATTATTGGTAGTGCAAGACGACATTGGTATTCCTGAATGAGTAATAAAAATCACTATGGTCTCTCCTTCCCTCCTCTGTTTAGCAGAACAAAATGTTCTCTGGGTGAGTAGGGGGATTATGTAAAATTGCAGTTGTTTTTGCAAACAGAGCCAGCATCGACTGTGTATAGAATTCCTCATGGCAACAGATGGTACACTGCAGCTTTTCTTCTTTACACTTCGCTAATTAGCTGTTTAGAGTCTTGTTTTTGTTTTGTTTTTTCCCAAAGGGGTGCAAATTTCTGTAAATCAGTCTGTAAGTGTGTCGACATAATTATTAATACCTAAAGTGGGAAGTAGCAGAACCTCAAGCAGAGCCTAGAGAATGGTCTCTTTTTTTAGCTGTTTTTTTTTTTTCTTTTTTTTTGTGATGCAATCAAAATGACTATAGTTATCTCTTCGTTCCAGGAAGACAGCGACACATGACAGCGAGATCCGCCACTTGTACGAAGAGATGGAGGCGCAGATCAAAAATGAAAAAGATCGACTTGTGCTGCAGGTACAGGAGCTCAAATACAGAGAAATAAACTGTCAAACCTGCATACCTTGTTTATATAAACTTTTTTTCAGATTTGTTTTTTTTTTTTTTTTTTTTTAAAGAAGCGTCTCTAACTAATATGAAGACTATTTGTGATCCTTGTAAGAGATTTTCAAAATCATAATTTTTCTGAATTTGAGAATAGATATAAAAATCTAATTTTTTTTTTGTTTTGTTTTGTTTTGTTTTAAATTGGTGCATGTCTTTTAGGTTGGTTCTTTACGTTTAGCTTTTATCTGCTTGTGACCTTCGAGCATTTCTTGTCTGACCTGCAGGACTCTAAGCGCCTTCAGGTGCGCAGCCAGGAGCTGGAGCACCAGCTGTTTTCCAAAGAGCGAGAGCTGGAGCAGCTCTTCCAGAAACAGAAACGGGTACGTTGATGCACACTGTGCCTGGCACATTAATCTCAGGCATGCCTAGTTACAGTACTGGACACCTGGGGAACCGGAGACTGCGTCTTATTTTATAATAAACATCACTGTCACCACAATAAAAGGAAAATGCCTCCTGATAGCAAGCAGTTGTGGCCATTTTTCCACATTTGCTCCAATTGTTGCACCTTCAGATTTGATCGGTGCCAGGACTGTGATGTTATTGGACTGATTCAAAGGATTTTGCTCTTAATTGATAGGAAAACATTAGCTGTAGAAAGCTGTTTGATCTCTCTCCTGCTGTGTCCTACAAACTCTGCCATGCTGTAGGATATTTGCTAATAATCAGGATTTGACTCTTTCTTTGTTCCAATTCAATTACAGGCAGCCTGCTGAACCAAAATGGCCTTTTTTCGCTGGACTGGGGATACAGTTCATTACATTAATGTTTTTGTTGCTACAAATCTAGAATTGGTCTTTCATAAAAACAATTTAAATATTACTACATCTGCATTTTAAAGTAAAAGGCAACAAAAACAAAAACCTTTCTTTTTTTTTTTGGACAGTTAGAGCTCCAGTGCCATGAGCTGAATAGCGAGAGGCAGGAGAGCCACGTGGAGAATGTCAAGCTGAAAATGACCAACGAGGAACTGTCCAGAGCCCTGGAGAGCACCAGCCTGGAGCTCTCTCTGGCTCAGGAGCATCTGGCTCTGCTGCAGGAGCAGGCGGCCAGGCTGCATCAGGAGAAAGAGATGTAGGTAGAAACTCTTTATTCTTAAAGGTTAGTCTTTTGTTGCTGTTTTTATTTTTTATTGAGAAATCTGTGGTGATGCCCATCCTGTTTAAGGGAGATGTACAGAATAACTGAGGGCCTCCAGAGGGAGAAACAATGTCTCATGAAGCAGCTTGACCTCCTCAGGTGAGACCAGCAATTAAATGTATGAGACTTAACTAGATGGAAGCAACTTGAACAAATGCCATGATCCTTCCAGAGAGATGAACAAACACTTAAAGGATGAGCGAGACATATTCAGCGCTATTGTAAGTTCATCTTTAAAAATATATTTGCATAACCAGACTGATTGAAGATAAACTTACGTAACCTGTTGTGTTTATTAAAAAAAAAAAAAAAGCCACGGACCTCACTCAGAAAAAAGCAGAAGCAGATGGAGGGCCTTGCTGACTTATTTGATGACGAAAGTCAACCAGCAAAAAGGTAATCCATTTGTTATCATATTACTGCTGTGAGAAAACTTACTCTTTTGGGATTGTTTTCTATGCTAACAAGAATTTACAGAATTTTGTGATGTGAAAAAAATCATATAGAACTTGCAAAACGTAAAACATTTCCACATTTTGTTACATTAGATGTACAAACCTGAATGCCCATTACTGGGGTTGTATGTGGGAAACCATGGCAAAGTACATTTTACACATTTTTCAAATGTGAAAAATGTTTCAAACTGTTTAATTCAGCCACTTTTACTCCGACTCCTCTAAATGAAATCCAGTATAATTCTTCTTTGCTCAAAAAAATTTTACTCTAGATATAGCTTTTCTTCTCCTTCAAAGTGATCCATTAATTTGTGTTGGTCTGTCAGCAAAACAATAAAAAGATTGAAGTTTGTGGTTATGATATGAAACATAGGGAGGTTATGCATTGCTTGGAGAGGCTCTACACAGTGAAGAAAACAGAGGAAAACTGATTTGAAGGACAAATTAACCTGTCAATTTAGATTAGAAGAAATAAATAATTCAATATGCAGATCAGAAGCATTCTAGGGCTTTGGCCTGCAGATATCTGTGCCAGTCATCTCAGTGTATCCTCTGTTTCTCCTCTGTTCCTAAAGAGACCCTCTGCTGGTGGAAGGGTCTTTCCAGTCTCTGGAGGCCCTACCCATAGAGCACCTTCAAATCGTGTTTGTTGCTTCCTCCTCCTGTAGTGAAGACGACGCTCCCGCAGCTTCTACCGCCACGACTGTCTGCACCACTGCACGTCAGCAGCGACCTGCTGCGAAGAAAATCTCAGCCTTAGCCAATGGTAACATCTGCCCAGGCCCACCCAGAGAACAAGATGTGAAGTCAAAGCCCAGAAGGACGTCCGCTAAAAGTGCTACTAATAGGGAAGTGATGGGGAAAACCAGAGAGAGCTCAAACAAAGGGGAGTCTGAGAGGAAGATGAGTGGAGAGGAGGAGGACATGCTCGATGAGCCAACAGACGGCTGGCCGCTTCGCCGGGTCATCTCAATTGAGGAAGACCACCTGCCGCACCTTCTTCAAGGTGAACCCCAGCCATTACTGCACCAGCTCAGCGAGGAAGATGATGGTTATGAAGAGGAAGCTCAGAGCGAGGCTGAAACCAGTGCCGTAATGGGTACCGATCTCAGTGCTACGCCTCTCTCAAGACACTTCACTGTTCCTACTGAAAAGAATCCAGTGTCTCCAAGATGCCAGCCTGTTGGGAGGGAGGCCAAACCAGTGAGTTTACTGCTTCCGTTTCTCTCAAATGAGTCATTACAAGTTGCAGCCGTTTCAGTTTGTGAAACAAATACAACACTTTTCATTATCCCCAGAAAGCAAAGGAAAGGGCCATGTTTGCCCCGGATCGTCTGTTTAAGGTTGTCCTGGTTGGAAACTCCAGTGTAGGCAAGACGTCCTTGCTGCGCTCCTTTTGTGAGGGCCGTTTTCACCCGTCCACAACTGCTACTGTGGGTGAGAAGAAAGACATTAATGCTGCGACCATGAAGCAGACAGAGGTTGTATGTTTATAGATGTTAACAAAGAAGGTCTGCGGGTGAATAAGTATCACATGGAGGGGCTTATGAAGTCACACTGCCTGTCTTAGAGCCCCGACTCACATTGTACAGCAGATTAAGTGACTCCTTGTGAAGTTTTTAAGCATGCTTTCATCTCTCACACTCGGTTATCCTCATTCCCCCTCTTTTTCTGGTACAAGTCACTTGAAGGTCCTCTAGTGGCCGTTCTCGATAACAATCTTTTGAAAATCAAAGTATATACATTACTGCCCACATTTCTTGGCAGCCCTTGTGTAGACGTGTTAAAAACCACAAAATAACTCCGTGCTGTATATGGCCTGCATTTGTGTAGTGCTTTTTCAAGTCTGAGGACTCCAAAGCAGTTTACACTACATTCAGTCAATCATATACACATTCAAGTTGTTTTATTTACTTTTTTTTTAACAAGCTCACTGGTGGCTCAGCTGTCTGTATCCCAAACAGTCCTTTAGATAGAGGTAATTGTAGCCTTTTTAAAGTACTTCTTATAGGTGATCAGAAATTCTAAAATAAGCGCATCTAAAAGCTAAACGATTATTTTTTGATCAGATCAGACATTGATCTAATGGTAAAAAATACATGCGTAGAAAGTTTGATATATCCTACTTTCTTTTACCGTGGGAGAACTGTGATGCTGTGATCCAAAACAAATCATGTCCTTATAGGTAAGACTAAATTCTGACCTATTATCAAAAGGGAGCTATGAAAAACACAGCAAAACAATCAACATTTTTTCTCCAGGTGGTAAAAAAAAAAAACTATCTTAGTATGATTTTTTTTTTTCCTTCTCTAAAATAATTGGAGGATAATAAAAGTTGTATTTTACTGAAGATTTTCAGTGTGAGATTAAGCTACTGCAATAAGAGGTGAATATATTTTACTGCTTTACTCTTTACTAGCCGTGCCAATAAATGTGGCCAACACTGTGTACTCTGTTATGTAACTGGTACATCAGTGTGATATATTAATATGGAATACATGCTAAACCTTCTTCTCACTAGGCATTGACTACAGCGTGAAGACGTTAACACTGGACAATATGCAAATAGCAATGCAGCTTTGGGATACTGCAGGTCAAGAGAGGTGAGTTCATTTTGAGATGCAAACGTATTCTAAGACCTGTCATAGACGCTAAAATCATCAGCTAATTAACTTATGTACTATTAATGCTACTAATGAACGGCTGCAATCCCAAGAAAAGGATTATGAGACATGGATACTTGCAGATTTTCGATGTAAATGTCAAGTGCAGTGTTTTATACTCTGCCTAATTTGTTCCAACCTTTACACAGGTTCTGCAGCATGACCAAGCAGTTCTTTCGCAAGGCTGATGGTGTGGTGTTAATGTATGATGTCACAGTGGCGGAGAGCTTCACAGCTGTCAAACCCTGGCTACTGAATGTCCAGGTGGGAAACTTATCCTGGAAAGCTTTACGCAACTGGTTGTTCCGATTTGCTTTCGGGTCTTTATTTGTTTTCTTTCTATTTCTCACTGACGTTTAAAACATATGATTTACTGTACTACAGAGTAAGTACAGTAAGTACATGTTTAGGGACCTAAACATGAACAATAAGTCAGAAAAACCTCCAAAAGCATTGGACTTCATTGAATTTAAAATAAATTTAGGACTTCATTGAATTTAAAATAAATTTAGGACTTCAAAAATGTCCAGAAATATAATAACTTCACATGTGGAAGTTCTTTAAAGCCCTCCAAATTGAAAGTGCATTCACTATATTCACTACAGGTTTGAAACAAAGCTAGTTTAGTGCTCTTCACAGTGGCACCCTGTCTTTTGTTTCCCCAGGAAGCAGCAGGTGAGGGGATACCCATTCTCCTGCTGGGCAACAAAATGGACATGACAAGAGAGAGGGAGGTGTCTTCTAAAGATGCACAGCAACTGGCTTTTGTAAGTTTACATGTGCCGCCAGCATAATACATGTTTTAACCTTTTCTTACTTGTAATGAAACAATCAGTGTAATAAATTTCCTTTTTATCTCTATGTGGAAAAAAGAGACGCATGTCACATGATTTCACATCTTTTTCCTTTTTTTGCCCGTCTTCATTAGGAAAACAAGGTGATGTTCTTTGAAGTCAGCGCCTACACCGGCAAAAATGTGACAGAGTCCCTGACTCACCTGGCCAGGTAAGATAGTAACTTTGAAATTACTTATATTATTACATTAAATCAAATTATTTATAAATCCAGTGGCTCAGTATAAGCTGGAGTGTAAATGGAAAAAACAGAAATGCATTATGTGTTTCAGTTTTCACCAGAGGTGATATGAGTGATGGTGCTGGCACTGTTGACTCATTCTCTCTTCCTGCTCTGCTTGTAGGATTTTAATGGAGCAGGAGGACACGGTAAGAGACACAACAGTCAGCCTCAGTGCTCAGCCCATTAAGAAGAAAGCCTGCTGCAAGTGAAGACACCCATCCTTGCAAAAACAAGGACAGATTGAATTTCTGACAGCAGCAATCCTACAGAATACAGAGTCCTACATCAGTTTTTGACTGTTGCACAAAAGCAAAAAAAAAAGAAAAAGAGAGAGTAAATTAGATGTTGAACTGCTGTAGAGACCTCACTTTAAAAGGGTTTCTTTCAAAAAGCTATTTTTATTTCAGTGAAAGAAAAATATATAAAAATGTAGGTGTGAAAAACTGTATTTCTTGAAAAAGAAACTGGTGAAAAACTGAAGCTCCAAGAGTGTTGTCTAACTTGATGAAAAACATGTAAATAATGCTTTTGTTAATCACAATAGTGTAATGTGTAAGATTCAGAAAGTATTTAATTGTTAATTAGTTGGTAAAATGTGTGATTCAAAACCAAATCACCCTGAAAACCTTTATTAATAATAGGTTTTCCAGGCATGTTCTGTTTTCTGCTAAAAAAAAAACAAAAAACAGTGGGAGAAAACAGAAAGAGAAACCGCACACGGTTATTTCACATTTTATTCATTATCACATCCAACTTTGTGTCTTTTTCAATTTTCATAGGTCTTCCCATTTTCAAAAGAATGACCTAAGACATATTGCATCAGTGTTTCTTTGTTATCTTAGACATTATCGTGCTTTTTTTCTGAAGCCTACACAGATTTTGTTCTGGGTTGGTGTCAATAAAAGAAATATGTGAAGCAACATTTTCTATATCTCTGGAATTGATACCCAACGCCCGCTCCCCCCCCCCAGCCACCCCTCAGTCCAAAACCCAAAACCCACATGATGCATACAGGGAACGATGACTCACCTTACTTTCTAAGCAACGCAACAACAGAGCCTGTCTGTGGAGTCCCATGCAAATCCAGTCTCCTACTTTACAAATCACACCTATGCTTATGGTATTTAAATTTTTTTTTTTTTTTAAAAAGAGTAAATTTTCTACCCTGGCACAAATTTCTATATTTCACTTATTTTTTTCGGTTTTACTCTTGCGTTCAATTTGACATTATTATTTTGACAATGCAACATCCCATGTTAGTTTTTAATTAACGAAATATGTGGTAATGTTGACTTGAGGATAATGGGCCAATAAGTACATAATTTCCCAGTCATTGTTGCAATCCATTAATCTTAATTGAAACATTTGCCCTGAGTTTAAATTACTTGCTTTTATTATTATCTGAAACCACAGATGTGACCAGTAAACCTAGAGACTCTTTACACAGTAAGATTCTGTTAGATTCTAAAATCACGTTTGACGTTTCCAATTTGCACACAGTAAATAATCATTTCAAAGCTTTATGTTTCATAAAAAGAAAATATCAAAGAATCTCTTAAGAATGAGGAAAAAGTCATGTTTTTGTACGGCGTTACATTCAACAATGGAAATGCAGTTGTTTTTACGACTCCTGTCAGAAGTTTACATATGTTTGTCTTTTGGATTAATGTCATTTTCATTTGGTGCTTTTAACAAATTATGTGAACTGATCTTTGTACAGGTTGTGTTGATAGCTACATAATTTTTTTGTTGTCATTTTTAAACAATAAAGCCTTGGTCCACTAGTTTAGCGTGGATTTTGCTTACTGGTAATCCACGATGGGTCAAAATTACACATGCAGGTTCAAATACATATCCAGCATTTGGATGCATGTGTCATCACAAGTTGCAGAGAAACAACAACAGCACTACTGTGGCAAACTTGTGGCATCATTTTGTCTGAATATTTAAACAATTTTCTTAGAGTAGACCCAGATTTTATTAGCTGTTTTTCTTGCATAGACCCATATATTTTAGATTATTCAAACGAATGATGTGTTTCCATAATGACTGTATGTAAACTTCTGACCGGGGCTATCTGTGACGGCGCTATTGCTGAGAAAAGGTTCTACTCTCATCCTGGTTGCTTCACGTCGATGCAGACTCGACGCCATCCAGTAAGACACCCATTTGCTTCCCACCCTGATCAGCTGGACTGCTTCCTGGACAGCCTTCGTCCTCCAGTTGTGTCCAGGGGGGTCTCGAGGCGGATCTGCGCCGGTGCCTTTGCTTGCTGCTAGCGCATTTTATAGTCGTGAGAAATGGCAGCTTCACATAGTTGTCCTTTAAAATCTAGCTCAAGGGTGAACTCCAGGTCGCGCTGCAAAAATGCAAAGCAGAATTACTTGAAAATAAAGCAAAACTCCAACATACGAGTAAAAGCATAGAAGCTGACTCAAATACAGTGATCTAAATGACATCTAGACTCATTCATTTTTCAATTAACATAAAATTATGCAAGCCATTAATTGAAAGAATATGTTAGCGGAGAATATATATATTTTTCTATTATCATAATGTGAGTGTTTTCATGAGATAAAAGAAGCTGGTCAGAGTTGACGAGATGGGTAAAGCTTAAAGAAAACCTTTTTAAAGTCTGTACATTGTGAAATGTCAGAGCTTTAGAAGGGCCTAATCAGAGTCTGGACATAAATACAAATGAGAATCGGTAGTGAAATTGTTTGAATTAGACCTTTAATCCCATGTGACTGAGCTTGAGCTAAGAAATATTAAATCTCTAGAGGTGGAAAGCAAGTACTTCAAGTTCTTGTACTCCACAAATAAGTCCTATATAATAGTATATAAATTATTGTTGTATTCCATAAGAATCTCAATAAAATCAGCACTTTTGAGTCTTACCACGTTCTTTTCATTGGGTCTAACGGTGATACTGCCAAAGATCTCTTCTCCTTTCTTGACAGTTAAGTAGTCCTCTAAATAAAATACAGTCTGCTTCCAGTGTGTGCTGGGAGCATCTGGAGCTGAGGAAGAAAAAGAAAAATGTAACTCAGAAAATAAATAAATAAATGAGAAAAGAAAACAGGGGAGAGAAATTTGATTGGTTAGTTTATTAAAAGAAGGCAAGGGAAACAGAGAGGGGATATTGTCTTACGGGAAGAAAAAATTGCACACTGGTTCTGGCAAGCTCTAAACTGCCTTGGGCTTGTATACATGGGATTTCTTTTTTAAAGCATACTGGCTGACATCCACTCACCCAGTGGGAGAAATATAAAGGTGGAGAGGAGAGAAGTCCTTCAGTGATGCTCTGCCTCAGCCCCAACAGGCACAGCCAAACATAGAACCTCCTCTACACGATATTATGTAAGCAACTGGTACGTGAATGTATTAAAATAGGCTTACATAACGGCTTACGTAGAGTTGAGTGGTGATTCCACTGGCAACAAACACTAGTTTGATTTGTGTAACTTCAGCAGAGTATGGCCAGGAGCAGAGAAGGTAAAGCAATTAGCGAAACTGCTGCAAGGTGGTTCGGAATGTGAAAGTAACAGGTAGAGGATTTCTGTTGAAACCTGCTAAAGACATCGTCATCACGTACATGTAGGAGTACGCATAAAACTGAAAACCAGGGGTTTCTGTAATCAACACGTGATTGGAAGATGATGTAAGTTCCCTTTGTGTTATTTTTACAGGAGGTTTGGTGAAGTGGGGGAACTTGTTGGTGTAATTTAGCTAATGATACTTAAATGCCCTTGCATCTTCATATTTAGTTTTTGATAAAAAAAAAAGATAAAAATTCAATTGATTTGGCAATTAAATGTATTCACCAAATGTTAAGGATGTGTTACATTTATTCAATCTCACAGTAAAAATTTTAGAAAATTCCAGTCTTTAATTTGAGTGAATTCATCTGATGAGAAAAAAAAAATCCAAAAAAATAAAATAATATAATAGGTAAATTAATGGTGCAATAATTGTATCTCGCATAATTTTGGGTTCCAGAGGTAGTGTATGATGGACCTAAACTGCAAAAGTATCACATATATTAAATAAGAATAAAAAAATTATTTAAATGTGTTCAAATAATCAGAATTTTTACCAGATTTGTAGATAGTCCTCTATAAATCAATGGGTTAGTTTAATTTTATGGAATATTTAACACATAAAGACTTTATATTTTATGACATTTCTATTTCCAACAGAAAAAAATGTATATTAGAATGATTTTGTTCCAGTCTCACCAGTGGAGAAGCCTGTCTTTTTGTGACATTTGGTGAACTCCATATTGAAATAAGTGACCAAAGCGTGAACATAGTCGTTGCGCTGGATCTGCAGACAGAAAGCCGAGGTGAAGGACAGGTCCTCTGGCTTCACAGTGTAGATGTCCACCTCCTTGAAAACACACACAAACCATATTTGCCGTATTAAAAACTGCCACAGAGATGTCAGTCCCCGTCATTTTCAACCGATTCGGTTGATGCTGGAGCAGTGGGACACAGACACCAGCGCTTGCCGCCTCCCTCACACATGCAGCGCATGTACACGCCAGAGCTGCTTCGATATTCACCACGATTTTTGGTTCATGTGCGAATTTGCGTGCGTGAAAGCCCACAGGTTGAATCACGGCTGGATAGTCAAGCATGTTCACACTACACATGCTGTGTGGGCGTCCTCCCTGGAGGGAGGTTTTCTGAGGCTGTGTGTTATATCAAGTCCTGCCTTGTGGATGCGTTGCCTCAGAGACATCTTTGACTTTTCTGCAACTTGCTGCACATCTCAGCGGGCCCGAAATAGAGAAAGAGCAGTTATGTCCCTCCGTTGCCTCGCAGAAGGTGGTTTACATGAAAGTACACGGAGGGATTTTTACACTGAGACCTGTTCATTCCGCCCAAGCAGCTTTACATCAGCATGACAGATTGTGATTTAACACCTTTGTCCTCTCCAGTAATACCAGGACCATATCTTATGCAGTAAAATGGGGGAGGTGAGAAAAAAAAAGCCATGGGAGTGACTTTGTAATTTAAGCCTGTGAAGAATGACTGACAGCACAAATTAGGATAGTGGGAGATGGGGGAGATATGAGGCTGAGCTCTGAATTTACACGTACAGGGCTCTGCAAAAGTATTCATACCACTTAAACTTCTCTGCATATTTGTCATGTTAAAGCGCACATTTCAACTATTTAATTGGGAATAAAAGTGGTGGGCCAACAAAAGCTGGTGCATAATTGAGAAGCAGAATTGGTTTTCAAAATCGTTGACAAGGAAATATCTGGACAGTGGGTGCATATACTGTATTTTTGGACTCAACACTTTGTGGAACCCCTTTTAGCTCTACTTTTGTCACGTCTCTACAACTTTTACAATTAAAACGCCAGCCACTTTTTACAAAATAATACGATTTTAGGAATGTCAGGTTTTCATTCTTAAATTGCTTTCATTGAACCACTCTTCAATAAAAGTCAACTTTGCAGGGTGCACAACTAGTCGCTGATTTCTGCGCATCTCCTCCAGAGTTATCACTGTTCTAATGATAGATTGAATGGTACTTTGTGAGATGTCCGAGGCTCAGTATGCTGCTTTATGACCTAATCCGGCTTTAGTTTTAGGTCTTCGAAACTTTATCCCTGAGCTGTCTGAGACGATTCTTGGTCTGCATGATGCTGTTTGTTCTCTGACAAAACTCTGAGGTCTTTACAGAACAGCTGGATTTATGCTAATCGTATATGACAGACTTCTAATAATTCCTTACGTCAGATTGTTTTTGGGAGTATCGGAATAAAAGATACTTTGTTTGACATAAAAGTTTAAAATATTTCCCATTTTCTTTCCACCTCGTGTTGATCTGTTAGCTGAGATTTATTTAATTGTAAAGAATTGTGTGGTTATAAAGTGAACTTACTTTTGCAAGGCAGTGTAAGAAGTCACAGGGAGAGATCGTTGTCAGATGAGCTCTTACTAACTAATAGGCTACCAAGATTCAAACCAAGCAGGTGCATCACCTTTTTGAATCAAAAATTGGGAGTCCCATTAATCCAAGTGACTGCCACTTAATGTGATGTTTCATCATCATACATGGGGAGAAATGGAGGAAGGTCTTCCCATTCACTTGTGTGATGCCTAATGCTGTTTAATTCGGAGATTGAAAGAGGTTAAAAACAAAGACAGTGTTGGAGGAGCAACTGAGAAGCAAGACAGAGAGGCTAAGAAAACAAAAGCACTGGATAATCCAAATCGAAGAAATAAACAAGATGGTGCAAAGCAGATGAAAGAAGGCAATAAAAGAGGAAGCTTTGATAGAAGCTATAGTGGACAAACAACAGCAGAAAAACTATCAATCTCTCTGAATGCTCTCATCTTCTCTTCATTTGGGAGATGAAAGACAAGCCAGCGTTGTATCCTGGAGGAAGGAAACAGACCTGCAGCCTATTACAACTTGCCAGAAAGCTCCATTATGTACTAGAAAATAGCCTTTGCAGACATTGAGCACTCAGAGATGCTGGAAGTGATATCTGTCGGTGAATTTCCAGAATTTGAGCACAAAAAACATACCACCTGGATGTGTGCCAGAATAATAGTTGTTTGTGTGTGTGTGTGTGTGTGTGTGTTGTTGTTTTTATACTTTTGTCAACGTGTGACAGAATTTGACTTAAAAGACAACAAAATATGCCCAACAGCTCTTTCTCGGAAGCGTTGCATAGACATTCCTACCTTTATGAGACAGGCGTTGGTCACCACCTGCTTCGGATCAACCACATCCACCAGAGGTTCTTTGATGGCCACATTGCGAATGCAGCTCATGTCGAACCCATATACGTTTTCCCACCCTGCACAGAAAAAAACCCCAACACATTTCTTACACACATTTCCACAGGATGCACTTTATTTATTTATTTTTTTGCACGTTCAATGCATGCTTGTATTGCTTAGTTCTACTGGTTGCTGCTCAAAGCCTTCCGCCCAGATCAGTTTTTCTGACTGTCTAAGCTCAGAGTGAAGAAAGAAAGGAAAAAAAAAAACATCATTAAAATAAGCTCCAGCCTCCTCCAGTATGTCTGGCAGCCTTGCTTTTATTATAATTTGGACTGAAAATGCACCAAACAACCTTTCCCTCCCCCAGTCCCTCTGTCCCTCCACTCCACCTTATTTTGTCAGGAGGCCAGACGCTGAGAACGTGTGGCTGAGGAACGCAACACCAACGCGTAGCTACTAAAAATAAAAATCTGAAGCTTTCAGATGGACTCAATTCTTTTGGGATTAGTGTGAAACGAATGCGCCTCGATTTTGATGTTTTGAGATGTAATAAAAGTGGGCCACCTGTGCGGTGAATGGAAAACTCAGTAGGAGTTATTCAGTGTCGATGCTAGACTGAGTGGCACCTTTTAAAATTAGCGCTTTGATCTTGACCACAGGTTTAAACCCGGACCTCTGACTGCGGCAGGTATTTGAGCACATTCAGAGTTGGGCTCTCTGCAGGAAACTCGGGACTAATCTACAACAGAATTTCTTCTTTTAGCTAACCCCAGGTAGTATAAATTTGCAAATGCAATCAATATCTGTTTGTTCATTTCAACAATGTAATTCAAATTCGGTGGAAATTATATATTTTAAATGTTTATTTCCGTTAATGGCTTGCGGTTAATGAAACCTCAACACCCAGTTTCTCAGAATATGAAAAGGGACTTGGAATCAGGGAAATTTGGATTTAATTTCTCTGCAGGACTCGACTCCTGCTCACATAAGCAAAAAGTACAAATACCAGCTTTAACAACCATGCTTAGTTGAACAAATCGTAGCAACGGAAGACGAGAAACACCAGAGACAACTATGTAGTAGATCTAAAGGCTACTTTTTAGCAACTTGATTTTCTTTAATATCACAGCAGAGCCACAGACTGAATACATCCATGCCATGCTGCATTGATGCAGTAACTCGAACAAAAGAACCCCTGCCCAAGTACTGTGTGGATGCATTATATGGCATGTGGACATTTCTATTTTAAAAATCCTTTATTGATTGGTCTTTTGCAATATTCTAATTGTCCCCAAAAAATTTTATTGATCTTCATAATTGTGGGTGTAACTAATCTCAGTTTTATGTTTTGAACAATAAAAAAAAGGATAAAAATAACTTTTTGGATTTTTATTAGTGAAAATGTAGTTCATCACATGTTCATGTGAGAAACACGGCTGTCCTATATTTATTTCTATGTCCTTAACAGCTTCCTACACACCCGTAGCATAGTGGACGCTAAAAACAGGACACTTCTTATGGGACTTAAACCCTACGTTTCTAGGTGAAAGTACTTTGTCCTCTGTAATCCTCACAGTGGCCTTGTTTTGCTCCATAGAGCCTCAGGCGATCTGTTCTGAATAGACACCTTTACAATTATTTGCTACATAAAAAGACGGGACCTAATTCCAGTCACGCTGAAAGAAAAAAACAAAAAAAACACACTCTTGTTCTAGTTGAGTTTGAGTTGTGAAGGTGCCTCCTTGCTCTTTCTTATCGGGACGTAACATCTGCTGCAGATCTGAAAATTCTTCTTCATTGTTAATTAGATCCCATATTGATCACTGCAACGCGTTGTTTTCATCACTCAATAAAATCGTCCTTCACCACTTAAAATCGGTTCAGAATTTGGCAGCTAGTTTAAATCAGATCTGCTCAGTTTTAAGTCCAAGTTTAATACATACATACATATTTACTTTGTGGGTGATTACAATGTTCACGATCTTCACCCTTTCAGTTAAAACTTTGTTTATTCTGTGCTCTGCTTTTTATGAATGTTACTGTAAAGCACTTTGTTTTCATCTGTGGAAACTGCTATATAAGTAAGTAAAGGTAGTTCCTTAATTACTAGGTAAATACGAAATATGACCATTTTTGTGACCTAGTTCTTTAAAAAAAAAAAGTAAAACGAAAAGATGAACAGAAGAAAAGATACGGGGATGCAAAACTGTAGTATGAAGGAGTGATACTTCAACACAAAAATGGAGGTAGTATCTAGTTAACCTGGAGCTCCAACTTCGTACTTTCTCATAGTTTCACTATGAAACACTCCATCAATGGCTAAAATGTAAATGTACTCGCTACACTGAGCCTCGCTAATTACTGCACACCTTGGGACCTGTTCACACTTGGCAGAAAATGTTTTAAATGTGGATTAGAACATGAATGCCATGTAGTATTAGAAGTTATGTATGCAACAAAGACAAAAAGAAAAACCTCTTCAACTGATTCAAATACTAATTAACATGGTTTTCTATTTTGTTTATTTGTAGGTTTTATCTTATGTCATGAATGTGTATTTAAATAAATATTCAACCTTAAATTTACGAATGCCAAGGCTTCAGCTCTTAGCCAAATGCCAGAAAAATTTGATTTTTAAAATTATTATAATTATATCTTTCTAAGTCAAAGACTTACATACATGCAAGTATGAATTAGCTTTTATCATGGTCATTTCCATGGAAATATCAAAAGTTTCGTGTGACTTTCTCAGGCAGCTGATAATCTGACTTTAATTGTATTTTTGCATATTTGTTTAAACAGATGAGTATGACACTTGACCACAGGATGACCAGAACTACGTTCACAGTTCTGTTCCCAATGCATTGCTTTTGATTTTCTCACGATGTCACAACAGAAACGGAGTGTTTGAGGCTTTGCCTGAAACTGTGCCTCACGTTAGTACGTGGTGATTGTAGTTCAAAAGAAAAAAATCCTACTTGGTCTCCCAACTTGAAAGGCTGGGCAAACGCAGACTAGAGTGCTTCTGGCTCCCGACGTTTTCTCTCTTATGAATTTGAATAAATGATTTTGCTACATGTAAAATCTTATTCTGGTATTTAGCATACAGGAATTGTTTTGGTAGTCTTAACAGACTTTAAAGAGGAGAAGTTTAGTTTTGATTCATTGTCAGACGATAATACAGAATATGTAAGTAAGATTGACAAAGATTAAGCTCGAGTTGGGCTCCAAGAGACCAATATTTTTTTCTTTATTCAGACTTAGAGTCCTAAAGTGAAGACAATTCCCTCCGACACTGACTTCACCTCCATCACAGTCATTCATTCGCAAAGCAATGTTGGGAATCAATCATATAGCTATCAGATGGTGGCAAATCCTAAATAATTACTTACAATGAATCTTGAAATCCTTATACTGCCTGTCTTCAATGGCCACCACATAGAGAGCTGCTCGGTCTGGGAACATCAGGCCTCCAGGCTTCTGCACAAAAGACAGACTTCAGGCATCCAGAGAAGAAACACAAAAGGCCATCCGTCATTTTCATTGTTCGCACACCTGGCATGTAATCTAGGATCACATGTGCTGGCTTTAAAGGCCTCCAGCTGTTCCTGAGGCCAGCAACTAAACCACTCACGCATAACCTGAGCATCTGGGCATGCACACCACACAGTAAGCCCTTTACTTCATCACCGTCTCATCTCCTTATGTGTCAAAGGCCTCATTTGTCCAGTCGGGTGGGCGAACATGCAAAGCCTTGCATCAAGCAGCGCCACGATTGCGGTCTTACCAGCCACTTGTCCCTGGCGAAAATGACGGTGTTGAGCATGGACTCGTAGAAGAGACAGTAACCCATCCACTCGGAGACGATGATGTCCACCTTCTCCACGGGGAGCTCCACCTCCTCCACTTTGCCCTTGAAGATGGTAATGACTGTACCGTGAACAGAAACAAGGCAGCAGGAGATAAATTACTTCCCAAATTTCTTCATTCCCGTAATGCAAATTAAGAGAGATTCGTGCTGGGTTTGTAACCTGGGGTAAAATAGTTTTAATGTCTTGTTTTCTCATGCCTTTGATTCCTGCGTTACGTATTTATAAAACCATATATGTATTTTTTAATTGTGTTTTATTTTTTTAGTATGTAATAAACTAGCTATCAAATCTGTAAATAGAGGAGTTGGTACTGTTTTTCTCAGATTTAAAAAAAAAATATATCCTTTTCCCACAAGCAAAATAGTTGGCATGTCACAATTAAACAGTAACAACTGAATTTTGCATAATATTTCAGGTGCAAAACTGCCCTTTCTGCTGCCCGTCCACCATCTGCGTTGCACAGGGTGGGCTAACAATGGAAATAAAACCCTCTGAGGGAGCCAGGATTGATGCCAAAGACCATGATTATTTGACAACGGAGACAAACTGCCAGTTAACCATCAAGAACGGTGACTAATGCTGTGGAGCGTGACCACGATGATGGAAATATGCAAACGATTTTCCACGCTCCTTCTAACCCCAGTGCCATTGCACAGTCCCACAGTCCAAACAGATGGGTATCTAAGCACTGGAAAATGGAAAATCACCTTTGACTCACCGTTGTGTAGGTGATTGGACTTGATAATCTTCTCTGAATATTCAGATATGCTTGAGCATTCGATCTGCAGGAACAAGTGCGAGATCACACACCGGGCATAAAACAACAGTCTGTTCGTGAAGCTGTCAAATGTTTCTTGAAGTGTTTACACAATGCGTGGGTATATATTTTAATGAGACATGCACAAGTGGGAGACGCCGAGCTCTCTGCAGAACCCCTCTAGCTTCGTCACATTCTGTAGGCATTGCAACCACAAACTTTGGTTTATTTATTAAAATCTGAAGTGGTTGATAAAGTATAAATTGATACACAATCGAAGGAACTTGTGCGTTTTCATACCAATTTAGACAAATTTTATCTGTCGGATCACTTCTGACAAACTAGTTGCAGAGGATTTTTTTAGAGGCGCCTGATTAAAGGGATCTCAATATAAAGAGGTAATGCACTCCATTTTCTTCTTTAGTAAAAAAAAAAAATAGACATGTATTGAAGTGGATTCATAAATTTCCTTCTACTTCACTGTTGTTTACCATATTGTGTTTTGACACTTAAAACTTCTAGAAAATACACTGAAGCTTGTGACTCTGATCTGGAGAAAAAATATATAAAATGATTTAGTTTAGCAACTCCCCACAGATTGGTTTGAGGTGAGCTAAGTTACATTAATATTTTGTCATTTATATGAATGGTTCTTGCTTTTATTTGGGCAGCATCCATCCATAGAAACACCAGGAAGGACGCCACATTTCTTCATGTCAGAGCAGCACAGTGATGCTTACATGGGCCTCTTGCTGTAATACTGAAAGGGAGAATTTAATCAACCTTCTCTAATCCATCTAAAAACTAATATTCTGTCTGCTACAAGACGTAACCGTCATTAAGTGTAATGAAGTTTCTAAATCAAACCTGCAGCATCTGACAAAATGTACCTAACCGTCTGCCTCAGATAGAATCCCTTCATGATAAACATCTGCGATCATTTAGTCGGTGTTTTGTCTTAGGAAAGATTCACTCTCAAAACGGAAAAGCAATTCATCGGAAAACAAACTCTTACGTTGATGTTCCAATATTAAGTTTATTTTCTCTAGAGCTGATGTTTTTTGTTTTCCAATAGTTTTTGCATTTTTAGCAAATACGTCTAAAGTGTCTCACAGAAATATTGCTGCCTTTCCCCTCCCCCCTTTTGTCATATTACAGAATTCAATGGGATTTCACATGACCTATTACTCTTGATGACCCAAAATCATATTCAGCACCGTCAATTTCCTGCAGAAGTCACATAATTACTAAATAACGTCTACCTGTTGGTATGCTGTGAACTAAAAGCGTCGTGAAGCCCAAGGAATATAGCAGACAGGCTAAGTTGTAGAAATGTTTAAAACTTGGTTAAGCTACAAAACCAAGCTTTGAAAATCACATTGAGCACTGCATGGCTCAATGTGGAACAATTAAAGGCAGTTTGTTGCACTAGATCATTCCAAGATGACTCCAAAATGCATGGCATACTTTTTCTCGCATTCTTGTTTTTAGTTTTATTTGAGAATTTGTCATTTACCTTCCCCTTAATATTTAGCCTCTACATTGTGTTGGAACGTCACATAAAATCCAGTGCACATCGAGGAACTATGTAAATCATCAATTTTGATGGGTGTCCAAACTTTTGGTCTGTACTGTATATAAGATGTCACATGCTATTTAAATGTGTTTTATGACTTTGTATTTTTCAGTTTTTATGATGTACAGCATTTTGAACTGCTTTGTTGCTGACGTGTGCTATATTGATTGTGCTAATTTGATTGATAAATCTGAATGAAAAGCTTAATTTAAATAGCTGCAATTGAACAGATACAATGTATACAGTATTCTAGTATATCCTGTTTTTTATACAATATTGCATATACTTGTAAACTAGTACAGTACATAGTAATGTGGATGACTGATCTTTGAATCTTGGCCAATAACAGTTTCAGAAGCTGTTTTGAGTTTCGTGCTTCCTTGTCGGGATTTACCAAAAACGCAGTAAGTGTTGGATTGCGGCATCTATTTGTGGACTGTAGGTGGATCTATTCGCCTCACCCCATACACGTGTTTGGCACCAGCGTTGGCAGCAAACATAGAGAGGATCCCTGTGCCGCTGCCAACGTCCAGGACGATCTTATCCTTGAACACATGCTTGTTGTGGTACATGGCGTTGCGGTAGGTCAGCGTCCGCACCTCGTCTTTCAGCATCTCCTGTGTTGGAGATAATAATGTTAACAAAAACATATGTGACCCAAACAGCTTTTTCAACACTGAACCAATGACACGCTCAAGGAATAGCTTGATTCTCACAAATACAGACACAAGTTTGCATGTATAAGCACATTATTGGCTTCTGTGTGTGGAGACAGACAAACAGAATCCAGGCCAAAAGCCTTGGTGACAGTCACGGCGTCTTGAAATAGGCAGGAGTACAACACAAAGCCTTTGGGGACTGCCTGATGTCTATCTCCCTGAGCTCATTCACAGATCCCACTTTCTTTCCTATCTTGCTTTGAACTCTTTAATCAGGACACACTCTTTGTCTGCAAGCACACGAAAAAGCTGACCCACATGCTAAATATGGATACTATTTAAAAAATAAGGGAGGTGGGGGTCTATACGTCCCCAAACTTTCTCACCATACTTCCCTCACACGTCAAGGTCATTAGTTAGGCTACTTACCCTGTAGTGCACTGCAGATAGACAGGCAGAGAAAGTTTTCACTTTTATGGAGTGCTGATAATGGACTATTATGCAGCCTCTGGGGGTCTTTCGTGCTAGTTAATAATGAAAAAGCCCTTTCTTTTGTGAACCGAGACATGCTCCATCAAGACAGATATTTCAACAGCCCTCCATTTTCTTCATCATGTCACTGCTAATGCATATACCTCAGCAGTTGGCAGATGGACAGGTGCATTGTCGCAGATTTTTGTCGGATTTAAGGTAACGTTTTGGATTATAAGATTATGAACTGCATTTTTATGGGTGAATCAGGCAGTTGGTGTTTGATTTTCTGCTTACAGAAAACATAAAAGCAGTCATTTAAGTTTGAGTTTTCTGCAGACAAAATGCAGTCGTTTGTTTTCTAGACACAGACTATATATACTCTTGCAGGAGTATTCGTTGCATTCCCACAGGATGACACTGCCACCACCTTGCTTCCAGATAGGGGTGATTGTTTTAAGGTAATGTTAGTTTTGCACCCTTTTCAGATTTGTATCTGTAAAAAAGCAAATATGTTTCACTTTCTCCCCACTTTGCAATTGCAAAATCTCTCCCTGATTTATGTTTGTCCCAGTGAAACAAACAAACTTTTTGCAAGACCCTGTGGAAGACATGGGAGTCTTTTCATGGAAGTAGAAGTTTTAAAATAACAGGCTTTATTTTTTGTTTGTTTTTACATATCCCGCTGTCAGAGAGTCCAATTCTAAGCAATGAAACTCGTTGGCAAAGTTTAACAGAAAGAATCTGGTGTCATTCTTCTACTCTAATCACACTGTGCTTCCTGCTGTTGGCCTGGTCTGCGTACCTCGTGGATGCCAAAGTGGGCATAGGAGTCAAAGTAGTAGTCCCTTGATGTCATTTCTTCCGGGCTTATGAACTTGGCAATCTTGCCTCGTCCAGGACAGGTGGTGAGCGCTGCTACATGAGGCGTGTGAGGAATGCAGGGCACATGATGGGTTGTAGGCACTGGTTTCGGCAGAGGGGAGGGCTGTGCAGAGTGGGAAAGCGGGGACCTGACAGGCTGTTGCCGCTGTGAGCGAAGAAATAGAATGACATGAGCTTGGTTAGGTTTCTGTCAGAATTTAGATATTAGATAGAGCAAGGGGACAGCCGCAGGAGCAGGAGAGTGAGCAGAGAGGTTCTGTAAATATGTTGATGTAATGAAGGCTCTGACGGAAGCTCAGCACCATGAACTGTAGCAGTGCTGGCTTACTGTGGACAGCTATCTTGGAGCTTTTCTCCTGCATCACTGGCAAATATTTTAGCTGACTTTTTAGTTTTATTTATTTATTTATTTATTTGACCAATTCTGGTTAAATAAAATATTGGCAAATATTGTTTGTCAATGTTTTCAAAAATATTCCTATCCAGCAGTGACTGTGAATGTTTCTGTAGTATAAAAAAAAATTACATTGCATGGTATACATATTTATAATGCATTATACTAAGATAAAGTCTCTCAGAAAATGTACTAAACGTACTGAAAGTGGTGAAAGATGCCAGCATAGTAGAAGATCCTAAAGCTGCTGTGGATTGGGATTTCCCACTTGACAGAGCTCAAGGACAAAAGTCAAATGGGGAAAAAAAGGACAAAAGACTAAAATAACAATCTTGCTTAGCTGTAGGTTGTTGTGTTTGGGTTTGCCTATCATTATGTTCACTGATGATTATTTTCAATATTTGTTTACTGTTATGTACAATATATGTATCGTTTATTTCTGGAAACATTTAGTACTATACTGCAGGGGGAGATAAAAGGTCGATATGAGAGATGAATGAAACAGAATACAAGCTGGGAAGTCCGAGATAAAAATGTTCATTTTTAGCACAAGTATATCTGCCCACATCAATTTTATAGCATTATTTCATTGTACACAGTTTTGACTCCTTATATGCTATTATTTTGTCCCACCTGTGCTACACGTAGACCGTGTTGTACACATTAAACCCTCTTTTAAAAATGCATGTTAAAAATATGAGTCTATTTTTTTCCCTCTAGCAATAACTCCTGTATGAAAGTGCTAGAAATGCAATGGCTGCGATCTAATTCTGCACACTGCTGGGGCAAGCCGGTAAAAGACGCAGGTTCCGTTTCAGCACCAAGGACAGCGGACATGCATCCGGATCGTCGCCTAAAAGCAAAAAGATTCTCTACACACTATATCGCTCACTACCGTTGCTGTTACGCGAGTCTACGGATGTACTTGCAGACTCAGCCAACATCTGCAGGACACTGAAAAAAAATCAGCCCAGATTCAGTGATGTAGCCGTACATTACTGAATGCCGAAACTAAAAATGCACATCATTCTGAAAATTTTGTCACAACATGTATATATATATTTAAAAAAAAGAGCAATCTGAGAGAAACCGGGTACAGGACACCACAAGGTCCCCTACCTCCGAGCTGTCCGCCTCCGCCATCTTCCGCCGTAGCAGCAAACACCGCGACGAATGCCTCAGTCCCATGAGAGCCGGCGAGATTTAGGCTTAAACTCTTTTAAGTGCCTTAAATCGTAGTAAAGACGTGTCAAAAAGGATGAAAAGCCTCGGAACATATAAACTGAGGGCTTTTAAAGATGAATAAAGTCATGACACTAATCGTATAGGGTTAACCTGTCGTCATCGATACAAAAGTTATGAAGTTACACGATGAATTCACGCGTGGTGAAATGTTCTTTAATCCATAGTGTGAATGTGAAAACAGGTTGTTTTAGAGGGAGGACTCAGTGTGGGAGGACTCGGTGTCTATTGGCTGGAGACAGCGTGTTGCGACTGGAAGGTTGTAGGTTTGATGCCAGCAGGAGACTCATCATCATCACCATCAACATCATCATCATCATCATAGCTCCGTAAGATGCAGAGTGTCACCCCACAACCTAAAATCCAGTAACGTCCCAGAAACAAAACTCCTTCAACGTCTCCTGCTCTCCTTCTGACGACGTATACGGCACCTCGAAGAAACTGGAAGTCCTATAATAAAAGTCGCGCTATTTCCATCTTCTTTCGCAGAGGGAACTCCTGTTTAAGTGTACTTAATCCGTCTGGGGAACCTCAAACCGCTTTGAAGTGCGATATGACAAGAAAGAAAGGAGAGAAAAAAAGATGCCAAAACAAGAAACGGTGCCAGACTTCCTACGCACTCTGAAAACTAAAGGTCTCTGCGACTCAGTCACTCAGAGTCGCTCTTTCTTTCTTTCTTTCTTTCTTTCTTTCTTTCTTTCTTTCTTTCTTTCTTTCTTTCTCTCTCTCTCTCTCTCTCTCTCTCTCTCTCTCTCTCTCTCTCTCTCTCTCTTTCTTTCTTTCAAGAAGATAGATTAAATATAGTACCCCGTGAGATTATTCCCCACAAGAAAAATAATACTGACGATAAATCAGAGCTAAGTGATGATGTTCGGGTTTTAAAATACTAAGTTTTAGTCAATCTGGAGAATAGAATTCTGCTTTTAGTTTATTTGTGTTGATAGCATTACTAAAGGCACAAGACTCGAGCTGCTTAGCTGGAATCGAAGACTGACCCTACTAATAAAGACTTTTAACCCTGCTAAGAAAAATGTTCAGTGTTATAAATTTACATCAAATGTACAAAACATAACCACTTAAGTAACCTATTTTCGGGATTGCAGACCCCATCCTAAACTTGATAGCAACTAAAAGGTTTTGTTTTCAGCCATAAAGAATACAAGCAAAGGTATTTACTAGATAAATAAGCCTAAAAATATGTACCGGTAAATAAAGAAGGAAAGAGGGAGGACTCAGTGTGGGAGGAATTGGTGTCTTTATAGTCAGAACAAACAAAAAAAAGAAAAAGTTGTTTCTTACTCAAGAGAACAGTTCCCTATGTGTATTGTGAACACTCTAGAGGCGTGTGTCCATGGAAGCTTATTTAGGGAGCAAAGATTTTGTCTTTATTAAATAACAATTTAAAGCAAAAGTAGCTAAGCCAAACTGACTGACATGTTTTTCCAGAGGTGACAGACTATATGTAAAGTGATGTTACAGAAACAACAGACTCAAACTGGTGCGGGGGTTATGCAAACTCCTGATAGCAAGCAGCGGGGTCTCCAACGCCCTGATTGCAACCCCAGTTTTGATACACTTTATAAAGGGACGTCTGTATTCATAGCAGCATTTCAACCTTTCACACGATTCTGTTTCTGTGCGGGATTTGTACAGACTGATGACATAGACATGACCTTGAGAGTCATGGCTGTGTCACAGGGGAACCCCCTTGGTGTGGTGTTGATTGTGTTAACACTTGGGTCACTTCGTGGAGTGATGGATTCATTACTGGGGATCTATTGCTCTTGAGGATGCATCGTGCCAACTGTGGGTCATGGGATCTGTGTTGGGTTCTGGTGGGGACCTCTTTGTCCTCAAAGGGTCATCTCACCAGACGGGTTGGTGTTATACCCTCCCTCCCTTGGTGCTTCTAAGTTTCAGTCACTTTTAGTTGAGCTGATGGACGCCCCGCTGGTTAAGGGCTCTTGGGGGTTTCCCCAGAGAGGTTCCTAAGACTAAGTTTTTTTCCAAGTGCAAAGTCTTTGGGGCAAAAGTCACAAATCTTTTGTCTCAAGTCAGAGTCAAGTCTCTAATGAATGAAGTAAACATTTTCTCATCAAATCCATGACATCTAGTTCACCTCTTACTCTGTGTTGGTGTAGGTTAGGAATCCAATCATGTGTTTATCCTAAGACCTAAATTACCAGATAAATATTAAGTTGCTATCTTTCAATATTTTAATATTTATAACCAGTTACCATTTAACAGTTTAATCTGCTACAGACTGCCTTTGTCTTTTATTACATGAGATAAGAGCCGTTACTCAGACTCAAGTATCACAATCAACTCTCATGACAAGTGTGTTCTGTCTGAAGTCTTACATTTTTGCAACTTCGGTGTCATGTCAAAGTCTCAAACTCAAGTCCAAATTTCCTTCCTCCTTCTTCTCCTTGCTGTTGGGAGCCTTTGCTGCCTGTAGCTTCAGCTCCAGGATGACCGGGCTCCTGGCCTGACCTGTGCTGAGGGGATGTGGCCACGACGCTGGGTTCAGCGGTTTGGTTCCAAGTCTCTTGTCCGAAGCTACCTGGCCGTTGCTGCTTTTGGGTGCTGAGATTTGCGAGGTTTCTGTTGACCAGTAACATATGAATTGTGTTTTTAATTCCATTATCACTTAAATGGATCAGCCTTATTCTTTCTCCCACTATCCTCCACCTTGTGAGAATTATCTTTGTTTATTTCCCTGCTTGTTTTTAAATTCACCTCAAATCTTGAGTGCCTGTGAGCCAGGAAGTCAGCCTAAAAGGGCTGTTTTTCTTCCCTCCCTCTAATTTTAGATAATCATTGTTATGCCCTAACTCCTTCATTTTAGCTCTAGTAATTAATGCTTTGTTTGTGCTAACAGTTTGGGTTAGTTCTAACAGCTACCACCACGGCCTTCTCTAACACTCTCCAGGCAGTGTGAAATATGAGATTTTATCAGAGATGTTTTTTTCTCTACTGACCCAACAAAAACACAAACTTCTACCCTTTGTTATGATCAAGCACAGGCCGAGAGTATGAATAATAGGAATTTATGCAAAGACAGTAGCACCATTGTTGTTGAGAAGGTGTGAAAGGTAGGTAGTTGACTTAATTTCACTGCTAATTTTAAACCTTATGTACCACAGAACTATGAAGGAAATATTATATCAGTGCATAAAAACCACAAAGATTCACAATTTACAATTATTACTAAACTCCAAACAGTTGGTCCTTTCAAAATCCACAGAATATTGTGAAACAATATGAGTGAATTGTCAATTTTCATTATTTCATGTAACAATTTTAGGGCAAACTGGCAGAGTTTTACGATACAATTGCAAAAATTCAAAAAGAAGGGTGGACTGCTCCTAAGTTTCAACTTTTATTTCTGGGGAGTCACAATATCAGTCACAAGTCAGTAAGGATACTGAATTACCTCGATGTCAAGGGAGTTGGATTCTTTTTAGAATGTTTCTTTCCTCTTTATGTCACTATTCTTTTAATTCATCTTTTAATAAACTTGTATTTACAAGGGCAAATATTTTTTGCAGCACTTAATGGGGTGATATAGTTGTGATTTTGCATATGTACACTAAGAAAAAAATTGTTTACAGAAAATATAAGGACATAGTGATTTAATATCTTTTATCAAATCTGTTGTAAGAATGTCACCTATTGGAACATTACGCTGTTGTTTAGACTACAAAATAAAAGGAATGTTAAAGTAAAACACTCCTCAGGCTTTTTGGTATGAAATGTGACAAGGTTCACCACATAAATAACCGTAGCTCTGCCTCACAGGCATTTATTAATCTGTAAGCAAAAAAACCCCCAACATTTTTATTATACAAAAAAAAAAAAATCGTATTCCTGCTAAAATTCAAAATATTTGTGCTACTTTTTGCCTCCAGTTAAGCTGCATTAGGTGACTTTCAGGAACAACACTTAGATGTACACTGTCAAAACACAGTTTGACTTCAGGTGCAGCAGGCTTTGAGTTTGTTTCAAGCAGTGTGATTCACTGTAATCATTTTTTTCCCCCTCTGTCTTACACTGTTACTGTTTTAGGTCACATTCCTCCTATCGCTGCATCGCAGAGCATATTCTCCTCCAACTTCCATCGACCTCATGTTCGACTGACTGAATCATTCTAATTCAATTTTCCACCTCATTAAGAACATTGTGTGGCCTTCCAAGACGTCCATGAACCACAAGGTTCAATGAGGCACTTTTATTAAACTTTTCGCACACCAGTTATACCTTGTAAAAGTTTTTAAATTCTCATCATTTAAAGCCACATTCATCTAATAAAGGCTTTATTGAAAGCACAAAGTTGTGCAAAAGCATACACCTCCCTGTTAATCTCTCAGGTTTTTATGCAGTGAAAAAATAACATTTTGATCAACTATTTTAGTTAAAACAAGATACTGATAGACCCCTGTCAGAAACACCGTTGAAACTAAATCAAAATGCGCTTTACCAAAGTTTTCGGTATTACGATATACACACCTAGGTAATCAGGTCATTACATCTCTGAAATTGAAACCTTTTTGTAAGGATTTCTTGTAGTCTATTTCTTTAGATCACAAAAACTTTAAAGACATATTTTTTTTTTGTTTTTATCTACACTGTTCATCTCACACATTCAATATAACATCCAAAGATTCTGTTAGACTCCCAACTTGGAAAAAAAAAAGAAATGTTGCCTTAAAAAGTGGCCTCATATCCTCACAATGAAAGATAAGACCCAATATCAAACCAGGTTTTAGTCATACTTATTGGTGAGGCTCATTACCAGCGAAGCTTAAGAACATCAGCCCACGCGTTGCATTCACACTTGCAGCACACACACGCACACACACGCAAACCGGTGTGGAGGCAGGAGCACACAGGAGTGAAAGCAGTGGGCACACTACTATTGACTGGTTTGCAAGCTTAATAAAGCTGTTAACATGACAAAGGAAGTGTGGATATAATCTGTCAGGCTTTATTTTAAACCATTAAGAACAAAAACTGTAAGTATGGTGACATCTTCATGCACAATAGAAAATGTTGGAACTGGCCACAGGAGAAAAGGATTTTTCTTTAGACCTTTTCATATTTAACTAAATGTATTTACAGGTGTAGACAACTTTAAAATAAAATATCATTTAATAAAGCTTTGATTTACATTTTTGGATCAACGTGTCTTTAAAGACCCAGTTGGAACCGTTTTCAGGTTTCTGGCAAGGGCTGAATCATTTGTGTTTGAAATGTTTCAATGAGTTTCTATTGACATTAAGTGTAAGTAGCTTTCCTTCCTTTGGAAGGGAAATCGCCCCACAGCATAACATATCCTCTACTGTACTTAATGCTGGGCATGTGAGGGTTTTTCATGTATTTATCTTTAAACTAACCTGAAGAGTGTTTGTTGCTTCAGAAGTTCAATAATACCATCTGACCAAAACATGGTCCCAGTTAATGTCTCGGTAGAGTTACATAATTCGATAATAGAACAGGAAAAGCTTTCCCCTGGCATGTAGATAGTGATGAGGAAACCAGAAGTCCTAAATTACTAGAAGTTTCTTGAATGTCTGATCAGTTTGATAAACCAAAGCAGCAAACTCTTTCCCGTGCTCCCAAAAATGTATCTAATTTATTAAGATACTTCAGTTACTATTTGTTCAGTTATTTATTGTTTACAGCTTTTCCGAGAGACGCAAGGGAAATCACTTACAAAAAGCTTTTGCATTTGATAGTGCAATAAAAAAAATCAGCTTAGCATTAAAAAAATTGACTACATAAAACTCCAAATCGGAGCCTGTTGAATTGACAACGCTGTTTTATACTTTGAGGTAAAATGATGTTGCAATTTTTCCTTCCGAGTTACCCTTTTCTGTATAATTGGGATGGGCTTAGCTGTAAGTGTGGCCTAAACTTTATTCAACTTTATTCAACCTTGGCACAAGTTGTCACCTCGTCAATGCTTCTTTTTTTTTCATACTACCATAAGCAGATGCAAATGGAAACTTGATTAGTGATGGGAATGTTTGATTGGCTGTTCGAGTTGAAGAACTAAAAATGTTGACTTTCTCTCTCACAAGACAAAGTGAATCAGATTGTCAGAATTAATCTCAGCCGGTCGAGCACACATGTGTTGGCGCCAGATTTTAAGGGACCCCACTAAACAGATCTTCACATAAAATTACTGTCTTCACACAGGTTTTAGAAGAAGGTGGGACGTCACAGCAACCCCTTTGTCCTCGGAGAACGATAAAAATTTTGCACATTTTCTCTTGTAAAACACTTAAAAACCAATCTCCCAAAAGAACAATTATGAGTTCTGATGGTAAATCTGGCATCCGTTCGTCTCAACTCTCATTTCTTTTGAGAAATTGTCTGGTGCAGTGCCATGTTTCTCTGCTCCATCTGCTGACAGTGAATTCCCATACACAGATTGCTTTTAGTTCACATTTTTCTTTGGTACTTAGTATATTTTGCTGAGCTTTGAGATGGAAGCATTGCTCTAAGCTTTCACAGGGATGGTTTTTCTAATTTACTTTCAACAGCCTCCGGGGAATTCCGTGATTTTCATTCAGGATCGGTTCTTCCTCTTCTGTCAATTAAAAGTAGCAAAGAGGATGCACAGTAGAAACTCTTTACAATGTCAGTTTTCCCAGTTGAGGATTTCTTGTCTTTGGGATCATGTTGCATAAATAATTGCCTTGATAATCCCTTGTAAATAAAGGGGCTCAGTTTTTAATTAGGTCAGGTTGACATGTTCTGTTGCTTCCGGGAGATTTTGACCACAAGAGGTCAGCCACTGCAAAACATTAAGCATACTGGACAGTTTTAAAAACAAATCTTGCTTCAAGAAGCAAGTAAAACCAAAGAAGAGAAAAGAATTTAACAGCAGCAGTTTCTACTGTAGGTAGTCAAGCCAAAAAAAAAAATAAAAATAAAAATAAATCCCACAGTTAAACCGTTGTATTTTCTGTTCTATGTTCACTTGTCTGCTCAAACTGAAGGATGCTATGTTTGCTTTGATCTCAACCACTTTGTGCTTTACATGCATGCTCAGTCACGCCCTATCTCTAACTCTCCTGCTTTTTGGGTAGAGAGAATTAGAGAATCAGCAAGATACGAAAGCCCTTGAGGTGATTAACGAACCCCTGCAGAAACAGACTGCTCATAGAAATGAGCTGGCCTCAGTGGAAACTCCCTCTGCTATATTGTGTCACATTTGTGGAGAATGAAAACCAACATGCTCCAAATTCCAACCAATGAACCTTAATAATCTTGTGTTTCTGTTTTCTTACATTGGCTGAATGAGGTTTTGTTGAGGGGAAAACAATATTTAAGCCTGATGGATTGCAGTTCTTGCCAACTAATGTTGTTTTGGCAGACAGATTGTTGCCAGCTAAGTAACCACAAATGCCTTTGGCCATCGTTCACTCCTAACATTTTACATATTGAATTACTCTCTGGGAAGATGAAGCGAAAACATACTTACCATGGGGTCTGTTTTGGCAAAAGAGGAAGTCTGCTTATAATAAAGATAATTGCATTAATGATAATCGGTGATCATCTGGGTGTTGGTATAGAGGCATTTTTTCATTTTTATGTCTGTAAATATTGCTTTATATAGCTCTGCCTTATCTTCTCATTTAAAAATAGATTTCACACAGTATTGCCAGTCTGGCTGTCTTTCAGTTACACCTTCATATTAAAGAATCTGTGTCACAATAAAGGTAAAAACAAGTATAAGAAATTTCTGTCTGTGTTCACCAGTTCACCAAAAAATAGCTAACTTGTAGCTTCATCTATGTCGCAGGGGTCTCAAACTCCAGTCCTTGAGGGCCGCAGTCCTGCAACCTTTAGATGTGCCTCTGCTGCACCACACCTGAATAGAATAATTAGGTCGTTAGCAAGACTCTGGAGAACTAATTTACACAAGGAGGAGGTAATTAAGCCATTTCATTCCAGTGTTTTTTTACCTGTGGCACATCTAAAAACAGCGGGACAGCGGCCCTCGAGGACTGGAGTTTGAGACCCCTGATATAAGCACATTGGCGTTATTCCAACTGACAAGCAAGTTTACTACTGGTGGAACTGGTGCTTTGCAGAAAGTGGATGGAGAAATGAAAAACAAATAGTATCTTTAAATTCTTCAAATTTACCTCAAAACAACAGCCTGGACAAAAATGGATGGTCCTTCAGGACAATGACCCCATGCCAATGTCAAAACTGGTCTGTAAGTGGATAAATCAGACTAACAACGATCCTCTGGGGACAGTGGATGCACATTCATATGATTAGATCTGTTTCACTCATTTCTTTTCATCTCCCAGTGAAAACAGAGTGACCCTGTAAAAAGTGAAAGCCCAGGACTTGTCTTCCTCATGGTGGCTCCTACATGTGTATGTCAGCTTTATGTTACTCCAAATTTAGTTTTATTCAGTTTTATGTCAACGAATGTTGGAGACAGTATTTAAAGAGTGGCAACAACGAGTGGAATAGGAGGGAGTTAGGATCATGGAACTGATATCTTGAACTTTAATTAGATCACGTTTGTTTTGAATAAAAAAATTAAACGTATGTGGTTCTCAAAAGAAGTACATACATTTAATAAAAATACACAATTCTTTATTGAAAGAAAAAAAAAAGCCTTTCATGACGTGCGTCAGTCTAAAGAATATAGTATTTAAAAATTCGAGCTGCACTCGAACGCACCACTATAGCAAACATTGGATTACCGTGAAAGCAACAAGCTTGACCGGACAAAACGCCCACCGCTGCAGCGGTGTCCTCTAAGCTCCGGAGGGAACAGAAGGAACCCGAAGCCCTTCTTCCAGCGCTAAAACGGTGAGTATTGTTCTTGTTGTGAGAATGTGACGCTTGTTTTTCGATAAGTGTGCGGTAATGTTATTAAACTTTATCCTGCGTATCACCAACGCAGGTGTGTTTTTTTTCCGAGGATGCTCGACTGCGTATGTCCCGTGTTCGAGGAAGTGCCTAAGAAAGTTTGTCCTGTGCCGTAGAACAAAATGGATATTTTCTTAATGTTTCCGCCTTTTATGACAGCGATAGACACAACAGGGTGGTCAAAGTTCTAAAACGTGAGGGGGCGAGGCTTTTTTTCCCGGAGAAAAATAGGTTCAAAGCGTTTCTGTGCAGAAGACTTGAACTGAGCACTGACTGGGAGGCCTTGTGATAAAAGCTTTTCGCTTAAAAAGAAGAAACGTTTAGTATATTATACAATAACTTATTAGATAATTTTTATTTAATCAATCAGACTTCATTTTATTGTATAATGTCAAATGTAACACAAAGTGCTTAAAACAAAAGGTCAAGAATGCACAAAATAGTCATGAGAAAAATTCAAACTAATTAAATGTAAAAGAGGGGTTAAAAAAAAAGCATTTCTTTGTTATGAAGGTAAAAATTGAAATTCCTAAAAGAACAAATGTATTTTGTAACTTTTAAGAGAAGTATAGATGCAACATAAAATATTTTTTTGAAAAATAACCAAAATTGTAACGTTTAAGTGACTACAAAAGTTACACGTACTCATACTTAATACTGATTGACAATTTTGAATAACTAATTGACCTAACGGGTTTGCTTTAGGACTATAGAAGCCTGAACACCTGGAGACAACCGAGGCATGCAAACTCCATGCAGACGAATTGAGATTAAAACCCAGAACCTACCTTGCCAGAGGGCCACCATACTAATATTTTCCCCTAACTGTAACGGTAAAAAAATTTGTATAAAAATACTTATGGGTCAGATAATCGGTTTTGAAGATTTCCACTTGCATCGTTACCTCAACCATTGTAATTTCACAAAGGTGAAATGCACAAAAGTGCATTCTTGGATGGATGCACAAAAGTGTACTCTTGTTTTTTGCTTTAAACTACATTGAAATTTGTTGTAGAAGCACAATATAATAAATATTATAAGCAAAGAAAAAAGAATAAATAAATAAAGTGTATGGACACCTTCTATTTTGAAGGCACTATTGACTGATCCAGTCCTTGTTTTAGAATTTGTTGGATGGCTTATTGAACTTATGATGTTTTTCTTATCTTTTTTTTTTTTCCTCCCCTGCTGTCGATTTGAAGGAAACACTATAGATCAGTTTTATGGATCTAAGTGCTTTCCACTCCCTGACCTTTTATTTACAGACTCAGTACCACACACTCTTCTCTATTAATCATTCAAACGGATACGGCTTGTTCCGTGCTGTGAATAATGAAGGGTGTATGTTGTGACATAAGAAAAGACGATTCTGCAATTTTTTAATTTTTATTTGTTTTTTTTTGCCCTTGGGTTACTTGGAGATCATAAATGCATCAGATACCTTCTGTGATGTGGGAATACTGTAAGAAAGAGGAAAGCAAATCAAAGCTGTTCTTTTGTGTTTCTCAACTCAAAACATGTTAGCATGTCAAATGTGCTAAAGATTATGTAAACAATACCTCATAAATCAGCAATGAAATGCAAATTCAAATGTTTGTGCAGGAGAAACCACGAACTGACCAGATCTACTGCAGCAAGTTGCAATATGTAACCATTTATAAAACCACACTTCAAAATGTCAAATTTTTCCTTCCATTGTTTGTTTTTTCTTTTCTTTTACAGGAAAGAATAAAGTCTGTGTTCTCTGGAGCAACCTACAGCTAAGAAGATGTCAATGGCTTATAAAGATGATGAGGAAGACTGGTTGACAGTTTGCCTCAAGTACCTGCTCTTTCTGTTTAACTTTCTTTTTTGGGTAAGTGGCTTTCAGTAGGAAATATCTAAATTATGTCACTTTCCTTATGCTTCATTTTCTATGAGAACAGGTTGAACAGCTCTAGAACAGCCACAAAGTTTTGAAAAGTGTACATCTTGTCAGCCTAAAGTGAGGTTATTATTTGGGGGTTTGCTTGTAAGTGGAAAAATTACCTTGAACTGGAGCATATTTGTGAGGCAGAAGGAAAAGGAACCGTGGTTTTCAGTTGAGAAAAATCTGTAGACAGGACTGTTGTGCAACACGCAAACTTGACCTCTAGGGGAAAGCAGCAAGAAGAAAACCATTGCAGTATGAGCTTGAGCTGTTTTGCAAAGATAATTAAGCAAAACTAAAATAAAAATATTTCTAACAATCTGCAACTTTTAATAGTCCCAAAAGTTTTTTTTTTTTTTTTTTTTTTAGACAAGGTGGGGTATGAATGCAAAAGTGTGCTGGACTTTTCAGATTTCTTTAAGAAAAAAAAGTTTTACTATTTACTTACAATCTACTATAATAAAATTAGAAGTAGTTTTTTACAGCATTTAGTCTGTGAAAATTTTAATGAATTTTTTTTCCTGATATGAAGTTATTTCTGACTGGGTTTCTTATCATAGTAATGTTTCCTTAACTTGTGATATCTTTTTGTGATTGAGAAGATCTTGCTGTAGAGCAGTGTTTCTCAATTCCGGTCCTCGCGCCCCCCTGTCCTGCATGTTTTAGGTGTTTCCCTTCTACCACACACCTGGATTGAATATGTGGGTGATTAACAGGCTTCTGCAGCACTTGATGGTCATGGTTTTAGGTGTTTCAATCATTTGAATCAGCTGCTCTGGAGTAGAGGTACATCTAAATAAAACATGCAGAGCAGGGGGGGCCTGAGGACTGGAATTGAGAAGCGCTGCTGTAGACTAAGAAGGAAGGGAGGATGACGGTGAAATGCTTTCTAAGGCATTTCCTATTTGTCAGCCTGTGAACCTCCTGAGATGTGAAAAACGGATCTAGAACCTCCCTGGGTCAGTCACTCAGGATTGTTTGGAAGGAAGTAGTCATTATGTTCCTTTCTTACTCTCCAAAGTCTCAGTGCTCCTGTGGGTGTTTTTTTTTTTTTGTGCCACTTTTCTATGTTTCTCCTCAGGTTTCCTCTCTCTTTTCTCCCCTCTGCCCTAATTTATGGCCCGTTTTGTACTTTTCCACCGTCCTCTGACTCATCTAATGGCACTCTTCCTTTTCTACAAAAGTGCTGTTATATCATGCTGGTCTTTTTTTTTTTTATGTAGTTATTTGCAACACGTTTTTGAAACACTGATTACATTGTTTTTTTTTATTTTATTTTTTTGCACTTGCAGGTGGGTGGAGCTGCAGTCTTGGGTGTAGGAGTGTGGACCCTGGTGGAGAAGAGTGACTACCTTAGTCTGTTGGCCTCCAGCACTTTTGCTGTTTCAGCGTATATCTTGATCCTGGCTGGCAGCCTAGTGGTTGTTACTGGCTTCTTGGGCTGCTGCGCTGTTATCCGGGAACAGAGAAGCTGCCTTTCTACGGTGAGACACGAGTTGAAACACATTCATGAGAGTTCCTGTTCAAATCTTTACTTCTAGTCACAATGATATGAGGGGATCAGTTAGTTTTTTTTTGTCTGTCTACTCTGTGTGGCTTCTAACTTGCTTAATAATGTAACACATTACACTTGCATCACTTTTTTTTTTTTTTTTAAATAAACCATTTACATTTATTTTCTTTCCTAGCTAAATCTATCATCTAAAGCAAAGACAAAATGTGGGATGACATAAAATTGAATGCGAGGAAGGGGGGGGGGGGAAAGAGGGTTTGCTTTTTGGAATAATTAGCTCAACATTTATCTTGTATGCATATGGAATAATAAGAAACAGGAAATATATGTACAGTTCAGAGTTTTACATAAACTCACAATCTGCAGGAATTCTATATTTATTGTGGGACTTTAATAGATGAATTTGAATTTAAAATGATATAGTTGCTAAATGGATCACCATATTAAGCATTTTTAGCAGCTTGAGAACAGATTGTAACTTGTGAACTTGATTTGCATTTGTTTATGCTTGTGCTAAAATGTATTGTGTTTGCACCCTTGAAAAGTAGGCAACAACATATTGCTGCCTCAGAGGATAAATTTTTTTTTTGTCCTTTACTTTTATCAATAATTAAAACAATTCTTAAGGGAAATGTGTGTTTTAGTTTATGGGTAGTGTTAAAGATAAATATCATTAGTAAACTTGGTATTTCAATTATATTGAAGCAGAATCTATTGTAGAATCTGCATTGTTAATTTGAAATGGTGCCACCAGTAAGTTTAAGAAATTGTAGAACCATGTCCTTAATGCCGATTTTGTCTAATGTAAGGCTGCTAAAAATTGGAAAAATTGAAACATTTGTACTTGCACTCCAACTGGTATCTGAATAAATGTCTCTTACCAAGAGGCAGAACACTGCACACTTAGTGTAGCCATTAAAAACCTTCTGCTAGATGTTTAATTTTCTGACTTAGCAGTATATTCATGGATATTGATTAGTTTACTTAAATGGAGAAGTATTTTAGGCATATTTGATATATTTCCAACATGTTTGAGGGCCTTTCCAGACACCTTATCTTAGCCTCCTGTTAGATTTTCCCAAAATCATCAATAACGTGTCACCATTTTGACCTTATTGACCCAGTGTGACTTTGAGAAAATCTACAGGGATGTTAGACTAGTACATCCAGTTTGAAATTAACATTTTTGAAGTTTTTGTGAAATTATTCCAATCCGAAAGATTAATAAAGATTTAAGAGATCTTAAAACCCAAGTTATTATTCTTATGCTGATGAAGAGTGTATCTGCGCTACCATTTGTTATTTGAGGAAGATGGTGGACATGAGTAATTGATATTTGCCTCTGATGCTCCAGCTTAATGGTCCCAAGTTGCCCTTTGAACTCCTCCAACCCAAATCGTCACTCTCTTGTACATCAATTTGTGCTGCTTCTGGGCAGGTACGTTACACCTGCGCAGGAGCACAACATGGGTCTCTTCTGTGCCAACCTTGTTTTAAAGGTCTGTCACAAGATGGTAACAAATGACTCTGACGAGGCTCTCAGTGTCCTCATTATTTTACAAGGAAGGGGCCCACAGGGACAGAAGCAGGTGGGAGGTGAATGTTCTCTGCTGCAGGTCTATTTATAGGTCTGCCTATCAACTGTTGATGGATGCAGGAATATGAGAGAGCAAGGTGCTTGCAGGAGTTACAAGTTCGTCGTATAGAGGATTATAGAAATATGCTGTGTATTTTTGCTTTCACACCAGCAGCCTCCTTGCTCTGTTTATAGACTGTAATTGGGAATGAATAATGCTTGGATGGAGCATTTGCTTTTTCTGTTCTCAGAAAATTATGTTATTTTTTTTTTTTTTGTGACCCAGAGAAACTGGTTTCTGTATGACACTATTAATGATAACATTGCAGCAACAAAGTACCACTTTCTACAGGCAAGTTAATTAAGTATTTACAGTTCACAGTTGTATGAAAATATATTGGCCCCTCCTTACCTGACAGTTTACTTTTGTTTATATCTGTGACTTCAGTTTCTTCCTTTGGCTAGGTATGTTCCACTAGAGACTAGAAATCAGTCAGTACATAGAACATCTGAGCAGCCTGGTTTTTGCTGTGGCTGGAAGAGTATGTCAGTCAAATAAATTATCTGTAGTTTTCACAACGATGCATCAAATGGTAAGAATTTTAGCTTCTTGCTTTTCTTAACTTATTGTTAATAAAGTCAACTTGGCTGATCTCATATTTTGTTAATCTTCATAGATGTGTCTGTAGTGTGTCACAACATGCTATATACAGTGTTTTTGTTATTGCTTATTTTCTAAGAGTTAATTAACTAAGATAAACATCACTCCTCTTAGAAAAAAGCTACCCACATGCATGCCTGTCTCATCATGTAACAAAGCTATTTTCTTGTGTATACAGTTTTGCTCTGTAATGTTTTTTTGTATTTTTATCTTCATAGTTTTTAAATTAAATTTTCTCCTTCAAGGCTCAAAAAATCATCTGAGCTGTCGCTGCAAAATACTAAATGTGTTTTTTATTTGGCAACCATAATACACATGAAAGCACTTTTTCATAATCTTCAGCTACCAGTTTGAACCAAGTTCCTTTAAAAACCGCTTGGTCTGGTTAATGCTTGTTCCATAAAGTGACGTTTCCTTCTGAATCACTCACTTTCCCTAAAAAGGATTACCAATGCAGACAGGCTAATGAGCCCAAGTCCACCAGTTAACCAGTGTAAATTCACAAAGAAACACAGATGCCATCTGGCTGGACAAAACCACACCAAACATTCTCTTTTGAAACTGTTTATTTGTTGACCGATGCATCCCACTAAAGTGGAATTTGCCTGATTTTGCCAAGTTGATTCTAAACGAGAACAGTTGGGTAAAATGGTCATGTTATTCTCCAGTAGCTCCTGTTGCATCCCTGCAGATGTTTACTACCAGTAGTTTGGCGTTACTTTGTTGGCCCCTGTGCTAACATCTGTCTCTATAATGAGCTTTGGAGAGGTATCAGCAGAGCTGTGGTTACACCATTTTGTCCCACTCTGACAGCTAATTAGTCTAATTAGCTCTGTGTGCCTGTGTTATGTGCAGGACCCATTTTACAAATAAATGTGTTCTTATTATGTGAGCCAAGAAAAGTTCAGTTTTTATCTTGCTCATTAGGCATAGATAGACAATAACTTGTTTGGCACAGTTTCTTTCTGTGTGCCTTTTGTTTGTTCACAAGTTCAGATTTTTGAAAAATAGATTTAATTTGATATTTCAAACTGTATGAATGTTTTTGTTCTATTAGTAACCAAGATCACAGTCATTATTTGAATACTTGGATTTTGATTAAAAAGAGAAAAAAAAGTATATTTGCAATGGATTCATGCAGGATTCATCCATTTATAGATTCCCCAAAGAAATCAGATTCCACAGGCTGTCAAACTGTATTCTACTCATCTTATTTTCTGGCAGCATTGCCATCTGTGTCAGAAGTGACGCATGCAACTGAATGACAGATGATGGAAATTTATATTGAACCGTCACAATTTGAAGCAGCTTGAGCTGCTGAGAAGTTGGTTCAATTGACAACTCTGTGGATGATTGTGACAGTAAAATGTCTCAATGCTTTAAAATCCTAGGACTAATTTATCAAATTTCTGCTTTCTCCTTTTGTCTAATTTTCAGTATTTCTTCTTCCTGCTGTTAATATTCTTGATTGAGTTGGTGGCTGGCGTGCTGGCTTATGTTTACTACCAGAGGGTAAGTTCTGAACCCTGCTGACTAAACTTTAATGTGTACAGAAATGAAAGGCACTACGAAATATCTGCATGTGTAAAAGTTTAGGGGGGTTGAGATTCAACTGCAGTAGCAGCAATATATTTAATCAGGATTTTATGCGACAGACCATCTCGAGCAAAATTATAACTTTAAATTGGCAAAACAAATGCACATAATTTTTGAAAAATTTTCCACCCCCCCAAAAAAAGCATACATTTGGAAAGGTGCACTTTTGTATTTGGCCTCCTCTTCTCTACAATTGAAACATAGTGCTGCCTGCTTCCTTTGAGCATTTACCAGAGTCATATTGTGTAATTTAGTCATGGTTATGTAAAGTTGTTCTGCAAAGGTCTCCAGCTTTGTTAGCGACCAGTCATAAACACATGACAGTAACCACGCTAACACGAAAAGAAAAGATTTTTCTGTTTGTCAAATCAAAATGTTCTCTTTCTTTAATTGGAGAGGTTTCATCTATGATTATGGCTTTCAGAATTTTCACTAGTAGACTGCTGTCAGATCCAAGGGAAAATGGTAGATTTCAACTTAAACATATTTTTTAGTTACAAAAAAAAAAAAACAACTTTGTGCTCGTTGCCCCAAGATTCAGTATTTTGTTGTTTTGGGTATGCTTAACATGTTTCAGAATAAATCACCTATGGAACACATTCAGTACTTCTCCTTCATTAAAATAAGTGTCTCCTTCTTCTTTGCTCTCATTTTGTGCCTCTTCTTCTCTTTGTATTTTTTTATAGCTGAGTGAGGAACTGAAGGAGCACCTCAACCAGACAATGACTGAGAATTATGCTCAGCAAGGGAAGGAGACAATCACATCCGCAGTGGACAGACTGCAACAAGATGTATGAGAAATATTTGAAAGTTAATCAATGTGCTTGACTTTATGTCTCCACTTGCTTGCTCTGTCAGCAAGCATAACCAAGTACATTTGTTGTTAATTACATGGATGTAACTTTAAACTTTGCCTAAAAAAGCTGAACTGCAGAAATTAACTTTCAATTGCAGGAATTGTAAATCTAGAAAATTATAATATTGCAAGATGAGTTGCACCAAAAAAAGAAAAAAAAAAAAGGATTTATTTTTATGCTAAGATAAGATACCAGCCAACTCATTGCTTTATTTTTCTGCTTCTTCAGTTCAAGTGCTGTGGCAGCAACAACTCTCAGGATTGGATGCTGAGTATGTACATTAGATCAGAGCAGTCGGGGAACAGGGTGGTGCCTGACAGCTGCTGTAAAACCATTACGCCTGACTGTGGCAGGAGGGACCATCCGTCCAACATCTATAAAGTGGAGGTGAGTGTTCATCTCATGGAAAGGTGGTAAATGCCATCCTAACTGATCTTAAAAGCCTTTGGAAACAAAGTCCATGTTATCTCGTGTTGTCACACGGAGAAGACAAGCAACAATAGTATCTGTGGTCCTTGTAATTGTCATTTTTAAACTTCAAAATATAGACAGACTCACAGAAGTGTATAATTGTGAACTATTAGAAAAGGAAAGAATAGTTTTCTATATTTTAGTCCAAAATCCTTGCCTTTCCCCCATTTGTAATTTACAATACCTAGATTGTCTGCTGAGGCATAAACATGACTACTTCATGGTAATCACAAACAATTTATGATGCATTTGTAATATTTTAGGTTTAGATTAAAAATGCAGTACATTTTATAGTTTTTGCGCTATTGCATTTTTAAACTTTCTCTTGGGGACCAATGCTTAGATGACTGCATGCTGAGAATATATTACGGTAAGTAAATAATAATGAAAAATCCCTTTTTTTTTTTCTTTTCCCTGCGGGAAGTTTTCTTGTTTGCTGTATAAATTTTTATTTACATGTGTGGAAATGAAAACAGTGTTCTGTTTATTGGCTTTTCTTGTAAATGACATCTTTACTCTCTCCAGGGTGGTTGCATCACTAAGCTGGAGCAGTTCCTTGCAGACCATCTATTGGTCATTGGTGCTGTGGGAATTGGTGTGGCCTGTCTTCAGGTAAGTAGAACATGACAGAGTTGTAATGTTGTGTAGAGAAGCAGAATACTGCTGTCCATGGAAACATCAGCAACCAAAAAAATCTACCCTAATCAGACATTATTTTTATAAAATAATGAGCCTCTGTTGAATAAAGACCTTACACAACGCCGGTGGACGGGTTTTTAATCTTTCCATTACTGAGAATCTAACATGGCAGGTCAGAAACCTTTATATATATTAGTGTTTTTTCCATTTTACACTGATGACTCTGCTTCATCATCAGTCCTTTTTATTTGTTCCATGCTGAAATGGACCCATGCTTTTAAACACCGTGAAGCTGTTTGGTGCATATACTCTAATCTGCCATACCATTCTGTTTACCCCATGCAAAAACACTTCTGGTGAGAACATCAACAAAAACATTCAAAAGTGCTCATAGGTGTTGCATCATTCACCACTAGAAATGGATCCTTTGAGCTTTATTGTTTGATGGATGATGGACTCTGTCCAATAGGCTTACTTACTAGCATGCAAAAATGTTTAAGGTGAATTGTAATGCTGTATTTCATTTTTATAAGATAAAGGGATTTTCAAGCTGGTGGTCAGTAGGAACATGAAAAACACTTATGTAGTATTCTGTTAGTTTTTTGGAAGTTGACTGCTTTCCTGTTCTGCAGAATCTTATTAGTTTGTGGCCACCATGCTAGTTTTCTTCATCTCAAAGAAAATTTCCGACCCATTCTGCAGTCTGTTCAGTTTTATTTGAGCATCTGAATGCTAATGAAAAAAAAAAAATGAGGCTTGAATTGCATCTAAAGCAATGAAGACTTAAAATGGCAAAATATAAGATGTTGCATTATTGATGGATAGTGCTGTTCAGAAATAAGTAAAATTCAGCTTTCCATCTACTGTTGCTATAAAAAGTGTTTCATTCCAAAAGCATCAAAATGGACCAACCTCAGAGAAGAGGTAGATTATGAAGAACATTCTATGTGCATCGATGGGCTCGATTCATCCGTTTTTTTTCCAGAATTCTTTAGTACGTATACTAAAGAATTGTTTAGTATAGAAAATAAAATTAGTGTAGAAAAAAGCACGGCAAACTTTTTATCTTTAAATTTATCACTGTATGCAATCAGAGCTCAACATAAACAAATGATAAAAAATAAATAAATAATCCAACTTGCCCACAATCAAAATGTATGCTTCACTATCAGTCATTTTTGTATGCAACTGTACCACTAAAAAATACAAATGAATTTTATTAATAATATGGTAAGTGCTTTACAATGCTCCAAGTCTACAGTCAGGGATCCTCTGCATTGGGGTGAACTTGTAATCAAATTTGATTTGATAATTTTCCATGTACAGCAGAGAGTCAGCAGATTTTTATTTTCTACTGCCTAAATAATGGATTATTTTATTTTTTTTCCACATTACAACTTGTGTTTTTGTCAAACTCTTAGAAATAATCTATATACACTAGAACCAAAGAAGATGTTACTATATGATATCTGCATATGATGCCAGTTTGGGTCAGTTAACCATTTTTTAAAAATATGAAATTTGTCATCTGATCAAAAAAATTATTCTAAGTAACCTGCTAGTAAAAATGATCCATTGCATAACCAGATTTCCTTGTCACTCAATGAGCACAATTTAGAAAATTGCTTCAAAGCAAGAAGTTGTTGTTTAGTAAAACTGCGATGAAACGTACTGGCTCAAACGACCAACTGTGAAGGTACCAAATGACCAGTGGCCATTGTTTTATGTATTGTGGAATTTGTCCAGATTGTTTGCAGGACCTGCTTTAAGTTTAAAAATATGGATTTTTGAGTTGGACTTGTGGGAACTTTGCTGTTTATTAATCTAAGCCTTTCCATTCCAAATATTTGCTTTTTCTTTGTGGCACACCCTTACATCATCTCTCATTCACTCTAACTTTTTGTCTGTTACTTAACATGGCAACATAATTCTTTTGTTTTTCATGTTTGATGTTAACCCAGCAACTGTATTATATTATTCTGACTTACATGCGTTGCAAATGTCTTTGCTTTGTATATTTGGTTTCACTGTAGCTGGCCGGGGCACTCTTGACAGCCTGCTTTATCTATCTGCTCTATAAGGAAGAGGAAGAGGACTTCGGTGCATTGTAATTTGGCTCTAGAGCTCCTTGGTGCTTTTAATCAAATGGATAGACAAGGTTGGAAGATGCTGTATGGATATTCGACTGCATGTTTGTCCTTGTTTGCATGCATGCTATGTGCCACATATAAAATCTGCAGTCTGCATGAACACAGAATGAAATCCATTCTGTTTTTTATATTTTTTTAGATTTTTGTCTTTGTGTTGTTTAAAGCATGCATCTGCATGGCTTTGTACGAAAATATGCTGCTAATGGATGTTGTTGTAATGGGAAGTCATAAAAAAAATAAGGTTGCCAGTGAATGGCTTAGTTAAACCAAACTGCCCAGCTGCCTATTGTGCCTTTTCATAGTTAATAGGAAGTAGTTTTTCTGTTTTCACACAGCTCCATGTTTTAAAATGCCTTTGACAGAAAGGGGAAAGCTACAGTAAATAACTTGAAGCATATTAAGTATTTGGAGATTTATTTTTTTCATAGAATTTCTAAATCAAAATGCAGACAGTCATATATATATAAATAAAAAATATGACAAATGAGTATTTACACATGTATGTGGGATGATAGTGGCGTCGGTGGTAGGAGTTCAATGGTGGTTTGTCTGTTTGGTTCCCACTGCATCTAATTCCTTCTCCTTGTGCTTAACTCGGCCAAGATCACAAATACCAGCAGCCTCGCTGGTACTTGCGAGACACAAGCCTTGTCACCATCAGCGTGGGATCCTATGGACTTGATAAAAATTTTAAATTTTAATGTAAAATAAATAAAAAAATTCTATGCAATTCCAAATATTTGTTTTTCTCTGTGTGAGATTACTCATTTATCATATGGTTCAAAGCATATGGTCGTGGTTAATTGCATGCAGACAGAAAGTTTTTTGATCTTTTTATAAGCTGTTTTGACTCTACACATCATGAAATGTATTGACTAGTGTATTTCAGCTGCTCTCAATGCACCTTTCTCTCAAATTTACATCTACCTGAAAACAGCAAACATAAAATCACACAAGTAGTTGTGAATGCTAATGCAAGCTGTGGTTGTCGTATGTCTCTCTTATGGTGCACCTGTACAGTGATGATCTTGTGGAGTTGTTTTGTCAGGGATGCCAATAGAAATGATCCAAAATGCCCTGCTTTAGAGCCCAATTAGATAAGAAAAAGGATCAAATAAAATTCTTTTTATAGTAAAGCATTTCTGCTCTCAGAATTTGAAAGTTGCTACAACGGATGCTATGACTTGCTTGACATTTCAAGGCTTTAAGAGACTCAAAAATGGCTTGTCTGTTCATCAGGATTTAAAAACAACCTTTGGTTTTAGACTATTTGGGGCCTGCCCATAGCAATGCATAAGGAGAGCAGTGACTGACTTGCGAAGCAAGTCAGTCACTGCTCTCCTTATGCATTGCATGGCAGGCACCTATTGTTCTACACCCAATAGAATGTCTCTTTATCGTAACTTATTCTTCCGTCACCGTGAATGCGGCTCGTACCGCTGCGAGCCCACCCACAAAAGTGGTATCAAAACGTGCGGCTCGATCCCGGGAGGTGTGCTATTACTTTTGGTGGGATTTGGAGTTACCATGGCGACGTAAAAAGCAAAAAACGACCCCAAAATCACTAACGAGCTCACCAGGTGAAATCTCGTCGTCAAGGGGACGAAGCAACCTCTAAATCTTAAAAATACCCTATTTTTGAGGATTTTCTGTGTCGTCATAACTTCATGTAGAAACGCCATTCAAACTTCATTTTGTAGATACGTCCGTGATCTCTTTTAAAGTGAAGAAAGCACGTCAATATGAATTATGGTTTGTCCACAACTTCTTTCTAAGCGACCCAAAGTTTTTGATTTTGGAAAAATCAGAGTGAAGGCCGCTCTGCTAGAGTGAGAGTCAGAGCGACATTTTGACCCCAAATCATTTTTTAACTCGCCTCACGCCACAAATATTGCATGATTGGTATCAAACTTGGTCATGACATTGATACGCATGCCTGCTCCGGTCAAATGTTTTCAAAATTATCTAGCGCCACGGTTTTCTCTCCAGGTGCTTCAGACCAAAGTCATGCGCCAGGGTAGCAGACAGATCTCACTGATTCACTTCCATGTATTTCTGAAAAATTTCAGACCTTGGCACACACTTTTTTTTATCTCATCGCTGTTAATACTGTGAGTGAGGTAGAGATATGAATGGCGGACAAATAGACCTCTCATATGCTTCAAACGGTTTCGAATATGTATTACGGTTCCAACGGAAACAGTTGTTTGCAATGCTTTTTTTAGTCAAACTGGCTGGCTCAAACAGAGAATTGTCTCCCCCTGGATGTCTCACTCACAGCTGGCAGAGAGGATTATTTACCATGGCAACGGAACCCAGAGCAGGGAGAGCTACTTAGGACTACAAATACGCATCACTGTAGTTCTAACTAGTAGTTCAGTTAAAACAGAGGAGGACTGAGCTGGCCTTTACAACAACTTGCTGCTATGGGCTGTATATAACTCATTTAACCCTGTCACTGTTACACATGGGATGAGTTTGGCCCTTTGAAATGAAGCTTACTGAAAATTTCAAAATAAAAGCCCTTGAAAATTTTTACATCAGGTCATTGCAGTATAGAAGATTGATTTTAACTTTCTGTTCATCTGTGAACTTGCAAGTAGGATGAATTAATTTTCACAAACTTGTAACTTTGTTTCTAAAACTTTTAAGTTGTAGTTTAATCAGAATATCTTGAGTTTCGAAGAAGGAATCAAATTGCAGATATTTGTCTGAATATATGCACACTTTCCCACCACCTCCGGCTTAATTTTGTTTTTTTGCAAGCTTGTGCCCACATGCTGATGTTGCGGTAATGACTGCTTTGGTCCACCCCCCATTGCCATAGTAACCAGCTTCATACTTTCTAATAGCCTCTGACTCCATCCATCACCTTTTAACCCTTCACTGCTCTTGAGTCAATAGCTTTAAATGTTTCCACAGTCTCCCATGGAGAGCATTTGACTTAACACTTGCTGTTTTCAGATCTGTGGGATGGCGTTCACCTGCTGCTTGCACAGGAGGATTAAGATGGATCCTTACTAGGCGTACAAGACCCCAACAAACCACTGGTAACATGCAAATGTGGCAAAGCCTGCCAACACCTGACTTCCACATCTGGATCTGGGATTTACAATCAGATAATATAAGTGAAGTTTACATGCAGCACTGTCGGAAACTAATTAAGCCATTGAGTCTTGTGTTCTACAAGAAGAGGATATATTCATTTGGCTTACATGCATGATTTAAATGGAGATGAACGATTACCTTCTGTAACTAATGCAAAAATAAAGACTTGTCTTTTTTTTCTCCTTGCTTCTTAATACAGTATCCTCAGTTTTTGAGAGCAAACAAGCATTTATAAAAGACACTGGCTACACTTGTTATTGTTTATGAAGTGATGGAACATAATGTGCCCTTTTTCAAGATTGTGTGGATAAATAATTATGTGCCGAGTGCCTTGAAGCTTTAAAGGAAATATGACAACACAACATAGTGAAGCGTATATTTATTAGTGGTCAGTTCAAAGTTGCAACCCTACAAAAGTTGGCCCACAGGTTATTTCTTACAAAATGCTAACACATTTTTGAATTTAGAACTCCACCTAGTGGATGCAGCTCTCAATTAAAAACAAGCCACAGTTTGTAAGACATGGATGGTAATCTGGTTTTGCTTTCTATAAAATGTTAATTTTAAAATTATTGTGGGCATCCTGATATCTACATTTTCACATTAAAGCAAAAAATTTAATTTAGTCTCTTTTTGTCATCGTTGTACTTTCTGCTGTAGATATTAATATTTTAAATTAGAAATGTGTTCCTCATTGTTACTGTTTCTTGTTGTAATCATTGTATCATTTAATCTGATTAAAGGAATGTATTATTGCCAATGTTGCATTTTATTTAAGGGTACTAATTCATGAGTATTGTTGCTAATGAACTAGTAACTCTGGCATGTGGCTGCTTTTGATTGACCAATATAGTTGTTCTGAAGCTTATACATAAAGGTAAAAATCTTTTTGTTGCATTAACTTTTTATAGAAGTTAACACCTATGCTGGTTTAAAGATGATTGCATTTTTTTAAGTATTTGTTTGGTAGTTAATAGAATAATTAGTACAATGATATAATTGGTTTATTTATCAGGGTTAATTTAGTAGGGTACGAAAGTCTTGTTTCCTCTTGTCCGAGTAGTTTATCTTCATTGTAACCACTAGAGGGCGACAAAGACTTTTTGTTTGAAATTAGGACTCCGTTTCACCTAGTCTGTCACCATGCATGGATTGAGCTGATTTTAAAAACACTTCTCAAAAGTGCTGCAAAACCTTAGCTCTTCTTTTTTAAAAACTCCTTTCTGCTCCTTTATGCACTGGGTTTGTTATATTTTTTTAAAAATATACTAGTTTTTAGTTGGTGCATTACAGCGAAACAAACATCCAGATGTTCAATGCACCAAGGCAATTTTTTTTCCCTTTTCCCACCTCCTGTTTCCCTCATCAAAGGAGCTTAAGAAAAGACATGCTAAAGCTGTACAAGTAAGATGGAAGCACACTTCCAAAAATAAAAAGAATAAACCAGCATGTGGGGAAAAAAAGGTATCCGTGGCAATACGATTCTTAATGTGATTTACGGCATGGACATGCATACATATGTATTTACGTACATGTATTTAAATGATATCAAATACTGAAAACAATTATATAATGGACTTCATTGACATATCACACCGTATCTACATTCTATTTCTATAGAACCCCCACCTATGAAACAAGTTTCCAACATTGTTATTTCTTATATCCCTGACTGTGTTACAAGCTTTTATACCCACGAATCATGTCAGGACAGTTTTTTTTTTCTTTCTTTCATTTATTTTTTTATTCATTTAGTATGGATTATTTTGCCTTTTTGGAAACCATAGTAATTGTTGAAAAGTGATTGTTGATTCTGTAAATCTTGCGATTGCTGTTTGTGTGTCTTGAAATGAGTCTTGAGTTGTAAAAGGAGAATTTTTAAACCTAATATCTCAGATTATCTTGTGAAAACAGTGTTGTACTACAAATGTTATAGTAATCTAACATTTACACGGCATCAAAGTCCTTTGGGATTTTTATTGTGAAAGTAAATCTTCCTTTTTTCTATGCTAAAAGGTATATCTACTGACAAGCTTACACCGGTTTTAAATCATTATGTATGTTTTGTCTGAGGTGAAGAATGCTGTTGGTGTGTACCGACAATTTCATGATACGATTTTAAGCAAAAAAATTTTTTTTGGCATCTGAGTAAATTTGAATAATGTATCTTTTGCCATATTATTCAGTGTGAAACACTATCATTGATATTCATCTCTAAGATTTTAGGAGCGTTAATAACTTTGCTTAGACAAAGTAAACTTGATGTGTCCGCATTTGTTTGTCTTGTGCCTTTGCCTTTTGACCTAGTTATTATTGGAACTTTTCCTTCCTTCTTTCCCTTCCTGCTCCAGATATCGTACATGACTCTGTATCTTTTCTGGACCATCTGTCGTTGTCACCCATTTAGCAAAAAAGGACAAACTTTTAAAAGAGTCTTGATGTTTTCCAGCACTTTCTGCTTCAGTCTGCCATCAGTCCCCTTTTGTCTTCATCTTCTGTTGGAGGATGTCACCCATTTCCTGCAAATGTCATGCATATTACGCTTCAGAGCCTCTGACAAGATAGAAACACAGAAAACTGAGAGGCTGTACGCATTAGCATGTGGTCTGTACCCTCTGCCAAGACAGAACAGAAAGAGAATTGGGAGCAGCTGGAGATTTCACCACTTCCCATGTAATGCAGGCCTCTTTGCATCAGAAGCGTACACACAGCATACACTCCCTGTTTTCAACACACTGACACCGCAGGGCTGATATTTTCCTGGGAGAGCTAAGGAAGTTGCTCACGGACACTTTGTTCTATAGTTTTGAATCTCACCAAAACTGTGTATTTCTCTTAGCTAGGATAACATACAGATAAACCAAATAGCGCCTTTGACATGTCAGGCTGTTGTAACACCATTGAGTTATGATATTTACTTTTTTTGCATTTTAAAACATTCTTCAGTTCCTGGTACCTGCACCTGTATTCAATATGTGCTGAGGCATAACTTCAGTCATGATGATTGAGTGCCGGGGCGCCTGTGGAATAAAATGCTGAGAAAGAACTTCTGTAACACGTTTTCTCATATAAGAGAAGCTTTAGAAATGTTAGTCTGTAGATCTGCTTGATGTCATTTGATTAATTTTGTGGTCATTGTTCTTGTTTTTCTGTCTTGACAGCAATGGAAAATATGCTTATGTCATTGCCCGAAGCCAGCTTTATATAAATATTTGTATAATGTTTGTCACATATTAAATAATTCAAAGGCAGCTTGACATTTAAGCAAAAACACAAAAGAGTGATTTTGAAAAAGTTTGATCAAATTTCTATTTATCTGTATAAAGATACTTGCCCTGCAACCGATTTACCACTTGCACCTTCACAGATTCATCGACTTACCAAGGGCTTTGTTATGAAATCCAGGAATCTCAAAGTCCAGCTCAGGCTAGACCCAAACCAGATCTGTATTTGATTTGATCTTTAAATCTCACTGACCATCACACTGTGACTCACTTCTCGACGAGTTTGCCTCATGCCTGCAACACATTATCTCTCTCCACTAATGTGCTTGTGAGATCTCTGCAGGCATCAAAAGGGACGTAAAGGAGATGGAGTTGTTCAGATAACCTCGGCACTGTTACTCAAGATGCAGAAAATGTGAACCTTGGCATCAATATAATTTGAAACCTTGAAGTTGTCCTCACTGAGAAAGAATTTCAATGTGTTTTTGGAATTATTGTCCATTCCGAACAAAGAGTGCCTAGTAAAAAGTTGTAATGGTTGCAAGTTGCAGTCTGGACCTTCCACAATGGCTCTCAACTTTGACAAAAACAATAAAGAACCAACTAATGTAATCTGATAATGACTGTTCTTAAAAATGCAGGCTTTAACAAAACGTTCAATGTGGAATAATTGTATTGAATTTCAACAACGCTGTGACACAAAGTACCGATAACATTGTAAGGGTGTATTTTTCTTTTCATTAGGTTGCAAGCGATGAGCTATTTTAACATCTTTTTCCACAAACGTCAGTATCCCACATAGGAAAATACATGCATCCTCTTTTTGCAAAATGTATGTTTGTTCTTTATTATTCAACCTCAAAATAGAATTTTAAAGGTAAAGCTTAAAAAATGCAGCACATTTAAGAGTAGATATTTATTAAAATGATCCAAAATGGCTCTTTGGATTGCAAAGCCCTGGTCAAGCTACTGGTTTGAGGTTGAATGATTTGGATTCTCTGTGCTGTGTTCATTGTTCCATCTTGTTTTTGTAATGCACCAGCATTGATGTTGTCTCTCTGCATGATGATGCTATCACCATGCCTCCAGGTCGCTTACATGATTCTAAATTTAAAAGATCTCCATTTGACACTACCCTTATTTTATGTAGACATACAACTTCTCTGCAAAAGTTGGTTTGCTAATTATTGAGGGCAGCTGTTCTAGTATTTTGCAGTTATGGCCGCCCTGAGCTGTGGTGGTTTCTGGAATGTTCTTGATTTTCCTAACCTAGCTAATCAACAACCAACACATCAGGACCACAGCAAAATAAATTACAAAGCAAAAAGCCGGAAAGAGGAATTCAAATTGTTTTTAAGAGTAAAGAAAGCATAACTCCACAAGTAATCCAGAGACGTTTCCCATTGAGGCAAAATTGACTCTACTGAATCCCAGAGTTTTATTGGGATATTTAAATACAAGTTAGTAATTTAGAAAGCAAGCCTACCCCAAGTACCGCAGTGTTTCTAACATACTCCCAAGCTCCCCCGCAGTTGAGAGAGTTGTGGTTTTCTAGAATATGCATGTGTATGTTTCACTGTGTGTGGGCGGGTCTGTGTCCATGGGAGAGTGGGCTCAGATGCAAACAAACTTCACAAAGTGTTTCTTGACGAATCTTCTGTCTGATAATGATGATGAGCGCCGTATTGATGAGAGCGTTGAGCGATGCCAACCAGATGTCGGGGTGGTCAGGAGGTTTTCACAGCTTAACTGTGGTGTTGAGCAACTGCAACACATACCATAGTGGTTATCTGGTGAACCAATGTTTCAACAGGGGTCTGTTATGTGTTCTAAAAAGCTTGCTTTTAAATTAGCATCTCTACACAGTCTAGGTTTGTTCTTTGATGTTTTTGTAACACATTCTTTGTGTTTCATAGATGGCTGAGTTGTGGTTGAGATCATTTGTGCTTACTCTAGAATGTACTTAACTGATTTGCTTCCCAGCTATGATCATAGAGAAGAGTCTATGGATTCACTAATTGGTCTTAAAGTGATTCCTCTTGTTGCCTATGTGTAGCAAGCAAACCTATAAATGCAGAGGAATGTCGTGCATCTGGCTTAAGGGGGATACTGGAGTTTTGTTTGTTTTTTTTAAAATCATAGCCTGTTTGCCATATACTGATTGTTTCTGTATGGGTTCGTTGCTTTGTCTTTTTATTATTACATAGTTTGAAAAAGAAAATCTAGGAATGACACCTGATTTTCATGGTCTAAGTCTATAACTAGGATAAGTTAGGCTAACATGTAGATCAAGCATTTTTGTCCCAGATTATTCCTGTCTTCTTTCTTTAAATATGGCATCCATCCATTGTCTTTGGTATGTCCATATACTCTTCCATTCATTCATCTACTGTTCCATCTGTCCATCCATATGCTACCTTTTCATTCATCTATCCATTCACTCAAAAGTCCATCCATCAATGATTCACCCGTCAGTTCATCTATTTGTTTTTTTTGTTTTTTGTAAGTTTCATATTAATATGTAAAGTTTTCTGTGAAAAAAGTGGCGGTAATATAGAATAATCTAGGAGCATTTATTTGCAAAATATAGCAAGGACCATTTCTACTTTGAGAGAGTCTGCGTCCTGTGCTTGCCGTGTGGAGTTTGTGTGGTTGCTCGACAGCTGTTGCACATGTGTGCTTTGTTTGTCAGATTTCCAGATAATTCCAGCTCTATCTACGTTTCCGGTTAATGAGAAACAAGACTGACAGTTTTCCAGAAAAGCAGAAATTTGATGTCAGTTTAAACAGTATCTGTAAGCTGGGAAGAATAAGACCTTTCTAAACAAATTAGTCTGTCAACTTGTGTTTGTTTATGCTCTGAAGATGAATAGAGATGGAGGAAGCAGTTATGATATTTGGAGGGAGAATGTATTTATCATTTGCAAAAAAAAAAGGGGGGGTGTAGGGTACAGGAAACAAGTAGCGTGAGAAGAAACTCTACTTCTTCCTGTGAGATTGTTGGCATTGGTGAGATGTGAGCGACCTTGACTTGAAGATATTTGTGCTCAGTGTTGAGTATTTCTGTTTTAGGAAGTAAACTCAGAAAAACAAGGTACTCTCTTATAATGCTTAAAGAGATAAGTTACATTATCTAAGTTCTCATAACCCTTTGAACTTTTTGATGTTTTGTCATTTCTTTCCCGGACTTCATTGCACATCATGGTAGACTAATACAAAGTAGTGTGAGGTGGAATGGTTTTAAAACATTAAAAGTGTGTCATGCAAATGTCTTAAATGAAGTGAAAACTTTGTCAAACCTTATTTACTGAATTAAAGCTGCGAGTTTATGTTTCCACCTTCTTTGCTCAATTGGAATCAGACTTTTTGCCCTTTATTTGCAAAATAGCTAACCTCAATTTTACTGGAAGGAGAGTGCTTGCAAACATTAATTTCCAACTCTTACCACACATTTGCAATAGAATTTCTGTCAGGACTTTGACTGGGCCACATCCATGTGGCTTGACCTCTGCAGCTGGTAACACTGTGTCTTCCTGGATTTTACCTGTACCTCCATCTATCTCCCCCATGAACTAGTTTCCCTGTTACTGTCGAAGAAAAGCGTCACCACAACATGACAACGTCCCCATCAAGTTTAACAGTTGGGGATTGTTTTTTGCGTTACTTTTCCTAATGGAAAATTAAAGTAGTATTCATTAAATGCTTTGATAAATTCTCAAATCTGGTTTGGTTTACAATCTACTAGAGGCTGATGTGATCATGCTTTGTTTGTTTCACCGTTTCCTTCCACTTAGCTTTTTATTGAAGGCGTTGGACACAGAACTCGTTCTAGTGCATCTGTGTTTTTTTACATACCGTAACTGCACTGCAGTCATCTCAAAATGCTGTTTGATCACATTAGGCGCCTGCACACAACGAGCCAGGTTCAGCTTTGACTTTCTTCCTGATAAAATGGCGTTTTTGTTGCGCAGCACAGTGTGAGGGACTGCTGCAAACCTAATGTCTAGGTGCACTCAACTGATCAACCACATGCTTGTTTAGGAGAATGGATTGCTTCATATGCAATGACTTAATTCAATGAGCTAGGCTTTCGTAGAAAAAGTATTTTACCAGTTGGTAAAACAAACTTAGTTTGACCACATTCTTTTTTAACTGAAGACGAGTTAGAATGTCGGTAATTGAATTTGAATCTGACCATAAGACAGGATCTATTTATAGACGTTGGTATATATTTCAGATCTGTTGGTCTTGTACAGTTGTTTCAGATAAAATTTTCTGTGATACAAATACATGGATTCCTTCTGACTTTCCTATGATCATGTAGCATTCATAAGATAACTTGTCCAAAATCTCTCTGTATTAACTCCTTTTTTTATTGGCCTTTTATGATTTTTAGATTAAGAATTAATCTAAAAAGAAAGTTAGCTCTATGAATTCTTTCTTGAGAACATCCAAAGCAAATGTCAATTTTATGAAAGTGATGGGGTTGAGTATGATTAACTTATTCTACTATTCCATTTTCATTTTTGTCCACACCTTGGTTTAGTTTTAAACCTGTTTTTAAAGTGTTGTATAAATAAACATGAAACTGACATTGAAAATAGCATGGCAACATCTATTTTTTTTGTCAACGCACAATTTTAGGCACATTTTTTTGCACACATTTGTAATTTTGTAATTCTGAATATATCAACATCTCCATATTCAAACTTTTATCTACTTTTCCCATGTCCCCTATGGCATTTTTGAGCTAATGCAAAAAATTTTAACAATATTTTTTTTACAATCATTTTTATGAATAAAAGGATAAGAAAATTAGATGTGGGAAATGTTTTCAGTTCCCCCATGATGTGGCGAACTGTAACATTTTGGATTTGCTTTTCTGTAGCTCTCCAGTTGAAGTTTTCACTGTTTATTTGCCTTTACCGAGATACTGGACGTTCGCCTGTCTACTGTTCAGGTTTAGGAATATAAACAATGCATGTCGCTTCATGTTAGGGTGATGCAGTCTTTGCATTCGTCTCTCAAAACGTCAGGCTTAATTTTCTCTCTCGCGGACGAGGGGTGCGTGCAAGGCTTAAGGTGTGCAGCTGTGGAAGCATCAGAATCCTTGCATCTGGGAATTCTTTAAACATTGACTCAGTTGAAGCGCGTCTCAATAAATCAAGATTTATCCTCTGAACATGATTTTGGATGTTGTAGTGGTAGGCCCAGGTGTCTGATGTGTCCCATCTGTGGAACGTATTTTCAAATAATGATTACAAGATGAAGTGATTTATAAACAGAGCTAGCATCTGTTCTTTTTTTAGAGGGGGAAAATAGAGCCTGAGGAAATTTTCCAGGGTATATCATTCTTTTATACGATTCAGAGCTGATATATACGTGGAACTTTATCATTCAAAGAAATTCTGGTAACTCAAACTTAAGTGTTTAGAATGTGCTAAGAACAAACGTAATCCTTTATCAGATGGAAGCAAAGTCACCTTCACTGTAAACTTAAATTAAAATGTTATGAACTCTCTAAGCCTATTACACATCATTGTGGTGGAGAAACACCAGTCACACATGTTGAAAGAATCTTAATTCTTCAGGCTAACTCAAACTCTACATGTGGAACTATTCAGCATACTTAATCTGCCTTACAAAAACGGATTTACAGATGGGCAGTTGACCATGCAGATAAAAAAAATAATTAAATTTAAAAACTGTGAAAATACAATATGATGTGAAAATGGAAAGAGGTACTACACAATTTTGTGGTTTATGAAAAAGTCATAACAAATGAACTACAGTGAAGCTGTATTTACGTGATCTTCCAGATAAAAAAAAACCAAACAAACAAAACTGCACCCTATTATTTGAAATTATAATAACAAACCATTTTAATATCTGTTACTATAACGTACTGAAAGTAAAACAGCTTCAAAACAGAGTAATATTTTGAAAATAAATTGCTGCAGCATGTAACATTTTGCAGCATGCCCCGGTTCACATTTTGGAAATGTCATGTTTTGTGATGAGTGGGTGAAAAATAACCTTTCAGATGGCCGCATAAATATTACTGACATGCAATCTGATCAGATGGCACCTTAAATAGAACATCTTACTAACCACGGCATAGAAGCATTTCTTTGCGATTGCCAAATTGTACACTTTAAATTTGTAATGAGGATTGTGATTCGCGAACTGGTCACCAATCAGCGCTGATCAAGCTGAAAATCATCTTAATTTATTTTGCCAGAGTTTTTCTTGCTGCATCTCCATACAGGAGCTGAAGCATTATACAGAAGGTATTACATGATTCTTGGAGCAGTTCACTGTATGAAAAAAGTGGTTTTAAAACATTATATTTATGTATTTATTTTTATAAAACTTCCCAAAAACGAATATTTAATCTATAACCTATCTTTTGAATTGACGTCTGAGGAGCTTTCAAGTTGAGTCTTTCTAAGTTGGCTGCAGTTTTTAATTTTCCTTCTCAGGTACTAAAAGTTGTAATCCACATAAGCGCAAGATTTATCCGTGACAGATTGAACTCTGATTGTGGTTTGGTGTCCAGACAGTACAGCAGACACTGGTAAGCCATTTCCAGCAGAGCAAGAAAAGCTTCACCCGTACTTTCACCGCAAGTGTGAGTGTGTGTGCGTGTGCATGTCTGTGTGTTTATATGTAAGGGAGAAACTCTGGATGACTCCCGCACACAATTGTTCATTCATTTCTTCTATCAGAAAGCGGTTCAAACGGTGCAAAACCGGGACACAGTTGCCTCACATTACGTCTGTCGTCTTCCTTGTTTTTCATATTGATTCCATGTGCCTTTTATCTCTGTATGTTTTATCTGCCTACATGTGTTTGCATGTGGGATATGCCCAGTGAGAACCATATTTTCCTCTGTAGAACTTATACTTAAAGGGTTGGCTTCAGTCTTGAGTGAACATTAAAGTAACAGATGATGTGATTCTTTGTTTATCCACCAGATGGACTCGGTGGTCTAAATGGCCATCTTGGCACCGAGCAGGCGGCGTACATCAGGTTTTACTTTCTTTCTCTGTAAAAAGTGGAACCTTTACTTGATCAGAGGCAAGGCGGTAAAACCAAATTAGACTTTGGAGATTATATGTTTTCTAAAAAGAAAATAAATGCCCACTGAATTATTTTTAACTTTCATTTTAGCTTTCATTGTTCTCCTCCATGTTACTCAAAATATAGTCTGCGAGCTACAATAGTAAATGTTTCTGGAACGAATATTTTTTTATATGTTCTTTTTTTTTCTTTTCTCCCCCTACAAACAGAAACAGATGAAGGGGGCAAGTTCACATGGGCATTAAAACAATCACCATGGAGACCGGGATTTAAGCGTGCATGTGTACGTGCCGCTTTGTATTGTGAGCACATTGGCTCATGTGTGATGTTTTACAAAAGCCAGCCTGATGTCTATTACAGAAGTGTCCTTCTGTGTGACGATGAACATGCTTCCATTTGGTGAGATAAATCATCCGTGCCCGTCTTCGGCCAACTGGCACTCTATGACGATGATGAGAATCAGGGTAGGTGTTAGTGACCGTCACACATGCGTGGAATCAGCATCTAAAGGCTGGATTGTGTTTATAAATAGGAACCAGCAGGAAAATGCTGTAATAAATCAACTCTTTGGCCCCTCTCTGAGCCTGAGCCTGCGCTTTGTGGCACAAAAATATCTGATACTCTTCGAGAACCCATCTCTCAGGGACAAAAAAATAAATAAATAAATAAAATAGAGCATCTGCCAGACACTTACTGACACGTTTCCATTTAAATTTTAAATTGTGTGCCTCTCGAGACAAAGTGTGTCGCCGCCCGCCGCAGATTTCTGCCAGTGCTCATTATGCAATCCTAAGCTTTGATAATTCCTCCAGTGCACCGTTTAATTAGAAACACATGGCCCAGAGATCGCAGAGGAGTACAGGGCTCCCAATGTCTACACAGCCTGCGTATACCGCCATGAGTAATTGTTTCTCCCTCGGTTGTGTCGAGCCATTTTTTAACCTGCTGACAGCCAGTGAGCAGCAGGAGGAGGTGAGGATTATAAGGAGAGCAGGATAAAAGAGGAGAAAATGCAAATAAGTCCATATCCAACATTTTTTTTGTGTTAGTCATTAAATCAGAAGAGTAAGTTTGTTCCCCTTCATTTCTGTTTCTGGTCTTTATTTTCACTCAGCTAGGAGTTGTTAAAGGTGAGGGAGCTCCCAGGTGAGCTGGAGAAAGAGGCTGACATCATGACAGAACACTTCATCAAGGCCTTTGGAGACTGTTTGGATACCTGCCCGGGCTAAGAAAGAACTGCTATAGCATCTCCTAAATTCAGCAAGGCGGTGCAAGAGGAGTTTGTGAGGAGAAAATATTCATGTCTGGGAGAAAGTCAAAGAAGTCCGGGTTTTCTTTTTCTGGACTAATGGAGGATTTCAGTTCAACACCTGATCTGTTATCTATAGATCATCAATGGCGTTATTGATGTTTTTTGGGGTTATACCATTACTTTTCATAACTAATCCAAAATTGTTTTGTTCTTCTCAAAGTATGAATAGGGTAGATCAAGTTTGAATGTGTCTTGTATGGACAAGGAACAGTATCATTTTTGTGTTTTAAATATTTGTATTAAAGAATGACCAATTGAATTTATTGCGTGAGTGATAAAACCATTACCTAATGAGCACAGAGAACAGAAGGTAAGATTGTGTGCAGACCTTAATGAGTTAAATGACAATCTCTAAAGCCCATTGGAGGAGGAGAAATCCAACAAAGAGTGGCACCTCGGGGTCAGTAACTCGCTAACAATTTATTTTAAAGCTCTTGTGTACATCTTTTGAGTGCCTGTAATCATATGAGATGTACAAAAGACGTTGGAAGAGTAGACTTTACATATCTTCGTTTGAACAATGTTGAGATTGTTGGATTTACAGGTTTTGCAGTGTTTTATGGATTAAGATTAAGATTTCGGAAGGTTTTGTTGTTACTATTATTATAAGAAAGCAATGTGGATATACTGTGAAAGAGAATCTTTTCTGGCTGAAAAATGAGACAAAAGACTTAGTGCTCAGAGAGTTACTTCTTTATTGTCACTCAACAATGTAATATCAATTCTTCATTAAAAAAAGAAATACAATACAAATATTTCATATGCACAGCAATGTACACTCACCATAAAAGAACCATTTTAACTTCAGTTATCTGACCTTTTATTATACAGGCCACTATTGTCATACATTAAATAAAACAGAATTTTCCAGAAAATTAAGTATTCCCCTTAGCCCTAGAAATGTAAAAAATACAGAAATCCTAAAATATAAAACGTGTGTACATCCTTTTTACTGTAACTTTTTTTAGTATATTCCATTGTGTTAAACTTATTATTCACGTTTTGGTTAGTAGAGTGATACTTCTTTATTGATGTGCTTAAATAGCCACTTACCTATATTGAAAAAAGCCACCCTTTGACCACACTTTTCCCCTTCACCCAACTTTCAATAAAAAGACATGGACAAAGCACTCTGTAAAATCCGGTTTTATTAGCAATACCCTTTTTATGCAGTTTATTCTCTATGTGTAGATGTCTGCTGGATAGCGGTCAACCATGGTTGTGTAGGTGATATAAAATCTTTTGCATTATTTCTGTACTGGGAGTCAGTGGCTATCATTGAAGATTCAAGGATTTATTGGCCTGCGTGTGTGCATATCTAGAAGTCATTCATCCATGAGTGTAACTTTGCCCTGCTGAGTTCAACGGCCATCTACTCTGTGTCAAATGTCCGTCATTCCTGGCTGGCGTGCGCTGCCCCGCTGGGCAGTGCATGAGCCAGACTCAAATACCCACAGCTGTTCACAGCAGTTTGAGATGGAAAGATGGGGGACAGTTAAGGGGAACAAGATGAGGAGGGGGACTTATGAACGTGGATGTGCCTAAGTGGAATAACTATTAGGCTGCTCTGGATGGAAACCCAGCTCACATGACTCAAATCCTCCTCAGTAAGTGTTTGGCACCTTCTACTTGTGGGCTAATGATGTCACCAATCTCTGGGCCCCTGGGATGCTAAAAACTGGACTCCTGGGTGATGTCACAAAACTGGCAGTGTCGTGAGCTCGAATCGGTGACGGACAGCTTGGTGTGTTTATATGGCGCAGATGGTTGCGATGGGGAGAGGAGGAGGAGGGAATCGGGGTGCCAGCGTGGAAAGTGGCAAAGACACTTCTTATCAAGTGGTGCCACATGCGGACTCTGATGTGCCATTGTGACAGGACATTTTTCTCCTTTTCATTTAATTCTGTCTTCCATTGTCTGTTTTCTCCCTATTGATCCCCTCTGCCTCATTCTTCTGAAAGTCATTCATCTCTCTGGCTTGTGGTATTTATGCTCACTCATGCTATTCTTTGTGTCTTTCTCTTTGTCTTTCCAGCTCGCTATCTTCTCCTTATCTCTCTTAATTTTCCAATGTGTTTGTGTCACTTTATCTACCTCCTCCATCAGCTCTCTCCTGCTCTTTTGCAAATTCTAATTGGAATTCCTTATTTCTTTTTAATCTTACTCTGTCTGCTTCTTCCTTATGTGTTGTTTACCTCCTGCTTGCTTTTCCCCAATCCATCCTTCCATTCCTTCCTATATTTATAAGGGATTGTCTTTTCCTCTTTTGTGTGCTCTGACAGGCCTCTTCCTCTCATTGATAATGATGGAAGTGTCAGCCTCACTCCATAGCGCCGCTGATATTTTTCCCACTGGAGACCCCACTGCTGCTGCAACAGGCCTCACTATCCCTGAAATGGACAGACAGCCCTCCTCCCTCGCTCCCTTCTTTCTCGTCCTCACTTTCCTGGTTCCATCAGCTCTGCCAAGCTTCTGTGATTCAGCAGGGGAGCAGTTCAACAAGACTGGTTTGTTTTGGAGAGTGACTGGGCCCCCAGTTTCATAGAGATTAATGCTCACAAAGACTAGTATGACATTTATGTGGCGTGGAGCGGAGGAAAAGGAGAAGGAAGGGAAATAGCACGTTTTAATAGTGTTTGATCAAATGTGAACACAGTGTTGCTTCAGAGCATGGAAGTCAAAATAATAATATTACATTAACAGGGGAAGCTGGCGTACATAAAAACCAAAATTATGAAACATAAATAAATCTCAATTGGCCTTTTCATTGTTTTTCTTGGTGTTTTTATTTTATTTTTTTAAATAGCCTATAAAGTCTCAACCACTAAGAAAAAGAAGGACCTAACCATGTATGGGACGCTGTCTGTCATGACACTTTTCATAATTCTTGCTTGGTAACCACAGAATGATTTGTTTTCCTCATTAAAAGAACTGTGGAACTAACTGGAATGTTGGATTTAAGAGAATAAACATCCCAAAGCTGACAATTGAGAGATGCAACACGGTTTATACCACGGCTACAACTAGTAGCTTTAGCTGGCACAACAGCCAGACCAGTGAGGTGACTACCTATTTTTTGTAAACATTAGTTTGGATAAAGTTTAACTGATTAAGAAATGCTTTGTTGCTTCCAGTAAGCTGTAGTAGCATTGTCCTTTGTCAGTTAAACAGAGCAAAAAACCCCCAAAAAACTCTATAGTGATTTGAATATTGAATCTTTCCTTTTCACCGCTACATGTGTGGCATTAGCTTGGAGTGGATTGCAACAATTGCCTGAAGGCTGCCAAAAGTTTAATTTTTTTAGTTTGAAGTTTTTTTTCTGAAAAGTGGTCTTTTCCCTCTGTGGTGAACTTTAGGAAGCTTGGACTCTCCACTGATTGCTTTTAAATATGTTTGTATGGTCTGGTTTGATGTCATACAACTGTTTCTCTGATCTCCTGTGTGGACAAATTACTATCTAAAGCTTAATTTTATGAACTGAAATCTGAGCTGACCACTTTGCTATCATTACTTTCATCTTGCCTTACGCATTGATGCTAGAGTTTGGAATTCCAGGTTTCTCTCAATCAGTCTTCTTCACCTTTCAGTTTCCTTGTTTTTTCTTTCACATTTTTAAGCATAATTATTCATTTGGACATAGAAATATCTGATGTAAACAACAAGCTAAACACAGTGGAATAGAAAAAAGTAGACATTTTGATAATTTATCCTTTGACATTCAGAGAGAAGCGTTGGATCCATTCTTAAATGTTTTCAAATGTAGAACTTTCCTCCAGAAGCTGTAAAGAAGTGTTTACTCTTTTTTTCTGTACAATAATCAACCAACCTCAGTGCAACAGAGCCTTCCAGAGGAGAAGTTGTCAATACAGGGCCAAATGAGAATAGATCTGAGAAGAATTAGAACATGCACACTGCACTCACCCCGCACCAAGGTCCATCAGTCTTCACATCTGTGTGATCAATGGGGCTCAGAGAGTTCAGCCGAGCTGCTATCCATTCTCATTACTGACACCGCTATCTTCTGCCGCTTGCTGCTTTCTGCTCATTGTCCGCCAAAGGCTGAAGGAATATGTGTTTCAGACATCTGTCGAAGTAGATTTGCGGTATTGTTGATGGGGGCTTTAAAGTTACCATGCTGCTCGCAGCGGGCGGCCTTTGGCTCAACTCTACAACTGTCTCCACAGAGGAATCACAGTCGATCAAAATTTAAACCACCTTCAACATTAGCAAAAGAAGGAACCCTCAAATTTAGCTGACATTTTTATAGCTCTGGATTGGCTCTTCATTTTGAACTCTTCTAACACATAAACCAGTGGGCGCACCTGTTTATATAGTAATTTATTTGTCTCCTTTCCAAACCTCAGTGTTTCCATGTAGGTTGATCTTGGTAACCAATGCCAACAAAAACCTGCTGTGTACCTCCTGTTCAGTACACTGACATAAACCTAAAACTGATGGGTTATTAACATTTCTATTCAATTTGTCAAAGCTTAAAACATATGGTGTGGATAATTAAAATTCAATAATTCAAACAATGGTTTGTGTTAAAAAGCAGTTCTGAACAAGGAGTGTTCAGAGGACATTGGTTGCTTTTATAAATAACAATGTTACTGCCAGTTTATAAGAGAAAGATTAGCATCTCTTTGATCAATGGCAAGGGATCTGTTTACTGACCATCTTCCTGAGTGTTTCTCTTCTTGAATAATAAGTTGATTTATGTAGTTAAAAGGCTGGTGCAGTTGCAGCAGTTTTTACAAAATTCTTTCTAATAAGTTTAGGTAATAACTGCTGGCAAATGAGAGGAAACAGCAACAGGGCTTGAAAATCCTTCCAAAACATGCAACAAGCATAATTGGCCTGACTTCTTTGGCCTCCTTTGCTTCCACTGTGAAGCCCTGTGGAGTTGAGATTAACATCAAAAACAAAATTCTTGTTTAAAGTTTGTTCCCTTGATTAAAGTTGGAGTTAGGTTTGCTTAGGTGAACAGTGTCTCTCCTTATATATTGTTTCCTGCTGATTTTATGAATTCACTTGTCACACAGAGAAATACCAGAAGCAGCATGTGTATTTTATGTAGCAAATAAAAACTAAGGCCAATATTGTAAAGATGCATATCGCCACTTTCCTAAAATATTGGCCTAATTGCTTTTTTTTGGCAAGTAATTTTTCCCTAATTCATCTTTTGGCAAAAGAGTTTTTTCTTTTTTTATGCCAAACTTCCTTTTTGCAAAAAATGACTTGGGCCATTATTTTAGGAAAGTGACAATACGTATAGTGCCTTTGCAGTTTTTCATATTCTGTCCTACTACAGCCACAATCTTGCATGTTTTATTTGAATTTTAAGTGCCAATATTTTACAGTTCAAGAAAAATTGGCACATGGATCTGAATTTATAAATACAGTTGATGGGAGGGTGGATCTAGCTAAATACAGTTCTGACTGAACTTTAGGTTCACCTTCAGGTTTTCAGATTTGAGTTTGTAAAAAAAAAAAAAAGGTGAAAATCATGAATTTTCCTATCACCTCAAAATTATGAGCTACTTTGGGTTTGTTCTTGACATAAAATCCTAAAGCAAACATTGTGGCTTGTCATTGAGACAGATGAGAGAAACCTTAAAAGTGTGAAAGTGTAAATGTATTTATCCAGATACTTTTCATAGGTGTTTTCAGATGTTCCATATTGGTCATGTGAATGTTCAATGGTAATGTGGTGTTTTCACAGTGTTTGTTCATCTATTAACAATTCATAATCTCCCCCCTGTTGATTCTGAATAGGAGCTTGTCATAACGTGATACATTTCGTCTCGCCTTAGTCGAGTTAGTGTGGAATTTTAAATACCGAAGCTTGTTTGTCTTGGTTGAGTTACAGATCATTATAATTATGTCAACTAAAATTCCCTCTCGGGCTTTTACAAACAGCTCCATTGTGAGTTGGAAGTAGTGTGGAAGCAAAGGAGGGATCAGGGTAATGAGATTGAAAGAATAAATCATTTTTTCCACAAACACATCAGAGTGCTGTTGTCATGTTTGCAGCTAATTGTTTTAGGAGAGGTAGGCAGTGCTTTCTGGACATGAAGCCTTTTGTAGGACAGTGTTTTCTTATTTCTAGTGCTTTTATGGCAGCAGAAACATTTTATTTGAGGTAAAAAAAATATTAGCCTGACAGATGGCATGGTCCTTGGGGCTTTGTGGGTAACTTAGTCATGCTGAAGGCTGTGGGAATGCTCAACACTGAGCTATCTTTTTTTCTGAAAACTTTTCTGGGGTGAGGTTGTTCAGCACACATGTATATGCTGACCTTTAAAGCACAGCTTTTCCTGTGATTCATATCTTATCCACGGTGCACCTGTGAATAAGGCCAATATCATGTATCACCCGGGAGAAAGAGGAAGTGATGAAACATTACATCTGGCCACTTCGAGGAAAACAAAGCATGAAGCCTGGAGCAAATATCGTACATGATATCCCTGTCTGTTTTCACGTAAATAAGTTAAAGGAGAGCGACAGAATTCATCTTTTGTTAATCCCAAGTGTACAGTTATGAGTGAGAACCAACCTCAAAGGGAACAATGAGACTGGAAGGCGATACAGAGTTTGATGAATGCCAAATGTGCACTGCTGAAAATGGGAGTAATTTCACAAGAGGTGAGGGCTGCATTAAAGCACAGCGTGTCTTTGGTTTCCACCGGCGTTCGTGAGCGAAGGGGCTGCATTCGATTCATTCATACCCGAGTGTCATGTCGTAGACCGCGCAGGTTACTGATGGCTGTGGTAGTGAAACAATCTCGCATCATGGCTGACTGGTGCGACAGTAATGTAGACTGTAGCTGCTAATGGGACCACTGGGACTTTCCACCGTGCGCAACATCAATCAGGGTCCTCAACACGCTCACTCAAATAGTCCTCCTCACTCACTCAACACACAGCAGATGTCCCCTTCTGATCCTCCAGCACACATAGAAGTAATGCCAAATGCATGCTAAAGATGCTGTTTTGTGGGAGTGGGGGTAGAAAAACAAGGTGCTAGGTGTGTCTGTGTTTATTAACTCACTGTTAATAAATTTGTTTTCAGTTAGGTTGTTTAATGCTAAAGGCCGGATCTTAGAAACTTTTATTCTTTACATCAAGTGAATTATAAAGAAATGGATGATTCTATTAGGGCTGTACTAATCACTGGATGAGCTGGATAGTTTTCATACAGATTATAAGTTGTAGTAAATTAAAAGTTTGCCCAGTTTCTACTGTGACTTGGCTGATGTTTAGTGCAGGATACCTTTTCTACTTCATCCTTTCCTGAATCAAGGACACAACAAAGCAATTTAATTTCCCAGCCTACTCTGCCTTGAAACTGTATCCATACTATTCAAACATGCCTACATCCAACAGATGGAAGCATTTTTTGAGTAGCAGAATGTACTTAAAAAATATATAAATGAAGACGGACAATAACATAACGGAGGTTAACACAGTTCTATCTTATGAATCTGATAAACTTTTAAAAAATGAGTTTGCTTTCTGCATGTCAAGAATGTTTCCCAGCTTGTTGTCCTCCAGAAATTTTAAGTAGATATTAGAAATTACAAATTGACAACATATTGCTGCAGGAATACATTTTTGTCAAAATACATCAGTTGCTCCTTTGCTGTTTGTTGATATATTACTTTGTGTGGGTCTTGTTAACGTTGAACATGAGTTGTGCTAAATGACCTTGATTTTCTGTGCTTTTTAAAATTTGCCATCTGCCTATATGGGATTGTAGTTTGACAATGGCAGTAGAGAAAGTGAAAAAAGTTATTCAGTCCGTGTTGGTCACACTTCTAAATATTCAGCAATTAAAGTCGGAGCAACAGGAATGCTTAAGACGTTTTACTGCTGGCAAAGATGTCATAGCCCTACTCTCCACAGGGTTGTTTATGGTACACCCACTTTCTGGCAGGCTTCATCGAGCTGGTGCATTGCATATGTCAAGGCCAAATGTTAGCGTTTGGGTAAAATCAGATCCAATCATTTAAAACTTTAAATGGAATCCATGCCTCCAGCCAGCAATCACTTCTCAAAGTCGAGGGTCCAGGATTGCAAAACTGCTACAGCAACCCCTAAAACCTTGGGTGGAAAAATGGTTTTGTAAAGCACTAACTTAGAGGTTGATATTGCCCAGGGATGTTACATTTTTAGATACCTGTTTAAAAAATTCTAACTGTTACACAATTCAACATTCTTTTGTTATTGGTTTGTCAAATAAAATTTAATTAAGCTTCAGGGTTTAGTCACAATGTGATTAAATGTGATAAGGTCAGAGGGGTATGAATACACACAAAAAAAATTCAAGCTGCATGTCTTCTCTGCTATCAGCTCATGTTTGCGTACAGTAAGTGGTTGTTCCAAAGCCTGTGATTCAAAGTAATTATCTGCGCTTCCCATGGTAGACTAATTGATATTTATTGGAGTTGCTTCATCAGTTCAATTTGATTATATTCTATAAGATAATTTTAGATTTTATGTAATTAAATCTGACTGTAATTTTGATGTATTGTAATAAGTACAATTTATTTGAATCAATTTCGGCTCTAATCATATATTTTTCCTACATTGCCTCATCGTACTGCAGTGTTCCATCGAAGGACATATCCTGTCTACTGTGGTCTCTAGAGGCCACAGTAGCAGAAAGATCACCTTCACATGTGAAGCCATAAGTTCCTCAGACTTAGTTGAGATGTCACTTTTTTATTCCCTTTGCCTTTTACTTCGGGCCTCTAGTCATGTGCTGAATCGACACAGCAGTGTCTGTTGGAGCGCAGCATTGATCCCCCACCCCCAGTCAGGACGTCCTCAGGGAAAAGAGCCATATGCTTAGAGCAGCAATGCTCCTCTTGTGCTGAAAAATGCTGAGACAGAGAGGGGATGCTCTGATCTGTGTAAGATATAAACCTGAAAACTGTGTGATGAGAGTGATAGATTGTAACCTTTTGATAAAGTTTCAAGGAGTTACTTTGGGTATATTTGTCTTGTGGTTTTAGAAAGTAGGTACTTGCTTATATCTTGACTGCCAAAGCACTGCTTACACCTGAATCTCAGTAAACCTCAGTTAGGTTTCAGTAAAACCTCTTATCCAGGTTTTCCTTTTTTTTTTTTTTTTTTTTTTTTTTACACGCGTTCAGCACATGATCCTCCTTTTGTGTGCATTTATGTTCTCATTTCTTACTTTTCCACAGTGACACTGGCATGCAGCTTTATGATTTTCCACTTTTTTGTAGTCAGCCCTCCCCCCTGTAGCCTGTGAATAGGGTAATTATGGACCCTGTAGAGTAATTACCAGAGCTCGAGTTGTTTAATTACGGCCTTCTCGAGAGCTGTCTGATGCCAGTGACAGCAGAGGCGCCACTCGCTGATGGAATGGTTTCATCCTCTTGACTAGAGCAGCCCTGTGAGGGACAGAGAGAGGAGACATGGTAATAGAGTGAGGAGGCGTGAGTGGGAGGGATTGCAGGGAGTTAAATTGAGTGGGAGAGAGGTAACAGTAAAGCGAAAGTTCACAGCTTGATAAATGTACATGTCTGCAACGGTGAGGGAAGGTTGCAGCAAGGAGTTTGCCTTTGAACAAGACATATAGCACCTTGCAAAAGTCTTTATGCCCTGGATATTTAAAAAGATTTTTCTCATGTTATGACCACCAGCATCAATTGGTTTTGTTGTGATGTGACAGTGCAGTGCATACATTAGTGATGCACCTGCACCCCATGACCCTGCATGTGTGCTGATGTGATGGAGTGGATGGAGGGAGGTGGCTGGGGATAGGAAAGGAAGGACTGGGGGGATGAATAGATAAATACATTCCTTTATATTTCAGATAAATTTGAAAACCATGTGTTCATCCTCTATGACACAATTATGGATAACAATATACACATCTTATAAAATACATTGTTGTGTGGTTGTATAATATCAAAATGTAAAACAGTTGAGAGTGAATACATTTCCATAATACTCACATGGAGAAATTTTACATGATGCCTTTTTGTTATCTTGCTTGTATCTGAATGTTAGCAAAAAAAAAATACAATTGTTTAAAGACTCGCACGTGAACACATGACGAGAAGAAGAAAAATCGTTTGTCCCTCTCTTTCAACGAGCTGTGACGGCCATCCTGGTCCTCAACAGTGAAGGACCTGTGGACCTGAAGATTTGTGGGGCAAAGGGCAGGGAGGTCAATCTCTAAACTAGGGGAAAGGAATTCAACTCGGAAGCTTGACATTCCCCCTCACTGGGAAGATGATTCTGTCTCCGGACAATCCTGAAATAGTGCATGATGAGAAGTTTCCCGCCACCCACTGACAATAAGTCAAATATCCCCACCACTTAGATTCATATCTTCCTCCGAAGGTCATGACACGTGTTTTTGTTTTTCATTCAGATGGAATTCAGTTCTGAGTAACTCCATCCCAATGGAAATTGTCTGCTGGACACATTTTTATGCATGTTTACCAAACATAAGCCTTTCCAAGGTTTTCATCTTTTTAACTCGTGATGGAGATCGAGCTTTGGTGGCGTAACGACCTGTTAAACCTTTGTTCGAATTCCAGAAGTTGCATGCAAGCCATGTTTGTTTTACCAATGCACCAGAATTGCTCGTAACTCAAAACAACAGATGAAGATGTGAGTGGAGAAACTATTTCCTGACAAATGTGACGATTGACAGCGACCTCTTGACTTTTTGAACCTTGACCCCTCCACTTTTGCCAATTCTAGAAGAACAGCTTTAATAGCAATAACCTTTACTTTCTGTATGAAGTTTTGAGTAGATGCCAGCCTTACAACAAGCTCAATGACCTACATGTGTTCCGATGAATGATCATCAAACAGAGACGTTGCAGCTTTGTGAACAGTTGTGGCTATCTGTGATATTCAGCATGGTGTCTGACAGATGTTAAAGCATGGCAGTGAAGGGCCGCAGGGGATAAATGGTGATAGATGAACCAGCTGCCTTTTTGGACTGATGTACTTCAGCAAGAGAGGATTTTAACTTTTCCAGACCTCAATGATGTCCGACTACGGCTACGTCATTTTAAAAACTTTAATCCTGTTTCTCCATTTACATCTAAGTAATGATATATTTGATTTTAGGTGGTGCATATTAATTCTTGGTTTGAAATATGAGCTTGAAATGAGGCAACACCAAAAACTTGTTTGGAGGTTCTATTTCCAGGTTGCAACATCTTTTTGTCACATGGTCATTTTCAAGCATCTGATTCTCAACACTTACTGTCTTCCAATTTTGCCCTGAACAAAATTTTGTTGAATGAATATGGAAAAAAAAGTTGCCTCCTCTCCTAACAATGTTAGCAATTATTTATGCTAAAATGTAAAATTGTATCTTGGCGTCTACTTGTGGTAGAAAGGTCTTGCTTGATCAAATGGACTTACCAATCCTGATTTTAAATATCTTTGTATTTTTAATTTAGATGGCACATATCGACAAAAAGTCTTATTTTAAATTTATTTTTCAAAGACTTTCCAATCTCAGATACCCATAAAATATGTCCAGTGTTTGGAGGGGTGATGAATGGTGAATAATCAAGAGACATACAGTTTTGTGACTAAGAGTTTTGCTTCCTTTTGTTCTGTTTCCTTCTTTGTCACACTTATGTTTTTAACGTTTTGTTTCTATTTCTTTGTTTTTTTGTGTTCCAGAATCTGACATGTTAGAAATGCATTAACACACTCTGCTGAGTTGAACTGTCTCAATCACAAGAACTAACAAGTTTTTTTTGAGCTGTCCCTTTGATTGGCCGACAATAAACAACATATAATTAGTTTCCTACCAACCATAGTTACTCTTTCAGCACCGATGTTCCCACGCAAAAATAACTCCACTGCATTTAGAATGAACTTAGTGTGCCAGCATGTATGGTTCTTGGTCACCTGGCAGACCTAGTTGTCTTCTCTTGACGATGCCACACAATCTTCAAGATCATCATCGTCATCAAGATTGTGAGAACCACAGAATTTCTGCAAAAGTTGTTGCAGCTTTTTCAGTGACTACTAAGAATGAAATTTCCTGCATCCCTTATATGCGAGTCTTTGCTCCAATTAGTGAGAGAAAAACAACTGAGAACTAAGACAAACTCAGTCTTAGAGTGTGAGAAGGAAACAAACCACAGTGTTTGATCTTTGCAGGCAACGGCATAAAGAATCTTTCAGTGAGACTTGTTATCGTCAGAATAGATTTCAGGCTCAACTCCTCCACCTGAGTGGGCTCGTCATTTGGCTCGCCATCTTATCAGAAGAGTGAAGTAATGTCAGCACTCCTCTCTTCTCACTGTAACGAGAGCCAGAGCTAGACTCCTGCAAGTTGTTCTGTTAGAAATAAGACTGTTCATTGATTTAACTGGAGACCATAGATCGATGATATTCTCTAGTGTGAAGACTGAAAATGCTGGGTACGATTTTAGAGAAAATAAAGATAAAATATAAAGTCCTCTCTGTGGATTCTGAAGTGTTTCCAGTGTCACATGAGGGTGTGGGTAATGTGGTTGGCTGCCAGAGTCTGCTTTTTAATTGGCTCCCCTGTGTTGATCATTGTACCGTTTTCTCCCAGACTCCTGAAGCAGCAGTATACTGCAATACTTTTGCCTATTAGGACTGACAGTTTTGCATCCATCGCTTACTGTGGTCAATTCATCATCCTTCTGTCTTAGGACAAGCTCTCAGACACCTTTGCCTTCTATTTTTTCTTCTGCTCTATTGTCTCTTTCCAGGTGCTTTGTGTACACATGCAGAATACCATTTACCCGCCTTCTGGTCTCCGTCAATTACAACAGCTTCTGTCCATTGTGCGCCACGTCACTTTTTCCAAACACCTTTAGCGGAGATGAAAAAGCCACCTGACCTCTGAAAGCAAAGCTTGCAGTCGCTGTGATCGCTCTACCATTTGTGACCCTCCCCACGGTTTGCGTTTGCCCCCACGTCTCACAGCTTCAGACGCTCTCGCTGAGATCAAACCCTCAAAGTCCTGACCCCCTGCTGAGACTCCCCCTGGAAGTGCTAATGACCCTGTTTGTCTGAGGAGCTACGCGCTCTTCTTCCCATGTGCGAGCCCGCTTCCCCTGCCCCGGATCCGTCCTCTTTAATAGTGATTGCTTTGCCACTTGTGCGCTTCTCGTATGACCTTAGAAGGCGGAAGACAGCTGAACTTTCACTGCAGGTCATCGTGTTTGGTGGGAGAGAAGTGCTCGGCCAGTTGTGGGAGAAACAGAGAGGGCAAACACCTGCTGACTTGCCACTGACACAGGTGTTGATGTGTCATGCAGTTTCGATTTCTACAATAACTTTTAAGGCTATAATCTCTTGTAATAACCTTAAAATTTAGGCTAGGAAAGGCTTTGGACGACTTGATAGACCTGCAAGCTGTAAATGCTGTCACTGTTAGGACTATTAAATGTTGGTGTCAGCACTGCTGGGATGTTCACACCCTGAAAAACTTTTTAAATATTCAGCGTAAATCAATCCTCAAATAGAAGAAGACAAAGAAACCAATTGGACCATTTCCATCTGACAGTGGTTCAGCAATAAAAACAATTTAGGAAGCTGATATGAGAGCTGCGGCTACATACCTGGTGTTTTTCAGTGTTGCGTTTTCTGGGTCAGCGGTTAGGATTGCAGAGAGATCATCTGAACTGTTATGATACTTTTCTGGGCTTGAATCACCTCTATGTTATCCAAGAGACATGAATCTTACAGTCCACCACCCCCTGGGCTTAGGGCTCCAATTTACAATGAACCCTGCAAGTAATTCGCAGATAAGCATTTTCAGTGACCCCTGAGAGTGGCTACATATTGTTCCTTGCAAAAGTACTTTTAATTGTTCGGGTTGTTACTAGATTTGGAGCTGGCAGGGATGTGTGTGGTCAGTCAATTAAGGGTGTTGGTTTTGAGGTGAGTGGTTTTTTTTTTTGTATTTTTTGCAGTGTGTTTAATGATTCATTTAAAAAAAATGCAACAACAAGACATCTCCTTTAGTCCTACTGAATAAATCTTAGTACTGAAATTGAAACAGTGAAGCCATATTGAGTCGTTTGAATTGCTTCCACAGATGTTGTTTACTTTTTCAATTTCAGTAAAGTCTTTAAATCTTTAAGAACTTTCACCTCTTATCCTGTTTGCAGTACATTTGAACTCTTTACTTGGCATTTTATTAACTCCAGCTGAAAGCTTAAACCTTGAGGGGTTGGTCAACACTGAGTTCAGTCTAATTGTGGAAAACAATCCTACTTTCGATAACCAGTAATCGACATGGCTGTATGGAAACGTTGTGATGTCATGTAGCATAACTCTAATGTCTGCCAATAATGAAGAGCAGGATATATGATCATTATTACTTTTTAGTTTCTGACTTTTAGAGGGAAGTCAAAATTTTCCCCTTTGGCTTTTAAAAGTGTCAGCATATTCTAGAACAAAAGCCCTGCTTAGTTTATCACTTCTGTTCGGAAAGAGTTTGTCATGGAGAAATACTTACCGTGGTTGTCAAAAATATACAACCCACGCAATATTTAAAGTTTAAAATCATGCTGTGTACTGTGGCTTGTAAAAGTATGAAAGTATGTATGCCCCTTTTAATATTTATTTATTTTTTGCAAAAGCTTTATAGGATTTTGTTAAAATTGGATTTTGCAGACCAACACAAACTACTGTACAGTTGTGAAGTGGAAGAAAATGGTATGCGGTGTTAAAAATCTGAAAGAAAAACTGGAAAGTGTAGTGTACACTTTTGCTCAGCATCGTTTGTGTTGGATTTAGGTCTGGACTTAATCTGGAACTAACACTTTAATATGATTTGATGTAACCTTTAGCGTAGAGATTGAAATATTTTTAACAGCTAACCATTTACTTAGAAAAGACTCTCAGACTTGATAGAAGTCTGAATGGGGCTGTCTGAAACACACAACCGCATCCCCACAGCACCACTAAGAGTCATACTCACAGCGTTTCGCATGTAGGCCAAAAAAATTCAGTTGTGGTCTTGTTTGTACATTTATTTGACTTACTGTCTTTCATAGCACTTTTTTTTTTTTTTGGCCTTCTTGCCACTCTTTCATAAAAACCTGATTTAACTGTTTACACTGAACTGTTTTCTCTCAACAACTGGGTGAAATTTAACTGTTTCTGCAGCGTCACTTCTATAATACATTAAATAATGTGTAGTTAATAAATGCCAACAATATTTGTCTTCATAATTAACTTGGACAATATTTACTATTCCATTAAATTAAAGGTGCTGGTGACACTAATACATTTGACTTAAACATTTTTGTCCTAATTTTCATGATTGAATATTTTTCTTAAGAATCAAAACCAGTAATGCAAAGGTTATTTGGTCTTTATATTTGAAAAAATAAATTCCAATTTATTAGCATTACGTAAACTTAATTATTTCATGCATTTATTTCTTAGCAGTTATCTAAATATCTATTTCCAAAATGCACTCGTAACATTTTTGTGGATGTTTTTATGTGAGGGCAGAGCTACTATTAAAAAACCAGTCGTTCCTTTTTTATCATCCCTCAGCATAATTCACAAGCAGTCACACAGTGGTCCGTATAAACTTGCGAGGAATCCACAGTGAGCACAAAGACATTATTTTGGGCGCAGAAGGGTAGGTTAGAAATCAGAAAACCAGTGACTGGAATGTTTCTTGGCAGATGGTTTGATTGTGCTGTAAGCGGCTGCTTGTGAATGAGTCAAACCCACTCCTTGGTGTCTGTGAGAAGAAGTACCTGTGAGAAACTGACCGACTACACTTCTAGCCTGCTGTCTGATTAGTCAAGAGTCCGACATAAGTGCTTCAGATGCTTGTGGTTTTCATTTTAAGGCCTTGACAAGAATCCAGATAATCTTGTGGCGGTCTGAGAATAACTTCTCCGCTATGTGAAATCTGCAGAGGCAGAGACAGCCAATTGTAGATTTCCTGCTCTGTGTGTAATTAACCAATCACAGTCAGTGATGAGCCATGGAAAGAGTAAACACTTTCCTTTTTACAATGGAACTTCTAAGAGTCTAATTCTCAGATGGTTCTCTCTTGTCAGGATGTGTTTCATCTAATTCCAGACTCAAATCATTTTGACATCGTGATTATTTCATGCTTGATGTATAATTAGATGAAAAGTTGACCTTTAACACGCTCATGTGGTTGCTAAATTTAAACTGGAAAATGTGACTTCAGGTTTCTAGTGCACATTTGGATGTGATGCTCAACACATATGTTTGCAGAAACAAATTTGAAGCTAATTTTTATTTTTTTTTAAAGCACAAAGCAATGATTTAATGCCAGACACACTGTTTTGAAAATTTACAACATAATAAAAAGCAAGATTACTCGCTCCAAATGTACATATGGACTCATAATATGATTAAATAGTAAATACAACTACATTGCAACAGTTTCAGCATCTCAGTTTATTTTCTCAATTAGTTTGGCATTTCATCTTATTGTCACAATAAAAAAAGAAATCTGTTTTTTTTTTTTTTATATAGAAAATAAAATGTGTATTACATTTTACCCAGAAATAATATATTAGCAAAGTTTTCTTTTGCTTCTTTGGAAGGGTTTCATGGGTTGCAAATGTTAGTCAGACTTTACAGTTAGTAACTGGTGCCTTTGTTTTATTGAAATCTGCGGCAATTTATTTACTCTCATGACCGTTTCAATTTTGAACAAACCTCAATGGATTAATTCATTGTCACCAAAAACCTCTATTTCTTACTTTACTCTTAAAAAAAAAAGTAGGTTCTACAAACCATTTTTTTCATATGAAAGCAGATGTGATGCAAGGAAATAATCTACCAATTGATGAGAGCAATAAGAGTGAAATTTGTAAATCCATCTTTGTTTTCCATCTCGAAAGAATAGTCTTAATGAATTTGATATTGAATAAATATAAACCCTGTTGCAGCAACGGATAGACCCCATTACAGCTGGAATCAATAAGATCTAACTAAGGAATCTGATGCATGGCACAGAGAGAACGTCAATAAGTTTCAAACATTCTATAATTACTCTCCAGCATGTAAAAATAAGTGCCTGCAGTCCTTCTTCTGTTTTGACTGCTGGTGTTATAAAGCGATTGATGGTGCCTGCAGAGCAATTGCTGCCTCTTAAACAAAATCAGATTACAGACTGAAAATGTGAGGGCGAACTGGGGACCCTAAATATAGAGTCCAAAAAATTCCTTGGGGGAATTTTATTTACATTTGACCCTTCAGACCATTATTCTTATCATTTGAAGATTTTATGGCTCTTTAGGTGTCTTCATGGCAAGATTTTCCTCATGCACTGTTGCAGTTCACGTCCGAGTGGAGATTGGCACAACAAAAGTCAGAACCCATGAGTCCAAGGCGGCGGTTCTCAACCAGAAAAGGTGGAATGTGCCTTTAAGTTACAGGACCAATCTGTCAGAAGTGCACAGTTCTTGATTACAAGTGATTGTGATGATTATAGTTGAACCTCATCAGCAGGAATGCTGCCGGATTGTTTGTTGTGTGAAATGAGTTGAGCAAAAGAGCCAAGGTTTCCATCTATTGGTCTGTCTATGTATGTTGACTGTTATTTATATTCAATAAAATGACTCATGACTGAAAGCAAAAGATTCCAGATGCAAGCGGCTAAAATGAGGAATTTAAGGATGCCTTGGCCCACCATTACAGAAAGAGTGAGTGCTATTTAATGGAACCTTGGAGTAGAGTTGCTGCTCCTCAGCATCAATGTTAATTCTTTAAATGTAATTATTTATTTATTTTTTTTTTTTTTTGCGTTTGATCAGAATTCTTCCTGGGCATTTTCTTTGGAAGGTTTTCCAAACACATCATATGAGGAGGAGATGCTGGGGTAGATTCTGAACTTGCTGGAGGGACAAGACAGCCCTTATGTCTTTGGAACATCTTACGATTGACCAGAATGAGCTGGAGAGTGTCATTGGAGGAGAACATGTCTGAGTTTCCCTAATGAACCTGGGATCTAATCTTGCATAGTTAGAAGACAATGAATAGACAGACAGGTAGGTAGACAAATGGGTAGAAAGAAAGCATGATAATTTTTTTCAACAATATATTTTAATCTGATTTGTTCTGAGATTTGAGATTCATTTCTCCTAAAATCTTGGATTTATGCGTTGTTGTTGTTGTACTGTGTGTACTGTATTTTCCGAAAAGGGGCAATTTAGAGCTGAATGATGGGGCACGCCTAAATTTTGTCATCACATTACTCATCACAAATTCCCAATATGCTCCTATAACCTTGGGCGGTATTAGAAAACACAATGCTATAATCTATTTTGTGGTCAGGCTGTTTAACAATAGCTGTTTTGGCTTTTTTTTTTTTTTTTTTACAATAAACAGAAAAAAGAAGAGGTTAGCTAAGTTTTAAAATTGTTATATTTTTTAAATAATGCAGTCCATTAACTTACCACTAACTAACTACAGTAGCCAAATACCACCATGCATCTAATATAGAGAAGGGCTGGGCGATTTCAGACATGGCTCTGCTGTGGATATTTGAAAAGAAACCTTTTAGAAACCAAGTGCAACATCTTCTGGGAATCATTCCATGACCCCACAGAGTGAGACCTGGATATTGTTAGGAGACAAAAATCAAAACCCAATTTAAGGCTTGATTTGTTTTACTTCAAGAGAGCCACATTCTTTGCTGGAGGTCTAAATTGTTTGCATTTTACCATTGGAGACCCTTGTTGGAGTTTGTTGTAGCTGTACAGCAGTATAACGTCTCTTCCTGAGGGACACTTATTGAGTTTGAAAAAGGGCAGGTTAAGCCTGCGGTATCTGAACATGTCTAATGGACCTGCAGGAGTCCCTAAGGGGAAGTTGGCAACTACGGGTCAAAACAGGGTTATGTTTACTTAGTGGATGTTGAAGCGTGCCGAAAGCCACGTGATTTCTTCCTTGTCCCCCTTAACTTCAGCCACCTCTTCTGTGTCTTTCAGTCTGAAGGACTGTACACTAGACCAATGCCACATCTGGATTTAATTCCCCAGCAAGCTGACACTGAGATATTTGCTTGAAACTCTTAAAGCAATGAGAAGTGGGACAATTTTAGTATGGCCAAAATGGAAGGACTATAAAATGATAAAACAAAACTGCTGTTTTATGTATCTATTATTTTGTTATGCAACATGGCATCTGTGAGGTCTAAACAACTGTGTGAACTGTAAGCTGAAGATTTAAACAAATCCGATATATTTACATGGATATTTGTAACCTTATGGGAATAGGTGGGGAGAGCTAAACTTCATAGTTGAGCCCTGTTTTAAAGTCAGCAGTCACATTTTATTAAATCCAGCTTGATTTTGCAGTACCTGCCAATGGTTAACTGTGGTTTTTGAGTAATTCACTTGGGGAAATAGTTTGCTATGGTAAATCAATATATGGCTTTGTATTTTGACAAAAAGCAAAGGTGAGACACTTAAGTTTTCCATGCAGCAGTCTTGACTAGGGCTCTCAATAAAAAAAACAAAAAAACATATATCACTGCCAATTATTCCTCGTGTAAAAGTATTAGACCTTTATTGGAAACGTTGCTTAAGATTTTTCAATAGTTGGAAGGTAACAAAAAATGCCAATGTGTCCTTTATTAAAACTTATATTGCACTTTAGGAAAAATTTATACGCCTGCGTAAAAGTTTTATATTTTGCCACATTTGTGCCTGTAATCCTGGATTAATTTCAGACATTTCTGTTTTAAATGTAGCCAATTAGGGAGATGAATAGTAATCACTTTAACCGCAATATTGAAATGAAAATTAAAAGAGAACAATTCACAAATTGTACCATATGTGACACATCATTCATGCCAAGCTGAACATAAAGAAATAATGTTAATGTGGTAGTGTTTTACAAAAAGATGTTTCCAGTTTGGAAAGAATAATAATTATGTTGGTTTCTGGACCCTCTTTACTTGAAAACTGAGTGGGTGTTAGTTAAAAAGGTGTCTAAACAATATCCAAATGGACAATTTGTTTGTAGACCTCTAAAAGCTAAAGTTGGGGTATATTTAACGATAGCTTAGTAGACCTCTTAGTTGGACTTTTTACTTCATTAGAAGGTTATATGTAAAAATGTTTAGTCAATATTGATAAACTTAAAGAAATGTGGTCACACCAGCAGGGGTCAAACTCAGGACTCCACAATTACAAGCATCTTAAACAGATGAGCTTCACAAATACTTCATTGTCCACATATAATGGACGATTCAACACACTTTTATCCATTCCAGTTCCAGTTCCACTCCAATAAACTTGCTGACTTTTTCCAACAAATACAAATAACTCTATTCTCCTTGAGTGTCTGAGGACAAATTAGTGTGATAACTGCAATAGCTCACAAGTGCTGCCACTTCACGCTAGTTCTGGTTGGAAATTAATACGGGATATTCTTATTAATTAACATAGCAGATGACTTAGAGAGACACAAGGACAGTGCAATGCTGGTTTTCAGTGAAACTGCAACATTTTTGTTGCAATTCAGCCGCTTGGCATCTTTTGAATCCAGTTGTCATTGTGGAACTTTATTGGAAAATTTTGGCTCTCATTATTTCCAGAATGCACCTCATCAGTAATCAGTTCAAAGAACCTAGATAATACTTCTTGTAGGCTGCCAGTGCAGCCTGTTCTAATGTTATATTTACCACACTTGGATCATGTTTTAGGTCCATCTAACCTCATTTATCTGGGGTACGTCAATGAAGCTACGAGTTGATCTGTCTTGTCCAAATTTTGTGGTCACAAGAAAAATGAAAACAAGCTGGGAGATGTCACGCTGTTTATCGAACTATCTAGCAAAAGTGAACTGGTGCTGTGGAAGCATTCAGTGGTCTAAAGCTATCTCACATGAATAATTTTGCGGTCTTAATATAATTCCATGTCAGATCTATCGCCCAATGGGACACAGTGATCCACCTCTGACGTCTATGCTACTGTTATGCTAAAGCCTGACTTGCATCCACTTAGAAATGTACACAAAATCACCATATAAAGCAAATATCTTAAAACTTAGTGGCAGTACTTTGATTATACCATTATAAAACCTGTATTCCGCCTGCAGCTGTTGACATTTTGAAAGCTCTTCTCATGTGTGTGACTAGTCGGTTCAAATCTTGAAACATCATTTCTCTTTTACAATTTCTGTACAAATGAATATTACCCAAGATTTATCCTTTTTTTTTTACTTTGCAGAACTATATTTTACGTTTTCCGAATCATTTACCCTAATAAGGCCTAGTGTGTGAGACTACAGTGCTTTTTCTGTAAAATCTATTTTAATTTGTGTCATCACATTAATATATTGTATTTCTAATAAGTCAAAGGTAACATGTACCAAGAAATTCTCACTCATTTTCTTCAGATCTCCAGAAGCCAAAGGGTTTCTTAATAGGAGGTCATCTGAGTAAAACTTGAGTTTTTTTTTTTTGTTGTTGTTTTTTTTGCATTGATGCTCTTTGAATTTTCTTGCTCTTTGACCTGAAAGTCAAAAAAAATTTATTACTATTTTTTTGGGGGCTGGGGGGGATTCACACAAATAAATTTAATTGGTAACAGGAATACACCCTGACATCTTCAATCCCATTGTAACAATTTTTTTAATCAAAGATTTAAAAAAAAAATTACATATTTGGTAATAAAGTGTTCTTTGATTGTTCTAGGAAAATGTCTTCTTTCCCACAATATCAACTCACATGCATATCTTTAGTTTCACTTCTGTTAAATTTTCATGTGACTTTGTGTGTGTTTGAGTGGATAATATAAGGACACGAGTGTTCAACCCCCAGTGGTCCACAGGGATTTACAAGGTATCATGTTCTGGTTTTGTGATCTGGTGTAAGAAGTGCCTGACCTGCTAAGACAGCTAGAAAAATCAAAACCAGCTGGGAGATGTCACTCATTGTTTATGAAAGTTTATCTCTGACTCAAACTGATTATATGAACGCTATCAAGCAAAGGAACCTGGTGACGGGAAATGATTCAGTGGTGTAAAACTGTCTGAGATGAATTGGATGAACATATGGGAAAAAATGGAATAGAAACTGTGGGAGAATGACAAGTTTTGTTGTTCTTTTTCCTATGATATTTGAGATCACAGGATGCTTGGCACAACAGAAATCCAGTGGAATTTGTGGTTTTCCAAATAAGGTTATTTCATGAAGCTTCATGACTTTGTGGGAACATTCTTGAACATTCTTTTCTAAAGTTTTCTTTTTATAAATTAAAATATTTTGAGTCAAATTGCTGTATTTTCTGCTTCCATGCAGATATTTCAGGTCTTTACGTTATGCAACTGAAATGAACTCGAAGTAGACAAAATCTAGCCATTGTAAATTGTGGTAGAGGCACAACATCTACCTTATACAGCTTAAAAAAAATACTGAAAGATGTATTACCACTGACTGACATTAACCAAAGCTACTGAGAACTAATATTGTGCTGACTTTTACATTAATCATCCTTAAATTTAATATTTCTTCTTGCGTCACTAGAAATTTTTGGTATTGTTGGGTATCCAACAAAATCTAAAACAGTTGAGGAATAACTGGCCAAATTTTCAGTAAACTAGTGCAGAAAGCTTGTGGAAGGTCACCAAAAAATATGATTGCAGTTTAAACTGTTATAACATTTAAAAGGCAATTCTACAAAGAAAATGTTTGTAAATGTTGGACATTGAAAAAAATAACAAATAAAATCTTTCTTTCATTCTTCCTGGCTTTATCAAACAGAAATGAGTTCATAAACTGAACTGACATAAAACAGGAAAACTTCAGTTTGATTTATTGTCAATGAGTGAGGAAAATAAGATTGTTTTTCATAGAGAATGTCAGACTTAACCTGTATTTGAAAATATTTTCCAGTTAAAGAAAAAAAAAGAAAAAAAGAAACTCTGATTTGCTCTTGTCTCTCTATAGTCGGGCTCATTAGTTCATTAGCTAAGAGGTCAGGGGTTCCTATCAGAGCATTTCCTTCAGGTTTCCTCTTCACCTTGTCCAGACCTGAATGTTATGAGCTCTGTCACATTCACAGACAGCAGAAGTCTGGGACCCTCGTCCCAATCTGCCCATCATCTCTCAAAGGAATTCCTCTAATGAGGTTCTATAGAGAACAGATGCAGCGAGGGCAGCCTGGGCAAGAACAACCTGCCACAGTCACTTAATGATGACTCACACAAGCACTTATGTCACCAAGGCGTTTTGGACGGATTGTTTGTGTGTGTTTGTGAGCGATGATTTCTGTTTTTGTGGATCCTCCGACCATGTCTGTGACTAATTCTACAGTTCAACTCACCAAGTGTGTCAGTTATTATTCTCTTTCTTGACTCATTTTACTAGTTTATTTTTCCACCTCTTTTCAGATGTTGAATGCATTTTAATCGGCTTGTATGAACCCTTTCTTTGCTGTGAAGTCTTTTAAAGGGCAACCCTTTGGAGCAAGTAAATTCATCAACATTTTTGCTCGTATCGGAGAGAAAAACGATCCCTTCAGCTCGACGTCTCGAATTTCAGATACGGGTGTCATTGTCCAGAACTCTCTGTCCGCTCTTTGAAAGGGGGCTGACGTGGTTTATTATTACAGTATGGAAGTAATATCAGATGTGATGCTTCCAAATGCCAAGAACAATGCCCAGAACATGCCTCTAATCACACATGGCAGATACACACATGTGCACTCTGAATTCTCCTGGGAAAATGGGCTGATTCCGACCCTTCTTAGGTTTCAGGCCTCGGCTTCAATCACCACTGTAAATGTTAGGACATGTTTGTGTTTGTGCAATTGCCCAGTGTATACGTCAGTGCCCCATGTTGTTTGCATGAAGTGCGGTTAGAAAGGATTAAAGGGCCAGTTTATAAAAACAAGACGAGGCGGCCAAGAGAAAACAAGGAAATAAAAGGAGTGGAGTCTGTGCCAAGCACTCTCAGATGGTAAAGAGTTGTTTGAGAAGTGAAATTCTTGCGGAGTGAACATACCTGAGCTTTGCTTCTTTCACTATCAAGTGGTCCTTAGGATAAGCTTATGTTTTATTGAAGCATCACAGCAGTTAGTACAAATGTGTTGACTTATTTTAAAAACTATTATGTGAATATACAGGGAGATGTTAGCGCTTTAACTGAACTATTAAGTATTTTATCCAGACATTGGTTGAAAGGCCTTTATCTCTTTCAGTTGCATCTTGTCCTTCTCTCATTTAACTCCTGACTCTAACCTTTTCCTCTGTCAATTTTTCCCTGATTGACCTTCCTTTTCTCCTTTTTTTTTTTCCTCCTTGTGTGCAATTTCTACCTTACAAACCCCCCTTTCATGCCTGTCCAGACAAGATACATGTTCCAGGCAATAGTAATGAGCACACATACCAGTTGTTGGTACCTATCAGCTCACACTTACCTCAGTCCTGGATCCGGCCACAGATGTAATACAAAACAGAAACAACATGCTAACTCCATCCGGATGCCAAATTTTTCTCTTCAAATTCTTTCCTGGCGCAGAATCAGTAGAAGCCCACAGTGAGATTCCAATGGAAAAAAATAAAGATTTAGAAACTTTAACTAATAAACACTTTGTTTGAAACAGTGATTCTGTTAATTGTCTTTCCTGATTTCATGTTTACCTGTTTTAAAATCAACCTTCTATTTTTATTTATTTTATTTTGCACTCACTTGCCTCTTTATTAGGTGTACCTTTTCAGATGCATGTTACCCAAAATAGCAAGTTAGCCAATCACATGGTTACAACTAAATGCATTAAGGCATTTAGATGAATGTGAAGACAAATTTTAAAAGTTTTTGTAGAGCATCAAAACAAATAAAATAGGGGAGTAAATGAGACATGCTTGTTAGACAGACTTGTTTGTTGAACAGAAGTCTTGTTGCTAACTATTCCTAGCTTTCCATTATGGACCAAAGTATCTGATGATTATTTCTGACACCTTTTTATTCAGAATTCAAAGAGGTGTCAGAAGAGTGTCCAATCTGGTACAGCAAGGTGTGGCTTATGAAAAGGCTAGTTATTATATACACATGTATTTTTTTTCTTAGTCTTTTCAGAGTCTGTGTTATTAATTTAATGACCCAATTTTGAAATGTGTTACATGAGTGCTATAAGAAAGAGCCCTAATTGGCTTGACCAGTAAGGTTTGTCTTAATAATCTGTCCCTGTCCAAAAGTGCTTACAAAGAACATGCAAAAATATTGTACAGATGGTGCATTGGTCTGTGTCTCCACTGTTGCTTAATGCTTGCTCTATATGTTTGATGGAAAATGACAAGAGCACTAAAAAATCTGGAATCAGATGCAGACGACTAAGAGTCCAGTAAGAATAAAATAACATTACAATTAATATTTGAACGTAATTCTTAATAAAGGTGAACAAACAAGACGAGTTCCTCCTAATTAGCTTGCTGTTAAATCCCCCAGGATGTTTCTTCAGGACGATGTCAATGTCAACAGCTTACATGTACACTTTCAGGCCGTCTAGTCAGCACATTTGTTTATTAAGAGTCTGCGAGTGTGTACCGATTCTTAACAGCTCTGTAATCATATTGATTGGCCTCCAGGTCTCAGGACCTTGATCGATTAAGTCATGAATAAGAAACATCTCTTTGTAAGAGGGATTATGGTTCAAACAACTTCTGAATGTTGGCGTTTGGAGTTGGCTAGTTGGATAACTTTTAACTTTATGGTAGAATGGTCTGAGAACTGGAATTGACTGACTTCAGAACAATAAGCTCCATACCAAGAAGCTTTGACTTCAGGATTTTGGTTTGACAATCGAAGACGAGCTGAGAGGAAATGAGGGAATTAGTTTCAGAGGATTGGGTTATCTAAGAAGAAAATTACACTATTGATTTTGATTAAAGAACCGTGCCTTATGTGAGTGTAAAAATAATTAGGGACAAGTCTTAAGGTCAGTTTGTGCAGCCTGTGCTTTGTCAGTGCGGTTTTCATATTATTTGTTTCTGTCTATCTGTTACCATAGAAGATGCCAGTGTATTGGTTACACTAAAATATTTTGATGTATATATTTTCATGAAGCTTCAGACGAGAACAAATAGTGCGTTTGCCTTGTGATAAATTTACGATCAGTCCCAGGGTTCACCAACTCTCTCTAACTGTCCACTAGAAGTAGGCAACAGCTCTCCTGAGACCCTGTGCAAGATTTTTTAGGTTGGATTACTGGTTATTTAGTAGAAATGACTTGTCTTGCTATGTCAACCCTTAATATGTACAGTACATACATTTTTGGGAGTAGGGATTTATACAAATGAAACTTCCTTTCAAGCTGGAAGTTCTTTTAAGGGTATACCACCCAGTTTCACATATATTGAAACTGTATATTTTGCTTATTCTATCAAAAATAGTATTTAAGCTGATTCAGTCATTTTTAAACCATTCCACAAATTCTCAATTGGATTTAGGCCTGGAGTTTGACTTGCCATTCTAACATCTGACTATGTTTTCACTGAAACCATTTCATTGTATCTTCACATTTATGTTTAGGGTCAGTGTACAACTGGAATGTGAACCTCTGCCCCAGTCTCGTGTCTTTTGGAGCATCTTAAAAAATAGTTTTTCTAAATTTCTCTGCAACCCTCCATCTTTCCATCAACTCTGAGGAGCTTGTCACTCCCTGTGGACGATAAGCATTTGTCCACAGGTGGGAATGTTGTGTTTTTGTAGTTGATGTACAGTGACAATATTTAGATTTTGTTTTCGTTAATGTTAAATATAGTTGTACTGGTTGTTATATGATTTTGAAAACGTTCTTGGAGTATTAATGACTTCCCAAGTCAATGAATGAAGGTCTCTAGGTTACTTAATTCTAAAGGTCTTGCCTGGTACATAGCGTTAACAGATATTCTTAACATTTGAATAGACTTACTGTCATCAAATAACTTATTCTACTTCCTCAAAATCTCTAAAGTGCTGCTCTTTCAGATCATACAAGTGAAAAAGATATCCTTGTCTGCAGGAGAGGGGAAAGGAGACGAGATATTTCGGAATTTGTCAAAGAGTATTAATAGACTCTCTCCTTGGGTTTCTAATCTTCAAAGGTCTGACCTAGACGCTTTTGTGTTTTCATTAGAGAATATTTAGTGTCTGTGAATGTTCCCACCTCTGTGTCCGGTTTCGTGTTTCTGTCCAATATGAAACAACATGAACATCGCGACAGTACAAAGCAAGGTTACTCTGATTGGAGGCAGATCAAATCTCACCATGTTATAGGTGTCATGCATTACACTCTTGACATATGTTCATTGTACAAAAAGGCAGACTTTTATCAAAGTCCTGCTTTTAATATAGGAAGCTGGAACGCCATCAATGTGCCCTTTGTGTTCTTTTTCTCCCTTCATAGAGAGCTCTCAAAGAATATCCTATCAGTTTCATAGGAGGTTCTCTTTGGATGATTTTGACAATGTGCTGAAGCAACAGATAGACAAAGTTATAAACTTTTTGAATAAAAACAATTGTACAGCAGCTAAATGATTCCCTTGAAGGGACATATGAAATATAATAATGAAGCGTTATGCGTCTTGCCCCTCAAATTTGCAACCTTTGCAAAGTGTTAGTCCATTTGACTTCGAGTACCAGTAATTGAGCTTGAGTCAAAGTGATAAATGCCTTGAGAAGAATGATGAAACAGCACCTTATGACCTTTGGGATTATTCAAGCTAATCTCTGCTTAATTTTTAAGCAGCACATAAGTCAAGATCCATGAATCTTTTGCCTCACCGTAAACCAGTTGACCTCAGCAGTAATACAGATAACAGCAGGGTAATACTAGTATTGAGGCGGTTTGGGATGTAGGTATTGAGAGTAGAGCCAGGCGAACAGAAAAGTGCTTGGCTGGAGCATGGGAATCAATGGCTTGGTAGACAGAAGGCCAATGCAATCAGGGAGCCAATTGAGGCAAACTCTAACCCTGCTGAGCCAGCACCAGAGAAGAGGGAGAGAGTCATTTGGAGCTGGGTGCCTTCTACTTGTCCTCTGCTCAGCAAATACCATCCTGCAAGCACAATAAAGCTACAAGCAATATTATAAGCATTACAGTTTGTCCCACAATTAATCTCGGTCAAGCACACATTCCCTCATGTAGACTTACATTCTTACTCTCAAACCTCTCTGCCTTTCTGTGGTTATTAATAAGAGCCACTGAGACAGAGATGGATGAGATCCATTTTGATTTCAGTGCAGTTTTATTTGTTATGAAAAAAAAATGCTGTGGAAGACAACTTGATGTGTGCAAAAAATAAATGGAAAAGAAGAAGAAAAAAACTGCCCGTGAAGGACAAAAACGCTGCAGTATTTGCAGGTTGAGGTCACTCGCAACGCTATGCAGAACAGAAACCTCTGCCCACAGTATGTAATGCTGCTTGTTAAAAGCTGTGACATTACTCCTGTGGATTTCCTGGATCACTTATAAACATCAGCACGTTCATTCCCACCCTCAATGTGAAAACAGTGTTTCAGCATCGCATGGAAAGTCTTGAAACAGCACCTGACGGAGAGATCCATTTCACATTCAACCACGAACTGACACTTTGATTTGTTTTTTTTTTCTTCTGAGTTTTCATTTAAGGGTGGTCCAGTCAGGAGCAGTGAGGTCATTACTTTTATTCAGGCCCAATGAAAGCACCAATTGTATGGTTATTGTAGACCACAGACAGTGGTAGTTACTGTAAAATCAGCCGAAGCCTAAGCAGGTTCGAGCTCAGAACAAGCAAAATGGCTAATTTGCTCCCCCACGTCGTTTAGAATAATACAACACTGTTTTTGTTGTAAGTTGTCTTCTGACTGGCTAATGTGCTGACATGCTGTTCAGTCTTTGCTTGGGTCTCTGTCATCTGGCCTCATTGTGCAGACAGGCTATGGTTGTTTTCCCCTTTTTACTTTATGAGCTATATATGTATGTAGCCCTTTTTACTTTATGAGCTATATATGTATGTGACCTTAAAAAAAAAATTGCGTGCACATGGAGAATACCCGTGTTTTGGGCTAACACCATTAGCCTGGACAGGAAAAGCCATTGTTATTGTGACATTTGCTGTGGAAATTTGAATTTATGAGAACAAGTTGTAAGATAGATAACCTGTAGAGGAACAAAGAGTTGCACGCTAGATTTAGCCGTCGTGCCGTTTTCTTCAAACATGACACTTTGAAACGGGGAACTCTGACATTACCAGCAGTGAGGACTCATAAAGCAGATTTATTGCTTTCTCTCATAACAGGATATTGCAAAAACTTTTAAAGTTGGTGGTCATAATTACAGTTTTATTGCCTAAGTGGAAGTGGGATTTCCACAGTTAGACTTCTTCCCGTAAGCAATATTTTAAGTTTTTTTTTACATTAATTCATAATTTGTCAGCAGGCGGTAATTAATGTGTCACAATACTTAGCAGCTACTAAGAAATTGGTGGAAGCAGAAAGAACTTTCCTGTAAGTCCTATGAAAAGTCCCAGAAAAGCTCCTGTCAGTCATCACTATTGTTCCAGTTGCCTAAAATTGAAGTTTGAAAGTGTTGAAGCTTGAAACTCTTTAAATTAGTGGCCATGAGCAAGACGCTAAACCTCAACAAAGTTGGAGGATAGGAAATGATCAATACTTTTTTGATGTAAAAAGGTTGCACAAAAAAATTAACCTTATGCTATCAAAAAAACAAAAAAGCAAAAAAGTATGTATCTCCTCCTGAAGTAGTTTGACAACCAGTTATGTTTGATTGTTACTGTAATATATTGTTGGTATCATGGACACCTTTACTTCCTCTCTTAATAACTAAACTTAGATTGCCTGACTGATTAATCAGCTTATATCATCTTATACTTTATCAAAATACCTATGGTATTCTTCATTTTAAGCAAACTTTGTGTTTTGTTTATACGTTTAAATCTATCAAAATCAAAATAACAGTCAGCTAATGTCTTAATTCTGTCTGATAAATATGTTTAACAGCCAAACATGGGATTGGAAATTTCATTTATACTATTCATTTTTGATTCACGTTTTCAACTTGTGCCCTATGGTATTACATTTATCATACCACCAGAATCAAATACTGGCCCACAGGTAATTGTAATTTGTGCAAAACATTTTACTTCTGATTACATTAAAAGGAATAAAATGTTTTGAAGGAAGAAAATCAATCATCCCCTAAAAAGTAAGTTAATGCCATTTAATTTCACATGAAGGGCCAGAGAAGGACACTCTAAGGTGTTTGGTCTAATCCTCTGATAGGGTTTACTCAAAGTGCTTTACAAGTCCCTGTTACCCTCACAGGTCCTTTTCTAAGCTAAACAATTTACAATTGCCAGATGGTGGCCGTCCAGGAACCTGTGTCCATCTACTCATTATGACTGATTTAATCAGCACATATTTAGTGGCTACAGCAATTGACAGACACTTTTACTTTCTACATATGTAATATGTGTATAAAGCAATATATGCTTAAGTATAATATATGCTATTGTTAGAAAGCAATAACCCAACACGTGCACATGACGGGTTGGTTGGCCAGCTGAGCAATATGAAAGCATGTTTTGCTAACTCCGCTCTGGTCATTTCTCTCCAGGGATTGGAAGTGGAAAGTGAATGCTGCCAGTTCAAACATTGGGCTATGACAACTGCTTTCAGCAGCATCTCATCTCACAAACTTATTAGCAAAAATGCCAGCGCATAAGTGCAGACAGAGCGGTCAGGCACGCAGGAGTTTAAACACAGGGTGAAGTGTACAACAGTGGGGGAAATTTGTGCTTGGAAGCGTAGACAAAACCTTTGACAAATGCCGACTTATCGTGTGTCAGAAACCCCAATTTGACAAGCAAGTAAACACAAAGTTATGGGAAAAACCAAGTAACCTCAAACAACTGCTGCTTCTTTCATGGGAGATAAGTAGCAACCCAGAACGACAAAATTCTTCCATTTAGTCAGTTATTCCTCCCCACATTTATAAAAGCAGGCGTTTGGTAGTTTTCTGGCCTTATGGTGTTTAACACAATTGTAAGGATTAAGTACATTAGCCATGACATTTGAAATGCTGTTATGTCTATCAATCGCTACAGGGTTATAAAAGTTATCTCCAAAGAATAAGAAGCTCAACTTCCAAATGTTACAATCCCAGATGTTTACTGATTTGGATTTTTGTCAGATCAAATGTTTAAACTACAAAATCAGATGCTCATCTATGGACATTCCACAGAGTTAATAGTTGGGTGTGGAACAGTTACAGTCAATATTTATACATACTTTTTACCACAAAGAGAGTGTGGTTGAAATGTATCCCTCTTCAATACAAAACAGGATGCACAAAAGAAAGAAAATGGTAAAATGAAAAGACTTACACGCTTAAAGGAGTAAAAGCATTTAATTTTAAAAACTGCTGAGTTCAAGTGTGTCACTTCTGACATACACTCGTTAGGCAGCCAGTAGACGGTTAAAGCTGGCCGGAAACTGAGTAAAGTAACAGAAGAATAATCTAAAACACAGCTGAAAATCCTTATAACTGAATAAAAAATATAAAAAAAGAAAATACTTAGGTATTGTATAACTTACAAAATACAGAAAATAATTCACTGGTGCTAAAAGTGGTTTAGTTTACCAGAATTTAATTTGTTTTCTGTTAAGAAAAATCAAATCCCTTTTAACCTTCCCCAAGAAAAGCAAATGTAAATGTGCTAATTAGATGAACAAAAACATAGGGGTTTATAAGTGTTCTTATGAGAGCTAATTGAAAATATGGGAAGAATACCCAAGAATGTAATTTTAATACTTTTCTTTTTTCATGTAAAAATTATACATTTAGATATTTTTTTAAACACAAGTTAGAGTGAACCAGTTTGAAACTATTTGGGAAAATATTTTCAGGATAAGTGTCAGTCTTCACTGAAAAAATATTAAAAACGTGCTAAATATCAGCAACAGGAAAAAAAAGAAGCTCGTGCAGCAATTATAATTACAATTATAATTATAAAGCCGTTTATGGGACTTGTTTCTTAAAAGCTATTGAATCATGGAATGTACTCAGTTTTTTTTCCCATGACTGCATTGGCAGTAAAACATTGTTTTTCATATGAATGTACATCATTCAGTAGAAACGGGCACCTTTCTCTTGATGCCTACTTAAACACATCACAAATCAAGGACTAAATGGTGAGAGAAATTTGTGTTTCATTTCCGCTCGTGTACTATTACCCAATGGTCTCTACTTCTTTAAAAAAAAAAAGAGGAGAAAAATGAATCATAAAAGCATTTTTTTTTTATTTGAGGAATAAGACTATGAATGAGAACTCTTCTATGAGGTGTAATTGAGATTGATGAAGGCATGAATTAAAAATATGTGGTTACCTCACCAAAACAGTTTACCTCTTAGGGTTGTTAACTAAAATAGCCGATGGCCGTAGGTTAAGGATCAGTCAAGTTCCAGTTCTCATGTATTTCTTTTGTGTTCATTGATTGTTTCCAACCAGTAATTCTCATATGAGTTTAATGGAATGTGTTCCTGCCAAGGCACAGAAAGAATCCATTGCCCCAATTTAATTGCTTATGACACAATCGAGAAAAAAAATACATGAATCAGATTTCCACGCAAAAACACGTGCATCAATTAATTGGTGTGACTAGTTTATTTGTTTTAAAAAATGTAGATTTTCTTGTTTCATAATTCTAATAAAAGTTGTAAAAAAAAAAAGTTGATATTGCATGGTTTTAGTTTCATTTGCTGAGTTTTCCATCCATCCAATTCAGGTTGCTCAGTCAGGTTCATTCAAAACAATTCATGTGATCACAAGTCCGTGAATGCTGCCTCACTTTCGATCATCTCTTTTGGCTCTGATTTGTATGGCTGGTATTGTTGCTCAGACACCCAGGTGTTTCTCATCAGTTCCGTTAGAGGGAGTTTACAACTCATCTAAACCTTCCCATACGTAGAGGTGCCCTTTTCCCTGTGCTCCGGTTTCACCTTACTGGCAGTGATGAAACTCAAAAGGAAAACTGCTCCTTTGGAGATGATGATTGTGGGGGAAACTTAAGAGAAAACCAAGCAAGTTTGATCTATTAGGAGTTGTTGAATTCTGCTGAATATGACATTGCTGGCTTGTCTGTAGTTTCAGCTTGTAAAACGTATTGTATTTTATAGCGTAAAATTACTTTCCTCTCGAAATACAAAGTATATTAAAAGGAAAATTATTAATAAATTTCAATTTTGTTTTACAAGAAAAATGTTTGTTTGGATTACTATTCAATCCCTGAAGTAAATATGTTTTAGAAGCACCTTTTGATTCAATTGAAGCTTAAATATTTTTGCTGTACGTCTACCAGCATTACACATCTGAGAAGATTTTTTTTTTTACATTCTTCTCTGCATACATGTCAAAATCATTTAGATTCCAACATATAAATATCCTTCGATCTAAACCAGAGCTCTTAAAACTTTTAGATGTATCCCTGATCCAACACACCTGAATCAAGTGGCAAAATTAACTCCTCAACATGCAATCCCATCCTACATAGTCCTGCAAATTACCTAATTATTTTATTTGGGTGTGTTAAAGCAGAGAAGCATCTAAATATTGCAGAACACTGGTGCTTGAGGATTTGACCCATAGTCTAAACCATTCCTTTCTAACTTTACCTGTGTGTTTAAAGTTGCTGTTTTGCTAGAATGTCTGGAACATTTGGGCCAGACTCAAGTCTTCTACAGCCTCCTACATGATTGCTCTGTATTTTGCTTCAACTGTCTTCCCATCAACTCTGAACAGCTCCACTGCCTCTGCTGTAGACAGGCATCCCTACACCACCTCCATGGTTCACTGTGGCAATGGCAATTCAGTTTTGGTCCATCATTCAGTTTCTGATTAGAGCCTTCTTTGTTTTAAATGGCGTGTGGCCGACTTTGAATAGGACCTCTTCTGGCTTTCTTCTTGTCTTTCCACAAAGGTTAGATTTGTGGAGTGCATGACCACGTAATGAATAAATGAGTAACGAATCAATGCAGGTCTTCCAGAGTAAACCAGACTCCTTCTCTAATTAACATAATTCCTCCCAAAACTGTCGTTTGCAGTTTGCAGTTGTGCCATAGAATAAATTCTCAAAGTATTTATTGAAAAGTGATTTGTGAGATACTCAAATCTTGGGATCTTGATTTGTAAACTAACCACAAAACTGGAGTTCTGAAGACAGTTCCTCGTACTGGATATTTAATTTGGGGTGTTTCATTCACACAATGCAAATCACATGATGCATTCCACACTTTTCAGATTATTTGTAAAGAAAGAAAGAAAAAAAACTCTGTTCCTAAAAACAAAATCCACAACGAAAAACATACATTGTTTGGCAAAAGTACTGCTACTTTAACCAGATCAATATTCTTTATAAAGTCATCTTCCCATGTGTCACCTTCTTTCTGTCAACGGTTACTTAGGTAAATTATTTGGCCATTTCTCCTTCAATTAAGCAGGCACCAGTAAAACACCAGTAACTGTTGTCTGAGAGGGGTCTTTACTGCGACCACTGTCCAGCACACCCAGCTAATACAAAACCAAGCTGAAATCACGCCTCTCTCTTTAACAGCCCTCGGTCCCACTTTGAGGAAAGCAGGCACGTCCTTTTCATTAGTGCACCTGGAACTATTTTATGTGCCTTGGCAGGAAATTTTCAAGGTGTAGGCAAAACAGACATTTGTGGAGTTGCGATGGAATGAGTTTCTTAGTTTATACAATCCAGAACCGTGCCAGAATATGTTTTTATTACATCCCCAGGAATGGTTTTCTGTTGCTTAGTTGTTAAAGAATCTATTTAGTTGCTGGGGGAGTTTTTTTTAATGACAGTCTGTTCTGGAAGAGGACTTTATCATGTAGGTCATTTTGGGGTGAGGCTTGGTGCACCTCTTTTACCTCCTTTACCTCACCTCCTGACATTTGAAATAAAAACAAGTGTCAGAATCTTAAGCTAACCTCCATCTAGGTTCTGTAAAGGCATAATCTTTTGTGATTTGGGAAAAACATCAGATTCAAAGGCAGTCTTCTCAGATGTTCTTAGTCAACAGTTGTAGGAGAATTGGAAGGTGGCTAAACTCTTAAATATATAGGTAATAAAATAACGCACACCGGACTTGGGAGATTTATTACACTTCCACGGATTCGTCTTACAGCTTCATCAGTACAAAAACAAACAAACAAACAAAAAAAACCAAAAGCCTTACTCATTCCATACTTTCTTTCTTAAATTGTACCAAATATACATTTGACTAACCTCAAACTCGTAAAAATTCAAAAAGAAAAGAAAAAAAAATCACTGACCAAACTGTAGCTTTTTCTTGATGAATCCAGTCCTGAATCAAAGACTGCCTTTACGCATGCACACACACGCCCACATGCATACCCTCAGTCATACATCTGGTTTCAGTTTCAAATGCCTTTCCTTATATAATTTCTCTGTTCATCCTCACTCACACAATAGTCTGTTTATCCCTCCTAAATCTGGCCCTGCTCCACCACAGCCACCAATAGGGCCAACAAGTCGCAACATGTCATCAGAGTAATTAAGTCATTTAACATTGAGAAGTCCATGTGTTATCCATTTGGTTTGGCATTTACAATTTTCTTAAATGAAAGAGGTAAAGTTATTCAGATAGTCTTTTTCAGAGGCAAAGTGAAAAAAAAAAAGTCGTCAGTGGCCGGCACATTTCAGAAAAGGCAATTACCATCAGTCATGCTGGATTCTGTGTCAAGGTGGCCTGCAGTTGATACTTGTACTTCAGGGAGAATGTTGTGACAATGACTTAGAATCCTCTGTAGGCCACAAGCTAGAATGTAAAAGATGAACGATTCTATTGAGCCTAATGGAGGTCATGGTCTGCAGTTTAATGCATGGCCATTGATTGTCATTATGCCCTTGAAAAGCCAATAAACTGCTGTAGGGCATAGACCATTTTATGTCATTAGAACTCAACTCACAGCCTTCGTCCAAAGAGCATTAAATTATACGCTCCCATTAACAACCATAGCAGACTGTCTGGGAATGGAACTCTAAAGTACCAAGCGTTATATTTTGAAATTTGAGTTTTTCCAAGATACTTGTATAAAACCTTCAACCTTTTTTTTCTGCAAACCAACAGTTTCTAATAAACAATTTTCTCGTTAACACTTGGGCTTTCCTGTTAATTGTAGGTGCCTGGTTCCATACACCCAGCACCTGTTTTCAGCTATCCTTCTCCTCGTGTTTACAATCCTTGTGACTGGAATTGACAGAGCCTACTTCTGGTTTTTTGCCTGCGGCACAGAGCATTCCAGTACTGTGCAGAGGTGTTGGCTAATTAGTCTGTTGACCTTTTGGGTCAAAGGTTACAAGTCCTGCAAGCCTCAGGGGAAGCCTTGGATATTTTAAAAAAGTTTTTGAATGTGGACACCTAAAACAGAGGAATACCCCCAAGGTGTCATGGACTTTCTTAAGTGCAGTACCTGGGTCATATAATGACAGGTGATGGAGATTGGTATGGAGCTGTTGTGCTTCATTGACCCCTGATGTATTGCTCCCCTAAAGCTCTCAGATGAGGCAAAGAGCTTGGACTTGACTGTGCAAGAAGAGCAGGCAGTCTTTCAGATATATGACCTCAAAGTTGCTTTGGGCTGAAGATAGAGATTTCAATTTAATTAGTAACTGAGCAGCAAAAACAATTTACAAAAATTGAGTCACAGGACAAGATATCCATGGTTGGAGTGGACTATAAATTACCAGTCAGAATGTTACAGTTCATTTGCTTGTCTAATTTAATGGATTTCCTAACAACAAAGAGAGAACCCAAAGGCTCGTGTTTAAAGATTTACAAATTCATAACCTGTGTTTTAAAGACTCTCTGTTCAGTGAAGATTTTTAAATTCAAATTTAAACAGCCTAAACATTTTCAATTTTGAATGAAGGAAGATCAAATGTAGTTGAAAGGTAGTTCAAAGTCTTAAAAAGAAAGTGTGAATTTTTTCTTTATATTAAAGATGATAGAAATCCGCAAAGAAGATCCCACACTTGGTATCATCAGTATCCAGCAGTTGTTTAGCCACTGGATTTTCAAAGAGCTTACAAATTATAGGTGCTTGCATTTTTTGTCTTCAAAAGAAGAACCTTGAGGATAGCTACAAGGTAGCTTGAATGTAATACAGGATATTACATTCAAGTAATGTAAATATTACTTATTAAAAGAAAAGTTGGTGAACAAATACATTGAGAGTGGTGTTCAATGTTAGCTTTATTTAGATTATTGCATTCTTTCCTTTTTTCATAAGTTTGATAATTGTTGTGTAGCTAAACTTGATCCCAATTTAAAATCTCAGATGACTTCTACAAAGAAAGAGTTTGCCATGCCTAAATGTTTGCTTTGGGCACTACTCCGATTGTGACGAGCTTAGCAGTCATGACATTCTAAAAGTTGACACAGCTTATGAAACCTTTTAAGCAGAGGCACAAAAAGAGAAGAAATATATCTGTTGAACTCAGAGTCAGTGGGTTCACTGAAACACCTCGCACAGACCACAGCAGAGACAGTGATTGAGTGAGAGAGAAGACGTGTGACAAAAGGAGAACAGGCCTGGGCTCACAGAAATGGTAACCCCATTCAAATCCTCTTCTTTTTTATTATTGATCTCGGCCTGTATATTTTCCCCCTCTGTGACAGCTGATACCTGACATCCATGAATCCATAACAAGCCGCTCTCTGATCTCCCACTGTATCTTTACTACACAACCACCCACGTGGAGTATGTACTGGAGATTTTTGAGAGAGCATTCTCACTCCATTGCCCTGCGGGCTTTTCGACATAGTGCAGATGACTTGTCAGAGTCGGTGTGTGAAAGTGAAAACTGGGAGTCTGTCCTGTTGCATTACTTCCTGGGGAGTAACAATATGACTCAAGAAATTTAATTATTCCCCAAATAGCAACCTTTGGATCACTTAAGTTGTGAAACCTCGAGAAAGTTGACGCTCATTTTTTTTTTTATTAAAAAAATTAACAAACCCATTTGATTTAGCACTGTAATTTATATTTATTTAAGTAATTGTGGCCTGATACTAATATTTATTTTCTGACTTGAAACATTTAGGTATGGCACAAATGCAAAAACAGAATAAATCTGTAGGAAAAATCTTTTTCTAGATGCTGTATGTGAAAACCAAATGTCGCTGAGATTAGGTCACATGACATCACTATCTGGAACCAAAGACTGCAATACTACCTCAAGGTAGTACCTCATTTCCCATGAGCCCGCCTGAAAGTGGTGTTCTTGGTGGGTTTGGAGATTTGTTAAGGGCATATAAAAAGTTTGGTTTGCCTTTGCACAACCTCATTATATTTTTATAGGCTAATTTTATAGATAGTCTTGTCTCTGAAAACCGCAGTGCAGTAATGTTGCTTATTGTGGTTGTCCGATATCCAGTATTCTGTTAATAATTCTCTAATTCAGGAACACAAATGTAGAAATGTATTTCTTACAGAGCCATAGACGCAACAATTTATGTAACTATTTGCAGTGCTGATATTTACATAAAAATGTAGATTATTACATAGAGTTTAAAGATATTTGGTAATTTTTGTAATATAGTTATGTAAAATCAAGAACTCCCAATTTTTGCCAGAATAAAAGTTTCATTGAGCTCTAAATGTGTTTTAATGTAGTTAATTGGTGTGGAAGCTTCAAAACCATGTTTGTGTAGTCCAGCTATTAAAGAGCATATCTATTCATCCTTCTTGTGTTTTTATAAATAGAATGTGCTTCTTAATTATCAAAGTTAGCAATTTCTTTTGTACTTAGAATTATTCTGTAAATATTTGCGATTCTGAATGAGACATGGTCAAATACCTTGACTCCAAAACATAGTCCTTACAAAAGGTTTGTCTCTTGGCTGTTACTTTCCTTTGACTGCAACAAAATATGGTAGTGTTTTTAGTGCTGCAAGGTCTTGTGCCATCTCTAATGACTATTTGTGAAGCTTCATTGAATTTTCCCTGGAACGAGCATGCTTTGACAATGGGCTCTCCTGCAATGTTTGCAGATCAGTTTTGAGTGTGTGGTTTGGACGACCATGGTCCATATCTTGCTTGGGGATGTATGATCATCTGGTGTGGTTGTGGTTTTCGGGCTGGCAGTGGCTGTATATTGGTGTATTCAGTTATTGAATTGGGGGTGAGCTGGTTGTGTTGTTGCCTGCCTTGGTGGCGTGGTTCAATTTCATGGAGATATCGTGTCTGGGGCCTTCACTGAATGGGTAACCAGTTGATTGCAGATGGGTCACTGGTGGAACAGACATGACATATCTTTTGTTGTAGGGTGGCGTGAGAGCTGATCTAAGAGATAGGCAGTTCACTTTAAGCTCGGTTTAAGCTCCAACAGTGTTTTTGGCTAGTCTTTTTTAGGTGTGGTTGTGTCTGTTTGGCTTTGCAGAGGTTTTGGTTTGGTTCTGTTTGTCCTGTAATGGTGGTAAGGCCCTTTCTTTGGCTCTTAGTGAGCAGAATTTAATTGTTACATTTAGTAGGCATATGCAGTTCACCATTTATTTATTTTTTCATGAAATTTAATGTTATTTTAAGTTGTTATATTTTTTAAATACATGTTTATTTCTTCTATCTTTGTTCATTCTTCTGTGGTTAAAGATGCTATTATAACCTATCCAACCTATCCAGACCAAACATGCGCTGTCATCCAATTAATGCAATACTGTAAATCCAAATGTGCAACAAACACAATGTTTTTAACCTATGGTAAAAGCAGAGGTGTTGCGTTATGATCCAGAAAGGCAGCAGAGGATATGGAGACTTTTTTTAGGCTTTGGAAGGGCACACAGGCCATAATATTTCTGCTTCGTCCTGATGGATGAATTTACTTTATTACAACAGCGGAGAGTGCTTGAGTCCCACCCCACCAACCAAAACCCAAGGGAGGCATACCTAGCTACGAGAATGATGGACAGTTTATTGTTCTCTCTGTGGGAAGAACGTTTTCCTATTTTGCAGAAATGTTCCTTTCAAAAGGTAACATATACTCAAAGAGCAAAGTGTGAGCAGAAAGTCAGGAGTTCAGGCCAATAAGATACACTAGATTTAGGGGGAGACAGCTCTCAACCAAGTTGTTACCTCAAATGAATGAGCTCTGCTGTGCACAGAGGCCCAGCAGTTCGGAAGTTTGGAAAGTGTGAAAGAAAGTTGAAGGTGCTAAGTTGTCAACCAGCCATCAGTCAGCAGGGTGGATGTAATGAGCTCAGTGTGCATGTGTTCGCTATAGGGAGCTCAAGACAAAAGCAGAATTTCTGATGGTGTCCGTATTCCTAAAAGTGCTTCTCTTCTGAGTGTGCGGGTGTGTGTATTCGTATTCTGTGGGTAATTTGCTTCTTCTTTCCTGTCTCACATGTAAACTAACAGAACTCATTCAGGCAACCTTTTTTATTGGAAAAAGAGGAAAGGAACTTCCCAAACAGATCCAATTTATCAAGCATGACTGTTTAACTGGATTTTTGTTTCCTCTCTAATACACAGACTGACAGGATCAATGAATGCTTTAACAAGGCGAGGTTGAACTACCCCTCCCTCTTCCTTATAGTGACCCACTGTATAGCGCGTAAATTAAAGAACAGCACTGTTTCTGTAGAGGTAGATGTTTGTTGTAATTGTTTTGAGGTCCTTGAATAGAGGTCATTGGTGTGCTTGAACGTGGCTTTGCAAATTGACTCCAGAGACTGTAAGCATGACTTATTGATTCATATTAGGTCACTGTGTATATAACAGTTCAACACTGATGGATGGGGATCCTTGAATAAATGGTGCTTCTACCTGATTGATGTTTGGTTCGGGTAACTTGTTACTATTGATATGCAACAGTGGAGGAACTCTCTCCTAAAGCATTTGTTTATATTGATTAGTTGATGCAAATAAGCCCACTGGAAAGGTCAAAGTGGGCCTTTGCTGGGGGCTGTGAGGCACTGTAGATGTATCAGTGTGAATGTCATCCAAGGTTAGGATGCAATCATTCAGCAGCACATGTTTGGGGCCAATGAAGTGTGCAGCATAGTTCTACAGTTTCCATAATGACACTACATCCATCTTTTGCAACTGAATATTTAGTTTTCTCCAATAGGAACACAAAAGCCATTTTCTAAAACATTTCTGCAACACAACATATCATTTTATACTGTCTAGGAATACATATGACTTCAGATGTGGGACATGTAGCCATGCCAAGTAGATTTAGGGAGGTTGTTTTTTTTAATGCTATAACAGGCAGGATATTCCAAGTGTCATCCAAAGCGAAGCACTAAAAATCCAATATAGCTATGTACATCCCATACTTTATGAAGTGTCAGTTAATCTGTATGCCTCTATTCACAAAACACTGGAAAACAACAGCTTTAACTGAAAATGATATAGGCTGTCAAAGAGAAAAAGTACATATTTGTGAAAACCAGAGAGGGATTTCCCATTAAGTACTTTCAGAGTGCTGCCTATTCCAATTCTGCAGACAGTATGGATCGTTGGCTGATTCATGATCCTTTGAAGACAAATTGAGCAAGCCCCCTGATACTATCAAGGTACATATATTTTGAAAAATAAGTCATATGTGTAGATCCATTCCAATGCATTGTTATAGGGAATTCACCGAAATAGGTTTTTATGTTGTTTCCTCCAGGGGTTGTTGGTGCATCTGCACCACCGGGAAGGGGGGAATATGGTTTTCCAAAGGGTTTAGTTCATTTGACACTGTGAAGTGTGAAAGCAAACTGCACCAGCTGAAAATGTAACAAGTGGTGCAGGTTTGGCCCGCAATCAAACGGCATCTATCAGACTATCAGGTGTGAAGACACCTTTACAGTATTTGTCAGTGTTTCTCTTTAACTGGTTCAGTTTAATTTTAGAGCTAGTCAGGTATATGGATATATCTCTTATATTTCCTTCTATACACTGAAAAACTAATGTGGACAGTTTGTGTTGCCCATTAGGCCAAGAATAAGTGTTTTAACCAATTATTTCCTGTTAGTTTTAAAATCTCTAGTGTGGTGTATAATGTCATTGATTTTTCCAGAGTAATTGCTTCCAGAATAATCTGTGTTCATAATGTTATGGTTGTTGTGTAGGTTTTGTCTCCACAAAGCTATTCATCTTATCCAGAGAATCCTCTGGACGATGCTGCTCTCTGAGATATTGTCATTTGATCCCGGTGATCTCACCTCTCAGGCTGTTATTGTGTGATAACTAATCTTAATACTCCTTCCAATGAATACAGTTCCTGTTTGGACAGCGTGTGCAACATGTCCGGGTGATTGGAATAATATTGTGACAATCTGGTTTTGGTAAAATACCCTAACTGGCCCCACACAGACTACTTGTTCCATCTTTGCTGCAAAACGCTTTTGCCTTAAACACCCTTGAGTCACGTTTCCTATGTGTAATCAGCTACGCAACCTGAAGTGTGGCTTATTTTATGCACATTGGGTTTTATGGCAAGTTAACCTTTTCACCAGGCTTCGGTCTCCACTTTTGCATGCTCCTTTTATTTTACAAAATGAAATAGCTAGAAGGTGTTGTGTCACATACCTCTCTCTCTCTCTCTTCACACCTGAAGTCGCTGTAGAGGAAAGAGTAAGTGAGGGAGGTGGATCAGATATCTTCATGGCTGTCCAATGGTAAATTAAAACGAGGAGCAATTTCCTGAGGCCCAATTAGCAGAAAATTGGTCCTGTCTGTTGCAGCAGCTCCCTTGGGAGGAGGACGAGGTGGCGGGGACCTTAACAGAGAGAAAGGTCTATTGCTTTATAGGGAATGAAGTGGGAAATGGAAGACAATAAACAGCACTGACTTAGTGGGGAAGGAATGGTGTGGGAATGATGAAAAATGCAGGACTAAATAGATTGGAGAACAAAAGTCAGACACAAGTTTTAGCCTATTACTAATTAAAATGTTTATGTGGAATAATAAACTGTAGTCAGTATTGTAAGCTTGTAGATACTGAGCATAGTAGAGGTTTTCCAGCTGAATTTTAAACACAAAATCCGGTAAAACTAGTGCCTCGTTTTGCTTATTTTGCCTCATAGCTATATGCTTCTACTGTCCTCATGTAACAGACTGAAACACATATTTTTAGAAATGACTGACCTTATTATTGACTTTAAAATTGATGACTTGAACAGCAGATGTGAAAGCTATGTTAATTCACCGCAAAGCCGCAAGGTACACAAATATTATATAATTTTTTTTTTTCCAGAGGTTGGGCAAAGTACCCAAAACAAATTATTGAAGTAAGAAAAAATAAAGTATTTTGTAAAAAGGATGCTTAAGTACTGAGCAGCTGATAAGAATATCTGATTTGGTATCTTTAATCAGAATCAAAATAGAAGGTTATGTACAAATTCTAGCATTGTAAAGACTAAAGTGAAAAGATACAAACACATATATAAGATAATTCCAAAGTACCAAATTCAGGCAGAAACAACAATTCCAAAATCTTTTTTTTCCCCCAACTTGTATAAAACCAGAACTCACAGCAGATCTAACAATATCTACTGTTTATTGCGTCTTTTGCCCCTCCAAATGTCACAGTATGCTCAGCAGATAGAAAATAACAGCCTATGTTCATATAAGAAGTTTAAATTTAGCATAAGCTGTGGGTGTTTTTCTGTTGACATCTAGCAGTAAGATTTCAACATTTGGAATATTTTATAACCATTTGATGATGTATAATGGCAACAGTAAATAACCAACAAATATCGCTTTCCCCACCGTTTTTTGGTATATTAGTGTGTGACATTGAAACACACCAGTATGCAAATTTAGCTAATCGAAAAGAAAACAATCAATTTCAAAATAAGAGGTGTTTTTTTTAAAACATATAATCTGAATATTTAAGTTTGCTTGCAGGATTATAACTTCATGTATGTTTAATTTTGGATTTTCAATTTTCAAACGCTGGGCCATTTAGAACATATAAAAGGCCAGATGGGGCTCAGGGCATAAAATGTCCATGTTTTATCATCTGGAAGTAATGTGATGCTAACAACATTAAATTGATACTTTCCAAAGCTATTTGTAGATTTTTAACATGTAGTTAGCTTTAACATCTTTGAGATGAACTTCTTCAGGTCTGCACATATTTCATCTGAAGCAGCGGTCCAAATTTTGACAATACATATGGTATTATGTCGATACAGAGGCAGTCTGTTTTTAGCTTTAATGTCAAGATGCCAAATATTCCAAATGTCCTTTCGCATGCAACAGAAGTTGACTATATTTTCACTTGACACAGAACAACAGCAGTCTTACTGAAGTATGTTATGTGACCTGAAATTTAATGATATTTATTGGAGAACTGACAAAAGAGGTACAGTAGTGATAAATATGGGACTTTGGATGAAGTCCAGCACCTCCCAACGTCCTATGCTCTGCACATACTCTATTCATCATCAATTCATGAACGTTTTGCCACCCCGGGGAGGTTTAGCCGTTGATGACAACGATGATGGACTTTGGTGACACGAGACTCGTGTGGAGGAGTAGGGTGTGGAGGGGGTCAATGTCAGGGCTGGTTCGGAATCGACCCGTCTCAAATGCCTGTCACTCAGTGGTAATGAAAATTCGATTAGTCGTGATGCACAATCCTGTCTCTATAACAGTGTCCTCCAGTCCAGCTAAAGTCATGGTGTGCCTCCGGCCGGCGATGGAGTTATTACTCTTGCCTTGGTAAACAAGTAAATATTTATCTTGGCTTCTCTTTTCACGGTGTGATCCAGTGATGGAAGTCTAAATCATGATTCTTGCTGTCAATTATAATTCACAAACTAAATACATTTTTCTTGGATTGCTTTCCAGAGAATACTGCTCTTAGTTTATACTTTTTTTATTAGCTGCAGTTATAAACAACTCACTTACTAATAATAGTGAGTTTAGCTTATGTTGCTTATTTTACTTTTAATAGATTACTTGTTTTACCATTTTTGCAACTAGCATACGATAATACTAAATGATATTAATAGTCATCTCTTAAACATAATTTTTTATTGTTAGAATCACAAACTAATATGTTTGCGTAATGTGAAAGACCAACATAAAATCCTGTGTAACTGTATCAAAAGAGAGAAAGCATATCAATTTAACTTTTTTCTTCAAAAAAACTTCAAACATGTGGTGTGCATTTTTTATTGAAGTCCTCTGAGACAATGCATTGTGAAACCATATTTTGGTGGAATTACAGCTGCGAGTCTTTTGGTATTTGTACCAACACTTTTGTTGGATGGACGTGTTTAAACTTTTACTTTCAAGTCTTGCCACACATGCTTGGTTTGATGTAGAATTAAATAGAAATAGTCTTTGTTGTCGCACATTAGGAAATTTCATCCTAGCATTCTAAGCCTTTATGATCTACGGGTGTAAATTAGTTTTCGTACTAAAATCAAGTACCTTTGTATGGTTCTCAAATTATCTGCAGAATCTAACAAGTTTTCTTTCATTATTCTCCTTGGATTTAACTGTATCAGTCCTCCCATCAATTCTTTGCAGATTTTTTTGCTAATGGAAAGCATGCCCAGAGCATAATACTACCACCATGACTATTGGTGGAAGTGGTGTGAACTTTATTTCTTAGTATTCATGTTTTGATTTATTGAAAATCACTTCGATTTAAATAAATTATGGCATGTCCCTATTATTTAGTTACATCTTAGAGAAAACTGCAGCCAAGCTCTGAGGAGTGATTTATGTTCTTCTACAATCAGACTTGTGATGTGATTTGGTGTCAGAAGGAAAAGCTGGAAAATGTAGCATCTACATTTGACATTTTTGTGATTTGGGTTACAGCAAAGTTACTGGGTCATGTTGATCAACTATTCTCTGCTTCATGGTTGTTTATTTCGGATAAGTTTCAACTTTGTATCCATTCTACCATCGAATTACCTGCCTACCTGCCAGCCTCAGTCCATCGGCACCCTGCTCTTTTGTAATTCACTGCAGGAAAGACAAACATGACATGATGACCTCTGGCCATTAGAGACCTTCTAAGTAAAACTCTTTTTACTTGCAGTGTTCGGGGTCAGAGAATGCCACTGTTTCAGTGACAAACATGTTTTAGTATGTCATTCGAAGAGATAATGGCAGTTTATTGTTGTCAAGTTCCATGGCCTCAAACAACCAGAACCTAGCTTCCAAAAGAACAACCCTGTGCTGAAAATCTATCCTATTATAAACACTTGAGATAAAGGCAGAGCGTCTCCTGCACTTGGAGGTTAATATATAATCATGTGCTTAAAAATCTGCTCAAAGAGCTCCAGGAAACAGATTTTTTTAAAGGCTCTAAATTAAGGCAACAGTTATACTACCCAGACTTATCAGGCCTCATCCTCTGTTGTTTTTTTTTTACCTTTAGTTTGAATCGCTTACTTTCTTACAAGCTCCAGACGGCTATAAAAGCTTTTATTCTCTCTGTGATTGAGGTGCAGCTTTATGCTATAACCCCTCAATACATAGGGAGGTGATTTCATGGCTCCTTCCTTCAGACACGAATCAGACACAGTCCTTTATTATCAAGCTCTGGGTATTAGCCTCCCAGGTAGGGGTTGGAGGTGGAGGATATTAATCCTCAAAGTGTGTATGCGGGCGTGCGTGCGTGTAGGCATGTGTATGTGTGACAGTTAGAGAGAAGCCAGGAAGTGTATATGTGGTCTTCAAGAGGCAATACGCAGGATGGTAAAGGTGTGGGGGTCTGCTCAGCACTCCTGCAGATGATGTATTACGTTGCTGACTGCGTGGCTGCTGCAGTTGCATCAAAGAACAAAGGGGTTTTTATGTCAAGCTTGACTGATCTATTTTTTATTAATGTCTTACCCACTATTCTTTACATTACCATCAGCATCCACAGACTGCTATCCCCCACCCCCATTATATTAACTCTAAACAGAGCTGGAGAGATCCATGCTTCTTTACATTTGTGTCTTACTCTGCAACAAATCTACAGTCACATTTTTTAATAGAGGATTCATGGGGGACCCTTTTTTTTTCTCCAACTAAAATGTCCCATGTTTTCTGTCAGAGTAGATGAAGCACACTTTCATTCCCGCTTTCTCCCTCCAAGCAATTTAAAAAGCAGGAAAGGTTAATTACTTTAAACACCAGTGGTGTTATTTTAGCTGAAACCGAAATTGGATGGTTTGATATTTATTTTAAAAAAAAAGTAGCAAGACGTGTGAGATCACAAAATGGTTGCTTAGTAGTTATTTATACACAGAAATTTGATGCTTCTTAATAGTTTTAAAGGTTTCAAACAAAAAGGCATCCACTCAAAATGAATGAACTCCAAAAACCATTTTCTGTTGTAACTCTTAACTCTCAGCTGTCCTCACCCATGAGTGATGTGCTGGGGGTTGCTCTAATCCCACTCATGACTCCATTGTGCTCAACGTCGTTAGCTTATGAAGACCACAAGCATCACAGCCGTGGGTGACTGGCTTCTACAGCCTAGGTCAGTGCAGGGTTTACTCTAAGGATGTAGGAAGTAGGAAAGAGTTAGATCCAAGTGGGATTATGAGCAGAAGGAAAAGAGAGATTAGTTTAAAGTTAACTGACAAAGTACAAAGTGGGAAGACCTCAGAAAACTCCCCTCTGCACAATAATTAATACCTAATTTCAGTATTTTAATCCCACCACCCCCCAATTCTTTTTCCACTATGCTAATCATGGAACTGAAATCTTCTGCTGCAGTCTTTTGTCAAGTAATTTAAAAAGTGTTGAGGTTTTCAGTACCAGTGGGTTGTTTAAAACGCTAAGATTAAATCTGTCAAAGTTCTTACTGTTGCAACCCACAAGTGTTTTTGACTGTAAATTGTTTGTGTGTGGCTTTTTCTTTGACATAATCACAAAGAAAAAGTGATTGCAGACCCCTTTCCACTTTCATGAAGAAGCTCTGCTGCCTTTGAGCTGTGGATATTCACAACTGTATTTTCATAAGATTGTGCTATCTGAGTTGTTGATTCTGCATCTCCTCTAGTGTTACCATGGCTCTTTTGGTGGCTTCTTTGATTAATGCTCTCCCTGTCTGGCATTTCGGTTTTAATAGGTTTGCCAAACTTGTTTTTTTTTTTTTTTGTTTTGTTTTGTTTTGCTGGTGTTTAAAACTCGTTCAAAGCTTGGGATATTTTATAACCCAATCCTGCCTTAAACTTATTCACGGCTTTGTCCTTAATGTGTTTAATATGTCCCTTTGGCATCAAAAAGCCATTTGTTCAGTGTGTGCTTTTTAGATTTTCCAACAAATCTAGCGGGAATTACTTTGAGGATGCAGGAAGTAGGAAAGATGCAGATCCAAGAATGGTTATGAGTAAGTAAAAAAGATTGTGGTAAAAAAAAAAAAAAAAAATCCCTTCTTGCTGAATGAAAAAATTTGAGCTTTTCTTAAATGTTAACTTCCTCACTTCTTTGATATGAATTAGCTATATCATTAAGAATTTGTCTATCAAATTTGACTTTACCCATCAAACTGTCTTAATCTGTGAGAATATGTATTTTACACTTTTGGTTTGATTGTTCTTGTTTTATTTAACACATCTGTTTATACTGCTGTGCTACAGCTCCTTTAAATAAAAAAGAGATAATTTATATACTGTCAGTCTGTGGGCCAGTATCAAAACTACCTCTTCGTTTAATGTTTTACAGAAGGCTAATTCCTCCTGTGGAGATCCTCAGGGGTTCATTTTAGGTCCTACCCTATTCATTTTTTTTTTACCATCTTTGGGGAAACATAATCTTCCTTTTTATGACTTCACAGATGAGATCCAGGTCTATCTGCCAGTTAGAGTTGGCGGCAATAATCCATGGGAACTACCATTAAAATGATGAAAGCCATTTTGTCTGGAAAGCCCAAATCACTCAACAGTTTTGGCAATCTTGGTTCTTTGAGTTCATTCAGCTACTCTGTTTTCAGAAATCTGTGTGTCATTCTTCACAGTTCTTTCAAAGTTGGATAAAGAGATTATCTTTGCTTTAAGAGTAAAAATCGTTTTTTGAAGTCTATTTTTGAAGTTATTGCCGAGATTTATCCGTATTGTTCTTTGAAGCATTTCTAAACTGCAACTGTGACAAACAAGGGCAGAAACATCACATTTTATTTTTCCGCTTAAAGAACGCAGCATGAAAGAGATGAAAAATTTACTTCATCAAACTTTTTAATGTGGGAACATGCTACTTCTATAAAAGATGATTTTTTTTTTTCTTAAATTTTATTTTTACACATCTACACTATGGGTTTCATTCTCTGTGGAGGGCACTGTAAAAACCATGTTTCTACTGTGGTCTTATGCTGCTGATTAATCCGTGGACAGCTGGGCATCCATCTGAGAAGCTGTGAGGTCCAGGAAACTGACTCTGAAAAAAATGAAATTGTGTTTGAGCTTCTCTTACACAAACAGGCTATGTTGCACCTTCCTCCATGGTTGTGCAAAGGTGTGGGTGTTTTTTTTCTTCTTCTTCTTTTTTCGCTTTCTGTTTCTGGTGAACAATTTTTCCACGTCAGGGACACACTCAAAGAAGCAAAGCATTACTTTTGTTCTGAGCTGTATTTCTAATTGGAAGAAAAAAAATCAATTCAAAAATACTTTATCAATCCCAGAGGGAAATCAAAATTAAAAAGGAACAACTTTTATACAATGACTATTGTGTATCCCTCTGGGGGAATGTTGACTTTGCAGAATTATTTAGATCAGCTACATCAGAGGGTTTCAAGCTGAGCAGCCAATTTAAGGTCATGCCACCACATCTCAACTAAATGTGTACCAAGATCTGTAATATCAGTATCATCTAAACAATGTCAAACTTTGGAGTCACAGCCATTGAGTATTTAACTGTATCATAGCTAAATTCCATGGCTAAGCTTAACCAATTAGTATATAGTACGTAAAACAAAGTTCACTGAAGTTAGTTGCAAGCACAACAGAAGGGATCAAACTGTGAATCCAGAAGCAAACTAGAAAAGAAAAGAAAAAAAAACTACCAGAAAATGTTTTTAGTGATCATGAAAAAATACCAATAAATATATAAAAATCTATTTAGTAATCACTAAAATCTTTCTATACCAAAAGCATCATATGACCTCTTCAACATCTTTTAAGATAAATTATGTATAAATTATTGCCAGTTTGTTATGACATAAAAAAAATCAATATTTTTATTGCAATAAATCTACTTAAGGGATTATTATAGTGTTTGTTAAAAGCCAGCTTAATAAATCTTCAGAGAACCTCATATTGTCTGGCTTCATAAATTAGTTATTGTTTCTCCATTTGACTTAATCAATTGTGTGCTTAAAGCAAAAATGAATAAATGGCTGCTACGCATGTGTGTTGCAGAAATACTTACACCGAACATGCACACAATAAGTACACATTAGATGTAAGTGGCATCAAAAATTCAAGCATTGTCAGACAAATTAATCCAAAACAGGGTTTGTGCTCTCAAATGCGTTACAGTCTGGGAGATGGAGTGTGGTGTTCTTTAAAGGCACTGTGTTTAGGCAGAGGCGGTGTATTTGAATGCATTACGGATAAGAGAGATGGGGGTCCTGTAGCTAAATCCATTACAGCAATGGTGAAGTTGAGCGAGTGCAACATTTCCAAACACATTATGCTGAAGCAGCAATGGCATGCTTAAACAGAGTGTTGATGGAGAGTGGAGAGAGAAAAGGTCAAGAAGGTTTCTGTTTTATTTCTGTGAGGTGTGTACACTTTGTATGACAACTGAGTGCTGACTGAGTTTTGACATCAGTTCAGTCTGAGCACACCCTTTGAGAGTTTATTGGCATAAAAATTGCCACAAAGTGACAAACATACACATGAAAATCTGTATTAAGGAACATATGGATAAGGACAACTGGTATGCTTATTTTGAACTTGAAGCATCCAAAAGAACCTACTTGTTGGATTACAGTCAGAACTGCCCCTTTGACCCCACCGATAAAGCCCGTCATAAAAAATTAAGATCACATCTTGCAAAACACTTGAAGACATTCCCCCCTTTCACCCTTCACGCAACATCCCAGCCTCTTCTTGGCACTGTGTCCAGTGCAATTAACCTTACAAGCAGGCTCTTTTCATGTGGCAAGTCCAAGGCAGCAGGGGAACCTCATCCTTTGGGTATTTTTTATTTTTTTTGCACTTGGCAACAGAACACCTTTAACAATGTAAGAAAAACCCACAAAAATGCCCTCTTCCTCTCTTCTGCTCTTCTGGCAGCTCTCAGGTTCAATCTATTCAATTAGCCAGGTTGACTTTGCATGGGTAATTAAGTCCTCATTCTTGACGAGCTGTCTGACTTCTTCAAGCCTCTTACCGTAGGCTTACAGCCCCTTGGGGGCCACCAGCCAGACGGATTGTTGTCCAGCTGGAATGGGATTAGCAGCGCGCCAGGGGCCCGAGGCCCACAGTCCCTGTGGCTTTGTTTGAATCTGAAGTGTCGACGTGGAAAGGGGTGAAGCAGAGACAGAGGATTGAAGTAATCCCCTCCTCTTCAAGACTGCTTCCCGGAGGAGCAAATCACTAGTTAGCCACTGAGGACTGTAGACCACCAACCACTACCAGAGCCAATGTTTACCAGTCAGACGTTGGCAGGTAGAAGGCTAAAGAAGAGACTTCTCCACCCATTACAGTAATTAATCTATATTCCAAAGGGTAATGCTTCGATGAAAACATGTTTTTCTTTAGCCAAGCGGAAATCATTAGTATTGTCTGTAGGATTAAAGGCTTCCTGCAGGGTTGGAAAACATAGCTAGTACACTGGGGCCTTGTAAATCAATTATAAAAAATGTCAATTGAAGAATTAAATCATTGTGATACTATACATCGGACTTTTGCATGTTTTGGCTCCTTGTAACTTGAACATACATCTTTAGCATATCTTTGGATTTTATGCAATATACCAAAGGAAAGGAGTGCAGCATTGTGAAGTGGAAGAACATAATGCATGATTTGCTAAGTGTTACCAAATACAAATCTGAGAAGTGTTGACTTTGCATTCAGCTCTCTGCATATTTAAGTCACTTCAACTGTGTGTAATTTGATCTCAGGATAAATAGTGTTGTTCTCTGAGGGCCTAAGAGGTTAGCTAAAGACCATTTGTGAACGCATATAAAAGTTCGAATCACATTCCAGGAAAGCACATTAATGTGATTGAATGCCCCAGTGTAAGCTCAACAGTGAGAGCAATGGAGAATCTGTGACAAAACTTGAAAACACATTGCTCACAGGTGTTCTTAATCCATACCCAAGCAGAAATTTTAGTCTCCACATGTACAATGCCAGTATCCCAAAATACCTATTTAGGGAACCTCCTTTGGATGGAATGAACAGTAATGCATGACACATTTCAAGTATAATTTTCCTTCCACTTCACAATCATGGGTTGTTTTGTGTTTGCCTGTCATATATAATCCCTTTATAATACATTTACACTGTTTGTGGTTGTAGCAAGACCATGTTAACAAGTGGTAAAACGACTATAAATACTTTTGTACAACAAGGAAAAGGATCTAAATGGATTTAAACACGTGTAACATGCAGGGGTTGGTAGACACGTCCATACTGTTCAAGCTTTGTGATTGTAGAGTCTAGGTACAGACAAGAATATGATTCAGAGGGAGGGCCTTTTTTTCCACGAACATCACTCTTCGATTTGTGATGCACAATTTTCCTACATAGTTCTCCTGGCAAGTGTTATTTTAAGGTAATCCCATTTATAGATCCCAAAGTCACGCTAATCACGAAAAGCTTAGCTACTGGGGCTAAACTTGTCAAATTCATAAAACCTTGCAACAAAGAACATATTGACAGATGTGTAAAAAGACAAATTAAAGGATTATAGGGAAGGAAAGATTTGTATTTTATTAGGGCTAGTCACTGCAAAATTAATTTTGACAGGTTCACACTGGCATGTTAAAGTGTTAATGTCAATGCAGATCTCTAATGATTAGCTAATTTGTACTACTTTGGGAGTTTTAATTTGGCACTTAAATATTGCTGAGAATATGAATCCACTGTCAGGGTCAGGTCCCAGTGGTGTAAACTGTCCTGCCTCATACTGCACCTGTGCTCGTGAGTCATCCTCAGCGCTGGGCCAATACCAACAGGCTGTCTTTCATCACAGTATGACAGAAGCACACGAGATTAGAGCAGAATCCACCCAAAACAATCACACTGAGCTTGGGGATAATCCCGAGCCCAAACATCAGAGGGAAACAGGAGGACACTGCTTCGTGGACCATTCAACAAGAATCCACCCTGAAGGAAAACAACAGTGCTATGCGCTGCTATTGTGTGACCTGGCTGGCACTGGAAAAACACGATGTGATGAGTTTCTGTGCCCACAGTGACTGGTGAACCACAGTAGCACCCGCCTGGAAACTGGTGATACTGCTGGAAGGAAACAGTTGCTCCAATCATTCATTTTCATGTCAGCATAAAAGTTTTTGTCTGTTGTTCCATTTTGAGATGGACAAGAATGCAAAAAAAAAATAATAATAATAATGGGCAAATGTACAGTTTCAGTCAAAAGTTTTTATGTATCTATCATGGCCATGAATGTCATGTTCACTTAAATTTTAAGTATGGATTCAAGCACTTCATATTCAATGAATGTAAAGACCTGGTTACAACCTCACATTAAATATATGGAAAAACAATGATATGATTATGACTCATTTAGAACGTTACCATTGGACCACACCTCTTTGTTGCCACTAACAAGATTCTGGCATAATTCTCACTGGATCCTGAACCACTATTGATAGTTTATTTAAATTGAATTAGAGAAACGTCAAAATGAATAAAAAGTGTGCACCAAATTCTCATTTTTAAGAATTTATTCAAGATGCTTCGGGTATTAAGATTTAACACTAAAAAAAGACAACTGTATCTAAACTTTTGACTAGCATTGTATCTACTGCATGGCAACAAACGCTTTGAAAAGAGCCTTGCTTTAAGGTACGTTTACAATTTGTAGCTGGGGTAAGAAGAAAGCTTTTTTAAAAATTTGAACAGTACCTCTATTCAAAGCTCAGGTGACTGATGTGGCTTATTTTGCTTTACATCTTGTTTTACAGTCATCACAAAGGCTCAAGTTCAAAGACGTGACACAATGCCAGAGACTATGCAACGCAGCGTTTTGTGAAACGTAATATATCAGTATCATCTTAAACCTTTGTCTTTATTGCAGACATCCACCTGTGTACACAATTATGAAAGCAATGGCTTGTATACAGCTTGACCTTATAGGACATTAGGCTTTTGCCATTTCTCATCAGCAAGACCGGGGGCTGTTTTTAAGGCTGTTGTACTTGCATCAGTACTTTGAGACACTAGGAGTGACAGGTCAGAGACTGAAGACTGGGAATGAGACTGATCCCTTGCCAGACAGTCTCGGCTGGGGGCCACCATTCAATTGAGTCTTCCAGAGAGTCCCCACGCCCAGAAACCCTCCACCATCCTCCTTCTGTCCACCCTCTCTGTGTTCACTTCCAGACATGCAGAGATTGCAGAATTTCCACGGAACTATCCAAGCAGAGCTGCCTGTGTTGCAATCCATGACTACTGGTTTCCTTTAGCATTATCGGCCCTATAACAGGTAACAGACAGGCTGTGACATTGAACACTGAAGCAAACTACAAGCCAGTGTTTGGCTTCTGAATTGACTTTGCTCCTACCTTCTCTCTACGACTTGCCAGATGTAAAGCTGTTAAAGCTTAATGCCTGAGCTTGCGGGCCCAGATGGACTCCGTAATGCCAGTCCGACAGAGCACGCAAATGACACTGACTTATTTATTTCAGCAAGGCTTATTGTACACATACAAACCACTGATATTTAAATGACTCTTCACTTCATTCTCTCCTCTTCGGGTCTGGATGGAAATGTCCTCGTGGTCACTCTCACAGCCTTCAAGATGGTCATTTTTTTCCCCTAAAACATTCTTTGAAGACATTTATTACAAGACTGTAAAGAGTAATGGGGTGTTCCATTTGCCATAATGAAACCTAACCACCCTGAAGATAGTTCATTGAATCCGTCTGTCCATCTGTTTAACAGTCCGAGTTGAGCCACAGAGCGGAAATCTCAGTGACTTGCCAGAGAGCAGTAAAAAGAAGGTGTTCTTTTACATCTTAAAGGATTAAGCAGTTTGCATGATGAGATTAGCGGTAACTTCTTTATTTGTGGGAAACCTGTTTTTCATAAGTTGATGTGAATCCTTTATTTTTTTTGCACACTAATGGTTAAATTGTAAGCATGAAGAATTTTGGTATTTGGGTCCTGGGTTCACTTAGCATGGTTCTGTTTCTATTTTAACTCAAAATGTTGCATCATAATGTGTTGAGGCTAAAAGTATCTGTTGCATATTTTGATCAGTTAGTCAAGGAAAATTGCTTTCAGTTATGCTTAAAAAAAATTCAATTTACTGCTGTTTCTCCAAGCCCAATTGTAACAGTCAATATAAGCGCCAAACCAGCTGAATAATTTTTCATTGCCAATACAAATACCGCCTTTTAGACAAAAATAAACTGAAAGAGGAAACAAACTAATATTAGAGTACAAACAGAAATAGAATAAATGAAGCACGCATAAATATTCCCATATAGTTTTACCAAAACAGTGAGATTAATTACATTTGTGCTCATAACATGACATACACTAAATTAACTTTAAATATTTGTTTTTGCCATCTTTAAGAAAATCTGGATGATTCGTGCTTAGCTAATTTTTAAAAAAATTTGTCTTGTCTGTTTTTCAACCATATTGAATACAGAAACTATTCCTATGGCCCAGGTGAAAACTTTACATAATCTAGTTTTTATGCAGTATGTCTACTTTGACATTAATCACGGCTTCAAATTTCTTGTAGTTGTGTTTGAGCTGCTTTGTTTTCCTAGTTTGCTGCTCAAGAAAATTTACTTTTTTTTCTTCCTTTTTATTATTATTATTATTGTTTATTATTTTTTCTACTGTAGCCAATAGCTGGGTGATTTGTCTGAGTCCTGGATCATTATTATCCCCATAAATGCAAATCTTCCTCCAATAATTCCTGACAACATGCTGCCTTCATTTCGGTATCAATGTGCATCGAGGTCTGCATGAGAAAATAACTTTGCATTATAGTTTGAAACCAAGTTTTTTTATTTTTTTATTTGAGGAAGTAAGACTGTGTGATATCCGCCAAGCAAGTGTGAAAGATAATTGGTCACTGAGGAGCTACTTTGATGGAGTCGTTTAGCTGCAGCACTTTGCATTTCATCACTTCTTGCTGTCAATTATAGTTGAGTTACAAGGGACAGGGAATGTAAAGCATCAATTTGTGGGTGGGTGATTACACTAGAGAGGAGATGGTAGGACGTATCATTCATTTAACATGGCTGCTTGTCCTTCAGTTATCCCTTGTTGAAGTGCAGTGAGTCATTTTATTCATTTAGTTCATCTCTCAGGTGCAAAGAGAGTTTGTTAGAAATGCACACAATGCCATGCAAAAGTGTTCAAACCTACAAAACTTCACACATTTTCTGATGCTGCAAACCTTTAAGTTTAAATTAGATGTTACTGGGATTAGGCATAATAGACCAATCCCAAGTAACTAATACATATTATGTGTAACAAAATCAAGACAATGTTTTTAAGATATCCAGGTGGGTAAATACTTTTTTCTGGTACTGTGCATTTATTGGAATACATTTGTCAAGGTCAATGTTTCCTTTTTGCTCCAAAGAAAAAAAAGCAAAATGGATTCCTTGATGTGTAGAATTTGGAACAGAAAGGACAATGGCACAGGTGAGCTGGTTCTCTCTTTCTTCATCTTCAGCTGTTCCTGGCTCTTGGTTATCCTCATCTGCTTCCTCTTCTGAGTTCTTTCCCTCTACTGCCTGGCTCACTCGAGTCTCATCTTCTGAAATATCTATGTCTGAATCCCACTCAATTATTCTTTTAAGAATTCTTACTGCCTCTGTCAGAGAGCTGCCCACTAGAAAAATGAAAGACATTGACATGTTGGTTTGTATTTCTTTATTCTTATTTAAACAAGCATAAGACTACATTTTGAACAAAAGAGTAAACATGACCATCTTTATGAAGGCGGATTCTATTAGAACCATTCCAGAGAACCTGCTCAGTATTGCACTTTTCTACAGGTGGGACACATCCCTCAACAGACCTGTTGGGAGTCTCTGTTTAAACAGATGGTTTGTATTTACAAAAGCTCTATATAATTGCCATGGAGCTTGTAGAATAGAAGGACGTTTTATGCCTCATAATAAATGGACAGCATGGGATTGTTTTGTTCTTCGGAGTAGGCTGCATTGAAAATGAAGAGCAGAGGTGACAGACGTGAACCACTTCCCCCACACAGGTAGCCCGGGGTTTCCCAAGTTTGCCTTCTGCGGCCTGATAACTTTGAACTGTCAATATTCTGCTAATGGCTTTGGGAGTTGGCTAAGACAATAAATACTGACAGGTAATTACGGTTGAGAGGGCAAAAACTGGGGGCCATAACTCTATTTTAGGTTCACGGCTTTTATCTCTAAAGAAAACAAAGTTCTAAGTAATGGGAGGTGAAATTTCAAGGCACTAGAAACTTTAGAAGGACTCCCATTTGTTTTGTTCTCTTGATAGAATACTGACGTTGTTTTTATTTTGGTCTGGGATGGTTTTTCTGCTCGCTCAGAAATGAAGTCATCCTAGGAAAATTCAGTTGGCAAAGGATCCTTTTTTGTTTAAAGGATATTTGTGCAAAGTAAGCAAAACCAGAGACGTTATAAAGCTTTTATGGGAATCATATGATACTGATTAATGTTGTTGTTTTTGTTTTTTTTTCAGTTTAACAAATCTCATTCATCTTGGGCTTATTTCTTTCTGGGAACAGTGATTTGTTGTGCATTTTTATGCAACACATTTCTTATCCTTCAAGTTAATAAGTGAAGCATTTCCTACTATTCTGTCAGTCAGAGACATGAATTGAATCAGCTACAATGAGTGGAAACAGCTAATGAATGTTTGCTGAATGTGGTGACATTGTTTTGCATAACTCCTGCACAGTGTGCTTGTATTTATCTAGGACTTAAATTTTATTTAATTAAACTCAGCTAGTGTAATGGTGTTGCAGGAAATTAAATATTCATTTGTTGCACAGCGCTGCACAACACTAAGGAATAATTAAATTATGAGTAATGTGCATTGGCCAGCCTTTAAAAGATAACGTGATTGATGTAAAATCCACAGAGACACATTTTAAATTATAGTTCTGTGTAACATGAAAGCTGCATTCATTATGGAAGCAGAAACATTGTTGGAGACAAAACCCCTTTACTAAACATAATCTATTGGTTTAATTCATTATGTTTTACGCAAATGCAACTGGCAAAAAACAAAACAAAACAAAAAACAAACTCTCACTGGATTCCCACACATTCACTCTGTGGTATCAGTGTCTGTATCCTTCCATCTGTCCCTCCCCACCTCTCCTTATTTAACACACATTTTCTTGGAAGCGAATGTGAGCCATATTAAATCTGACTCCTCTGCTGAGCAGTAATGCGAGCACCAGCGGTTAGTTTTATATGATTCACAAGCGTGTAAATATTTAATAGAGAAGCGGCATAGAGTGCTGTGTCACTGTCCCTGCGCCGTCAACCCCGCAGATGTAGAGCGAGTAAATACAGAGAGGATTTCTCCCGGACAGAGGAAATTCATGGAGCAGCTGAAAAATTCATGTACAGTACGGTGGTTATTTTTCTTCACAGACATTGTCATACACAATTATACAAGCTGTTTGTGGCTGCTAGATGTAGAAACTGAATAGGTATGTTTCGATATTTACCCTAAATTCAGTTGAGCAAAGTAATCCCACATTTATGTAAACTGACCTTTTATGAAAAGTGATATCAATAAGTATTGCCGTCTTGCATCTCACACAAGCCTGGAATACTTATGGATCCTGTGATTTTTTTATTATTATTATTATTATTTTTATTTACATTTTGTATATTTATATTGGAGAAAGATAACCTAAATAAATACAAAACACTGATTTCAATTGATCAGGGGGAACTGTTCAAACTGACCTGGCCCTATGTGAAAAAGTAATTCCTGCCCTAAACCTAACATCTAGTTGTGTTATACTTAAAAACAATCACTGAAATCAACAGTTTGTAAAACCTGGGAAAGAGTATTAACGATCAACACTGAGGAATTTTAACCCACTCTGATCTCCAGAAATCTTTTTAACTCAGCCATGTTTGGGCGTTCTCAAGTATGAACAATGTGCTAATATTTTAATTACATTTAAGTCAAGACTTTGGCTAGGCCACTCCAACACTTGTTGGTATGTCTTTTTTTTTTTTTGAGTCATTCAGAGTTAGCCTTGCTATTGTGCTTTGGATCATTTTACAACCAAAGTGTGATTGGTCTCAAGGTTCCAAACTAATATCTGAATAGTCTCCTACAGGATTTTCGATCAATTGTGACATGCTGTCCAGGTCTTGAGAAAGAGAAGCAGCCTCAAGTCCTTCCTCTGCCACCAACGTGTTTGACTGTTTCTATGACGGTAGCATAACGCACACCTTCCAAACAAATTCAAGCTTTATCTTGTGGTGGAAAATTTACTTTTAATGTTTATCAAATCAAATGAAACTTTATTTGTATAGCACATTTCAGCAGCAAGGTATTTCAAAGTGCTTTACACCAAATCAAACACAAAAACACAATGCAACATAGAATCAACAACAAAAACACAACATCAAGTCAGATTCCGTCAATAAGTTTGCAATTGATTACGTTTCGAATACAACTCTAAACAAGTGGGTTTTTAGTTGAGATTTAAAGGAAGTCAGTGTTTCAGCTGTTTAACAGTTTTCTAGAAATTAGTTCCAGATTTTTGGTGCATAGATGCTAAATGCCGCTTCTCCTCGTTTGGTTCTGGTTCTGTGGACGCAGAGCAGAACCAGAACCAGAAGATTGATAGGTTGGAAGGTTGATACAACAGCAGCAGATCTTTAATGTATTGTGGTGCTAAACCATTCAGTGATTTATAAACTAACAACAGTATTTTAAAGTCTATTCTTTGAGCTACAGGGAGCCAGTGGAGAGACTTTAAAACTGGTGTTATGTGATCTAACCTCCTGGTTTTAGTGAGAACACGAGCAGCAGCATTCTGGGTCAGCTGCAGCTGTTTGATTGATTTGTTGGACAGACCTGTGAAGACGCCGTTACAATAATCAATACGACTGAAGATAAACACATGAATGAGTTTCTTTAGATCTGGCTGAGACATTAGTCCATTAGTTTATCTCTCCAAGTGAACTGTATGTATCTGCCAGTCCACAGAATATTTTCTCTAAAGTCTTGGAGATCATCTACATGTTTTTGCCAAATGCTCAGCAGAGGCTTTGGCCGCTGACTTAGACTCAGACATGGAGACCATTTTTCCAAGTTTCATTCTTATTGTTAAATCTTTAAGACTGACCGTAACAGAGGCCATTGAATGTTGGGGTGCTTTAGATGTTTTCTGAGTTTCTCTGTGATCTCCAGGTTGAATCTCTTGCATATTTTTAGAGTATTGTGGTTGACTGACCTCTCCTTGAAGAGATCACCATTGCTGTATGTTTTCACCAGTTGTGGATTATGACTCTTGCTTTGGTTTCCTGCTGCTAAAAAGTCCTGGAAATAGTTTTGCAAGCCATTCCAGACTGATGGATGCCAATAATTGTTCAGCCTTCAGGGAGGTTCTATTTAAATTACCTGTGCTATCTGCAGGTTGGGTATCAATTATAGCTGGGTTTGGTTTGTAAAATTGAGCAAGGGATGGCAGTTATGTTTTCTCAATGGGTCAGGCCAATTTGGGTAGCTTTTTTCCCTTAATGAATGAAAGCCTCTGTTGCCAATAATAGTTTGCAGCACAGCAAATGGTAAATAATGCTGTTTCTCTGTCTAATTTATGCAACAAATAAAATGGAACTTAATAAAATAAGCAAGCAATGTGAATGTTTTTATTATTATTTACTTATTTATTTATTTATTTCACCCTTCTTCTGGGCAAATCATTGTATGCCGTAAATATGATGATAGGTTTTATGAAGAAATACCAAGAGCCCAACAGCATGCATAAATGAACATAGAGACATGAATTTGTCATTTTAAAAAAACTGAGGTTTTCCCTCACTTATGTTAAAGTGGGTGGAATGTTTTTGTGTATAATTTTCTAACATCTAAACTTTAAATGACTTACATAAGTAGTATTAGCTGCTACAGGCATTGTAATGAAAATATCTATAGTAAGAAAACAATAATGATTCCAGAGATAGATATACAACTTAATGGCTAAGCAAATTATATGGATACTGATCCTGAGGTCATGACAATTCATATGAAACTTTTGGGGGAAAAAATAATCCTTTAACTTAATCTCAATAGGCATGACTCTAATTAAGATCTAGCTATACTGCCTTTTAGTCTCAGTATTACTGCTGCTCTTCAACAAATCCCTACCTCCTAATTGGGTAGGTTTTTAACTTTAAGCAATCTACCAGAGAAGGTAATGCTCTTTGAGAGATCTGTCAGAGACCACATCCACTTTGTGTGTATATCAGAAGAAGGGGTGAGGGAGTGCATATTTCTAAAACACCTATAAGCTCCCTGGTTTAACAATATAGGAAGAATAATGAGCCTCTCCTCTGTTGTCTCTGCTGAACCGCAAACTTAAGTCCTCCCCCAGTAAACCCTCATTCACAAACAGTAGTGTGCTTAACATTTACATATATATGCAGTTTAAAGGTATCCTTTTTGTTTCGGATTAGTCTACTCCCCTCTTGCCTCAAGGGATTCTATTGGTCCTTTCCGCTTCACTGACGCTTCATGATGAGCTTCCTTTAGGCTTAAGCAAGACTGTCATCCCTCAGTTGAAAGTTGCTCACTCATTCTTTTGTAACATTGTATTTGTTCTTCTGCTCACATTTATGGCATTGAAACTTACTTCCGAAGAAGAGATCATGCCTCTGCGCTGAACTTTGGCAATATGTTGCTCAACAATTCCTGATGACACACTGATAGGGAAATGACTGTTCTTCCCTCATATAAACGTCAGAAGATCTCAAGAGGAAACGGACTGCATGAATCACAGCAACATTTAGTTGAAATTTCATTGCGTCTTTTAATTGTGTTCTGATCGGTTGAGCGGCATCGTCATCAGACGAGAAAGTTGAACACATCTTGGTGGGCCGAGGCTCCTTGGGTAACTTATGTCGTCAGAAGACGGATGGAGCTGCAACAATACTCTCAACAACTTCCCGTCATTCATCCCTCTGTCAGGAAAGCAGATGTTACAACTGTGCAGTGCTTTCTTTCCCATGTGGTTCCACTTTTGTTTATTTATGCTCTCATTCACATCCTTCTCTTGAGTGGATACTGAAACTGGATGTGCACACATCAAGCCAGGATTTTGCATGTGTAGGTGGAGGGTTTTAGCTAAGATTGCCCAAGCTCTGTCATGCACATGATAGGGTTGCTTGACCCTATTGTAAACCTGCAGGCTGACCTTCTGACCTTTTTAGAAGTCATGAAATAGGGGTGGGAGGAGAGCTTCCCATTTCCCTCTACCAGAGTTTCTGGCTCTGAGCTAGAAGAAACATTGTCAATGAGCTTCAGAATGGATTTTTAATTACACCATTGCTTTATTTGAACAGGAAGAGTGGGGCACAAAGAGCAAGCAAGTGCAAATATAGGTGTTTGTGACATGACTGTACCGATAGCAGCATCTTTTAGAAAGGAGGTCAGCATATCACAAAACTTGGGATTCATTTGCCAGCGTTTGGATATTTCTCTTTCAAAATCATTTCAGTTTCCTAAAATTGTTGGAAAATTTTAAATCTTTTATGATTTTAAATGGAGGCAGACCTTTACCTTCAACCTTAAAATGCGTGATATAAAATGGGATCCTGTCCTGCTTTGTGGATACTCACCAGAAAACACATCTATAATTTCAAAGTTTCCATTTTTCAAAATAGATGTCTATAATTCTTGGTAAATATTTACACACAGCTAAATTACCCTTGGATGGCAACATTTATCAATGGTTTAGTAGCCAGACCACTGAGATTTCCACAAAATGTTTGTCAACATTATCAAGACTCTCTGTTATTTAATAGGTGTCTTTTAACATGTCACAACTAAGTATAAAACATCTCTGGTATTCACAGATCACTCCATTGACATAAATCAATATTAACTTTTTTTCCAAAGCGCCAAATAAGCTAACACAACTTTTCAACATTATTTTCACTTTTTATTCAACTACCATGTCTCGATTAAAATTCAAGTGAGTCTCTTGATTTTAAACAATCTGCTGTTTTGACAAAACATACTGTATAGATAAGCTGAAAGCGTTGGAATTAACATAGTTTGCTTAAGTCTTCAGAAGTAAAGAACATGATTAAAAAACATTTTACTTGAATTTTTGTAACTACATGGCAATCCCTTCCAAAATAATTTCATTAACGTGTGAATTTATTTTGAACCCACTCTTAGGCTAACATTTTTGTCAGCTAAGTTGCACACATAAGGAAATGTAATGTAACTAGTGAATTCTACTGCCCTTCCTGTGTCCACCTTCTTGTCTCTTCAAATCTAGTTTCCTTTGCTGAGCAAGGGGCTGCTGTGTGTGCCCCCAGTTCACATGCGACAGGATGTCATGTTAGGAAACAGGAAGGGAGCAGGAAGAGAAACTCCCTCACCGTCACGGAAATGATGGTTGTCCATACCTTGAACTTCATGTGTCATTTACGAAGGCAGCACTTACAAATGATGTGTTCGCAGGAATATGGTATCAGTTAGGAAGTGAGCCGGGTGGTCTGCAGCCAAGTGCTAAAAAAGGTCAAAGGCCAATCAGGGCGAAGCACAGGGTGGAATATTTCCGATGTTCTTCATAAGATGGACATCGGTGGTTGTGTTACCGTAATCGTTTTCCTCAACACAAATAAGGAGTATGGCCAGCATACAGGATGAAGACACACCATCATATCAGTAACAGCACATTGACACTGGCCACACATCCAGACCTCTCTGACGCCTGTCCACCGTTCGCTTCGTCCTCACAAGCCGAGTGTCTCATGTCCTTCTCTATTTTTACCATCAGGCGCTGAAAGCCTCTGGAAGCTCCTTGTCAATGGGCATCCCATTCCACTGCCAACAGTGTGTCACCATTTATTAAGTCATCATTACTCAAGGCTGCTCCAGCTGCCGAGGTGCCAATGGCTGTCGCAAATAGATCAGCAGCGATAGGCCAGGCTGTTGCTGCGCTCCCCTGAAGGGTGAACCGTACGGGCGTGCTCCAGCACATCTCTCCACTAGCAAAGATCGACACAGGTAGCCAGGCTGATGTTAGTACGGCTAATGCAGACAAATGGAAGCAGGGTCATGGATCAGGGCAGAGGAGAGAGACAGAGGTCTGCAGCTATGCGCTGAGTGAGAGAGTGCTTTCATGTGTCTGTCTGCACCTCTTTTTGTTTTGGATAAACAACAAAAAAGGTTGTTTAGACTAAAAGGGTGATGAAATCTGAAGCTGGGGAAGCTGAGGTTTGAAGTGAAGGCACATTGGAAGGCATGGTTGCATGCAAACACACACTTGAAAATGTACTTAGATCAATCTAAATAGAGAAGAGAGCCTCTAAACAAGCAAACATTTGAATAACAGTATAACAGTTGATCAGAATTTATCCAAAAAATTAGCTGTACCTATCTTCCTCCTTCTTCTCAAAATTAGTAAAACTGTATTCAAAAGTATAGTGATATTTTAAAAAGTAAGTTTTCTACTTCTAATTTTGCAATAAAACAATAAAAGAATTGTCCTGTTTTTGGCAATAGTTCAAGTACAACAAATCTCATTCCTATTTTAAAGGAAATTTTAAATAGATAGGATAAAATGGTATTGTGTAAAATAGGTGCTCAACCTTTTTTTTTTTTTTTTTTTGCTATTTTCTACTTTTGGGTTTTTGGTAATTTTAACTTTATGGGGGGCGGGGGGATTCTTACAACATTCTTCTGTTTTGTCCACTTAAATGTTTCAGATCATCAAACACAGTTTAATATTAGTCAGTCTTTCAAATGATGACTTAATTTAAAGGGTAAAAAAAACTAACATTGCCCTAAATCATGAATTAATTGTGATTCACCTTGATTTCTTTGGTTCAATTCTTCAGAGTGCATTACTACAGATCTGTAGAATCCTGAAATTGCTTGAAAATAACATGACAAGATGAAAAAAAGCAACACATAATGACTTGGTTTAAAAAAAAAAGTAAAACAAAGTCACCAATATCTACTAGTTGGGAAGTGGTCGAATCACTGTAACAACCATTATCCACAAATGGAGAAAACGTGAAACAGAGGTGAACCTCCCCAGGGCTGGCAGGGCTCCCAACATTACTCTAGAGCATATTGACAAACCCTCTGAGAGATCATAAAACAACATCCAAAGACCTGCAGGCCCCACTTGCCTCAGTTAATATTAGAATTTAATAATGAGAAAGAGAATGAAAAGCACTGTTGACCAGAAAGAACACAAAGACCCATCTTACACTTACCAAAAACCATATTGATGGACCAAAGCTTTTTGAATTTTTCTCTGTGGACTCTCAAGGAAAATTTGATAAGTTTTAGAAGTTGTATGCCATTATGTCTGGCATAAAACTAACAACCTTTTCCAAAAACAGCATCATAACACAGTCAAACCTGGTGTAATAGTATAGGGCTGCTTCAAAACCCAACCAACCTGCTGTAATTCATGGAATCAAATATTCTACTTTTTGCAAGAAAATATTGAGAGGGCATGTCTGCGAATCAATGCCATGACTTTAATCTCAAGCATGTATGGGAGCTCTTTGATCCACAGTACACCAGGCAGTCCGTCTCTTAATATCTAAGAAAAATAAATGAATGTTTGAGGGAGGCTGAAATTAAAACTATTATGTAAAATTTGCCAAATTGTTTCCTCATCAATGTCGAAGCCTGATTGACAGCTATTTCCAACACTCGATGGTATTTGTTACCTCCAAGGGTGGCATATCCAGATTTAGTGGTCAATTACTTTTTTCACAGTGGGAAAGGTTGGTTTTGAAAGCTTTTTCCCTTGTAAAAAACAGCTTTTTTATTTTCTGAGGTTGCCATGTCTGATTAAAATTTTTGTGGGGCCCAATTTGTGGAGTTTTCATACTGTTGACAGTAAAACAGAGTTTCCCCAACATAAACAACAGTTAGGTTAAGATATACATAACAATTTAAACATTTTTGAAGACTGTCTATATCACTTGTGCATATTCTAGCAAGAAAACAAAACTGTTATGTAGAGTGTTATGTCCTTAGGTATAAAATGCCTTTTATACAGACATAAATTGATCAAAATGGTGATAGATCTTGAAAAAGGAGCCTTATTAAACTAACTAAAAAAGGAGTTATTCTATATAAATAGCAGCCAGTAAAGCAGACATTTAAATATCATCATATTAAACTTTGCGGAACAGTCTATTTTAATAAACAAATCAGATTACAATCATAAACCTACACTGCTTTATAAGTCTGCACTCCAAAAAACTACCAAAAATTGCGACTGAAATACGATCCATAAACGATTAACAACAGACTCAAGAATGTGAAATCAGATATGCTTCCTGTTACAGCAGCAATAGTTTCAAAACACGCAACGTGTGAGCAGGGATCTGCGGGCGCCCTGATATCACATACACATTCAGGTTGCTTACCATACACCACCAAGCCCAGTTTTCAGGTTGTTTTCTTTTACTATCTTGATGTGTCTGGGTTGACACATCAGCACCCCTGTTTATCAAAGCTTTTATCACCTCACCACTGCTGAGTCAGCTCTTAGAGGAAGCAGGAGGTGCCCTCACACCCCCACACACACACACGCACACCCCAACCTGTAGGGGCTGGCTAAGGTTAAGAGAAGGGAGCTTTGTTGGCCTACATCAGTGATTTGAATGACTTTACCAGAGACAGGATCTGTCCCAGACTATGCAGGTGACCCACCAGCATGTTTTTCTCTTAACTGAATGGTTTCATCTGGAAAAGTCAAAAACACGCTTAAACCTCGTTCTCTGAGTGGAGAATAATGCAACACTTACCATGTGTGCTACTCTCCCAGAAGAGTAAAACATTTAAGGCTAATTTGAGCCACTTGTTTCTGATGTCTTATTCTTTTGAACATAATATCTAATGGTCGTAGGTGACTGTCAGGATGTAGACAAAGTGGAAAATCGACAGGTTGGCTTTACAGCTTAGCTCAATCTTCAACCAGAGAGACCAGATTAATGGCCTAGTTAAAGTGCACAAGGACCTAATTTGTCCATGTATTTCCCTTAGCACCTTTCTGTCACTTGTGGAAAAGACATTTTGTTCGTCATTTACTGACACTTGTGTCCGACACCACAAAGCAAACAGGATGACACCCCAGACAATCAGTACTTCTTTTTAGACACAATACATTGATAAATAAATGGCCGGGGTTAGATTTTAATTCTACTAAACCTGGATAAATAAAAATTACATGAAATCTTCATAAAAAGCCTGAACTTTGACATTTAATTGCAACTAGTTTTATAGTTAGTCTTATTTTAATTGATGTTTTATTTCTCATTTTAGCCAGACGACCATGTGAAACGTGACAAATAATGACCCCTACTTGGTAATAGAGTTTGAGACACAGAGCTATTTCCATTGTCAAGGACTGGATTGAATTATCTACTGGAAGACAGCTAGTTTTCCTTCCCAAACAAGTTGAGTACGCAATGGCGAAGACTTACAAAAATGCAACTTGCAAATTACAATAGAAAACAAATAAAAGAAACCTTCAGAAACTTTGAAAAAATCGAATAAATTTAGATCTAACATACAATTCAGATTTTTTTTCCCCTGCTAAGATAAGTGTCTTAAAATGGCGATTCTTTTAACCACCAAAGAACATAGCAACTGTGCATGGAAAGTAAACAAAATTGTACAACTTTTTTTTTTTTCAATCAATTTTTCTTGTTATTTTTTGTGACTCACTCTTTTGAAACCACAATAAGCAGCCTTCCATCAACAGCTTTCGGTGGAGTTCCTCTGGTTTGAATAATATTATTTGAAGCGAATGCTTCAGAATGAGTCAGCCATTGAGATGGAGCAGAAGGTGTGGTGGTTGCTAACCAGAAACACAACATAGAAGAAGACGAAACAAAACAAGTCAATGGAAAGACAAAGAACTGGTTTCTAGGATATTTTTTAATAACATTGGTGGAATCTCTCATTTAAGAGGAAGATATTTAGTCAGAAATTGAATTTGTTAATGAATTAGCTTTTTCTCTATTTCCCATATGTATTTTGCTTTTAAAAACAACAAGCTCCTCCTACAAATCAGGTAAATATACTTGACATATAATTTACTTGACAGAAACTGGATTATCTTCTGAAACCTTGCTGTTTGAATTCCAACTTCTTTAGGCTACAAGTGGAAGCATCCTTTGGTGCAATAGCTGTTTATGATGTGGGTCACACATCATAAACCCCATCTTTGCATTGGGTAGCAATCAAATGAATTTATGTTGCTTATTTGCGTGTCCAGTCAATGGAGAGTAGGCATCCTACTAATAAATAAAAAAAAAATAATAATAATAATAATAATGAAAAAAATAAAAAAGCCTAAGAAAAAAACAGTTTCATAGTCGGAAAATAGCTTCAGCTAGAATTGTTTAGCTTCAAGGGTACCACATTTAAATAGAAAATGCCATATTTATCATTTGTCATTTATTTTTTTTACAAACTCCACTGCATTTACACATATTTACACATATCTTGTATCTATGTCTTCATGCAAAACAATTTGCAAAAACAAACACTTTCACCATTTTTTTTCCATTGAAACTCATGCATACAAATCTGAAAGATTCCTTTTAGTCAAAGATTTCATAAATTTTTTTGCAGCTCCCTCTTCTGGATTCCTTTTTCTTCTTCTTTTTTTTGCTTGAGTAGATTAACTCTGCTTTTCAAGCACCCTGATAAACCAGGTAGGGGCACCCAGTGATTAAACTTTAAATTTCATGGTCAGACAGTTAGTGGCAGAGGAATTAACACAAGGGAAGGGGTTTCACTGCTGTGAGGGAGAATAAATTAAGACTGGAGGGAAAAAATGACAAAGAGCAAAGGAAACGAGTGCGGAAAAGTCAAGACTATAAATCTTAACCATTCTACTTCCTCTCTATGACACTGTCTTCATCACTGCTCTCAAGTAATACCCCACCTCCTCTGTCCTCCTGCTCTCCCTCCCTCTCTCTCAGCTGCTCTGCCTTCCCTCCCCTCCCTCGCTGTGGATGGTGTAGCTCTCTCGCAGTCTGGTGGAGCTGCACACAAGGATTAGAGGGTTGTTGTGAGTGTCTGCTCAAAGAGTGGGAGCCAGTGGACAGAAACAGATAAAAAAAAATCTCCAGCAAGAGGATAGCCTTGTTATACTGGATAAGTGCTCTGATTTTATTTGACTCTGCCTTTACTTCTCATCACAGTCGAGCTGAAGGGTCTTCACCTGGGGGAGGACAGATAAGCCAGTCAACTATACAGCTTGGATTTTCACACGGGGAGCCATGTGAGCTGTACTCCCCTCTGCTGACTTCACGCAACAAAACTGCCCCAACAGTCTGCACTCCAAACCCAGGAGCACAACTAGGATTCGCCCACCCCCTCTCCCTGGAACCTCTACTTTCAGCGTTTGCATACCTCAGCGGAGGACACCTTTCTTGGGGTTGGGCTCTGAGTGGCCCCCTGGTCTGGAGGCCAGACAGCAGCACTCCAGCACCATGGATTACCTGCTTCGGACTGTAGTGCTGCTGTGCTTCACGTTGCAGCCGGGAAGAGGAGCTGATCCCAAGCACAACGTTCCCAGACTAAAGCTGTCATTCAAGGGTAAGCCCATTCCTTGTGTTTTCTGACTCCAGGTTATATGGGGATTGCTTGTGTATTTAGCTTTTAAACCAGACCTGTTTTTCTTGCCCATGGGTGCTCTTTAGTGCTGTTCTTTTCATCTATTCTTTGGCATGCTGAGTATCCCTTTTCTTCCTTTATCAGAGCAAGTCTATTTCTGCTTCTGTTTCTCTTGGTCAGCGCACAAGACCTACCTCTCTTCAAAACCTTCCGTACTCCTTCCTCCAATTTCCTTGCTGTTTCCCTCTCTCTTATGCTGACTGTCTTCAAGAATTCGCAATTCTCCTTACAAATGGGGAGATTGTTTCCATATGCTGTGGAAGCACTCCTGCCTGAAGTTAAATGTATATATTGGCCCCTGTGTCATTTCTCCTCTTCTGCTGGTACTGCACAGCCCTGTTAAGTGCAATGAACAGGCAGCAGAGCCTTAGTTTTTGTGACTTCTGTCCCAAAATCTCCCCCCAAAAAAGATCTGGTGGGATCTTGCTGGTCATGACATAGAGTGTGTCCTCTTTGATGCACCTCCTTACCGTATTTCAAAATCAACAGTTGAGGACTTTTGAATGTAATTAAATGTAACTTATGTCACCTATTTGCACATTTCAGGGAGAGTAAGAATTTATCATGCACGTGGACATTTTTGACGTATCTAGCAAACATGTTATTCTCTCTCCTTCTGTGTTATTTTGAGGGGAGACTGCGGAGCGCCGGTTCTTCCTCTCCTTCTCCTCCCTCTTTCTCTTTTCCCCATCTCGTCTCCTCTCTCACACCCTGCACTAAATCAGGCTCCATGTAATAGCAGACAACTTGGACGGAAATAACTGGTAACATTTTTGCCATTTTTTGGGGGAGAATTTTTAGGAAAGTGCACTGCTTGAAGTGTGGTCTTGTGACTCTTCGTTACACCCTCTGAAAATTTATGAACAAGCTGATTTGCAGTCGAAAGCATGAGTGTGTGGTTGAAAGTCCTTTCATTCACATGATTGTCACCAAAATCTTAGTTTTTTTTTTGGGACAATCTCAGTATTTTTCTTTTCTGAGGGAGAATCAGATGTTGGCTTTAAGCATGGTTTGAAAATAATGTCTGTCACCAATTCATCCCTATATTTAGACAAGACATTTAGCGCAACTTATGTTTAGAGGCCTTCTATATAACATGCTTTATTCTTTAGATGGAGGGCAAGTTGTAATTTTGAGGGCAGTATAGTTTTCTTTATCACCCTTTCAGTTTCCAAATGGATATGATTCCACATGCCCTTGGGCTAAAATAAAAAATGTCAATGACTTCAGTATTTGTTCTGTTGAGTTTCCTTCACAAGTCATTATCCCAGCCTTTAAACTGTGATGACATGGGAAGATTGACTTTTGGACTTACCTGCTTCGTGTCAAACATCCCCTGGGCTCTATCACATCACTTCACACAAAGCCAAGCTTTTAGGGATGATGGGAAAATGTCAGCCCTACTACATGCAGGCATCTGTTTAAAGAATGTAAATCTAGTCTTTTGTGATCCTCTATGACGTTCAGTCTGACAAGTGAACATGCTGCCGACAAAAGTGCGAGACAAGAGACGTGTCGCCGAGCATCAAAGTGCGGATTGACAGACTGTACAAGTGATGGATGTGCATTGTCAAATTGAGAAAGCAGGTCTGGTTCTCGTCTTGTGAGATATACAGTACTGTAAAAAAAAAAAAAAAAAAAAAAAGATAAAAAAAACCATGCATTTTGCTTTAAAAGTCATGTTGTTTTTGTTAATGTTCTTGTTAGATCTTGGTGTGAGCACTCAACACCCTCTCTTGTGATTTCCTCCCCCTGGACTGAAAGAGGTGTCTCAGCTTGTGTGCAACAAATGTGTCAGGTCTTGCCTGTCCTTCTATATTCAGACACCTGGTTCTTGTGCGTATGCATGAGCTCACGAATTGGGATCTTTTATTGGGCTGTTGAATTCTCTGTTGAGCGCGTGATTATAGTCAGCTGTTGGCTCGCAAGAATGCATTGTGTGTCACTTTCTTCGTGCTGCCCGCTCACCGGCGATTCATGTGTTTTGTCTCTACAGGTGTTTGATGGGTCTCTGGATGTCCATCAGAATAGAATTGTCTGTTAACGCCAATAATGTGGAAGAGGGTTGAGGGTATAAGCACTCATTTTTATTGAAAGACAAGCTGTCAGACGTACAGCAGATGAACCAAAAGGAAGGGAGACTAGACTGGTTGTTAAATGAAGTGTCAGTCACCACCTCTACGCTGCGTGAAGCCAGACTAGAAATTAAGTCAAATAAACAAAAGGGAGGAATTCTCATGGGAAGGATAGTCAAACAAGCAAATCTCCAGAGCAGGATGATCACACTCTGACTCCCAGGATGGTCTCATTAGCTATGCAAGTGTATGATTAGGGGTACTCAGATATATACAGAGCATGTAAGCAGAGTCCCATGAAATCAGCCTCAAATGAGAGCTGATGACAAGCCCCCAAGGGACTTGATAGTCACACACAAGTGAAGAATTCTTATAATCTAGGAAAGGACAGGCAAACGACTGCAGAGTGAGCAGTTTGTGGCGAAGAACGATTGAGAAATGGAGACAGGTAGATAAAATGACCTCTCTCGGGATATTCTGCCAGAGCAAGTGGAGAGTAAATGATTTCCCAGTGGGGTCAGTTAGACATTCAGCGAAAAGGTTGCCATTTCACGGGGGACACTACGATGATCACAGCAGTTAATAATTTTCTCTTCTCCTTGAGACTGCAGTAATGCTTACTTCCTCACCTTGACTAATATAATAAGGAAGGCATGGTGGTGAAAGTAAATGCTAGGAAGATGTTTCATTTCACCACAGATCAACTTGTTTGGATTGCTGATTAAAATGATTACACTTTGAGGGAAGAAGAGGAGCTGACTTAAGGTTACTGTTTTACCATTAGAATTACAGGAGACAGTGAATTAAGCCAGACCTACAGTCGCATAAATCCCTGAACTGCAATCTTGCACACTATAGGCAGCCATCAGGAGTAACACTGACCCCTAAAGGTCAGCCGAGGCACAGACATGCCAACAGTGGAAGTGGACATGGCATAAACTTTAAAACTTTGGACCTTTTTAGCAATTGAAAAAGAAGGCAAGACAAAAAAAATGTTTGGATGTTAGGGTTAGGTGACCCTACCACACGACCTCTTCATACCATTCTCCTCATCAATCAAAGCAAGAATAAGAAAGACAGAACAAAACTGTGAAAGGGATTAGACATCTGCAGTTGGCTTGTAAATGCCCTTGGTGTGGAACTGCTCTCAGGGATGTCTGGTCTATGCCTCATAATAAGCCTGTATATGTCTCGGAGTGACTGAATTCCAGTAAGATAAGTGCAGTTTGTACATTTGTGGGTGTTTGCATGTGTGTTGGTTTATCTGTTCTCATTTTTACCCCGTTTTTTCTTTGATGTGTGAATTACCATGTGTGTATCACATTTGGAGAGTCTCTCGTCTGTATCTGTCCGTTCTACTGGCTGTGGCTGACAGAGCGGATGTAGTTAATTACAAGGTGTACTCCCAACGCGCCAACCTTGGAGATGCCTGCCTCCGTCTCCCTCCTTTTCTCTCGTTCTCATAGTTCTTTCCTTCCCTCTCCTGTGGCCAAGTCGTCTCTGAAGGAACCACAACACCACAAACCCTAAGTGCAATCTTTAAGAAGTCTGTGTGTGGCGGCATTTTCTTTTTAAACTCGTCTCCTTTTTCTGTCTCTTTGATTGCAGGTCAGTTAATACATATATGTTCCTTGGTTGTTAGTCTTTTCAACTGTATTTTGACAGACACCCACACACACTCACACACTTACTAAACCTTCATCTTTGCTCCCACGCGTCCACATTTCCGTGGCACAACCAATGTTTTCCAGTAGCCTCCATTGCATTATGCCCCCACGTTAAACTTGAATGTAATTCATCTCCATGCACTCACTCACAAAACTGACCACAGAGTTTGCTAAGCTCCCACCAATCTGGTCCACAAGTTGAAAGACGGTATGATGAATCTGTAAGCATACACATTTGTTCTGACTCTTGTTGCCCCACAGATAATTGTGCAATGACATCTCAAGTTGCAAAAACAAAAGCCATTTATCCAGCCATCAAGAAATAAGTGACTAGATTTTTATTTATTTATTTACTTTTTTTGGAACAAAACATTAAGCAAATTTTCAGTACTTTAATTTGTGGAAATGTTTTTTTGATGTCTCTGTGGTAGACGTGGTTACTAGGGATATAAAAGGTGTGGCTTAAAAACTGCCTAAATGTTATGCGATACCGTTTTGCTGGATTGTGCATTTTTTCATGAATCAAAGAGCTGAAATGACTGAACTATTCTCTGTCGGCATTGAGAATTACAGCAAATGGCCCTGTGCGCCACCAGACAGCTGGCAGAAAGAAAGCTAATATGTTTTTCCTGTGCTTACAAGAAAGCCAAAATCAGCTGTTTGGAAATATTTCCTGTCATAAAAAAAAATACATATATAAAATCTTGAACTGGAAAATAAAGCTTAAATGATTATCTTAAATGATTTTGACACAAGCAGCAGCTCTGTGGTGTAGCTGTCCCTGGAGGATGGCAACTGAAGCAGACAGCCGAGCTAATACCAGCTTGTTCTATTAAGAGCAGAACAGCAAAAAGGTAGATTATTTTGTGCAATAAGCCCTGAGTATACTCCTCCATTATATTTTTCACATTGATATTAACTTAACTTAAATTGAAAGGTATTCTAAGCATAAGTTCAGTGCTTGGGTAAAGAAAAGAGCTGTAGTTCCTGTTGTCTTTGCTTTTTATTCATTCCACACAGTCATTCTCTTCATTTGTTTCTTATTTGAAGGTTAGTGGAAATGGAAATGTTCTTAGCTAAAAAAAGAAAAACAACAAAAAACAAAACAAAAATTAAAAAAAGGCAAAAGTCAAGATGTGTAAAATAGACCTTGTTTTTAAATTCCAGAGATGCAGTCTACACAGATATACCAGAGTATTTGAAGTATTTAAAACAATCCACTAACTTTGATGGAAGACTGTTGCAAGTAAGGCAAAAATGTTTTGGAAAACATATAGACAGGTGTGGATAGGAACTGTTTAAGAGAAAACTACTGCTAAATTTAACTGATTTTTATTCTGTGAATTCACTATGTATCAAAATAAAAAAAATAAAAAATAACAGTAAACAAATGTTTAGAAGTGTAAAAAATAAATAACTTGTCACTAAACTTAGCTCGTGTAACTTATGCTTTAAATAAAGCCTTAAGGCGTAGTGCTGTCGATTTTTGTTGTAAATGTTTGTCTAAAAACTGTGAAGCTGTAGAATCTCTTCTCAACCTTACCGTATCTTGAAAATCTCGTACTGGCTCGTTCCTCATCTTTGGTTTTTTTCCCAAGATTGTTGGTTGGAATGTGGCATATCTCCCGTAAAAAAAACTAACTAAAAAAACATTCATACACGTGTAGAACTTATCAAAAAAATATGATCAGAACTCAAATAGCCACAACAGCACCGTTTGTGTTTATTTACCAATTAGTGTCTGAGTGTTGCATACATAAAGACTTTTTGGTCTATGTGTACTTAAGAAATGCGCAGGCATGCACACCAGAAAAATATCCTGTGTCTTTGCATCTGTGTTTGGGACGCAGGCTTGAGTTACAGCCTTGTGCAGATTGCAGTAATGTGGGTATGAATGGGTCCCACCAGCTGCTAAGTCTTGTCAGTCAGATGGAGAAATGGTGCACCGTTCCATCTGAGCAGAGTCCTGTTACGAAAAAGAGGAACATCTTTAAAGAAAGACACACAGAATGAGTGAGAAAGGGAAAGGATTAGCAGGCAAACAAACACGGTAATCAAGTCAAAGGAAAATATAAGGCTTTGTTGTTTGGACTTGGTGTATGTTATTGTTAAAGCCAAAAACAATTAAAGAATAAGTTCTCCATTTTTAATCTTTTTTTTTACAGTTTGCTGTGTATTGGTTTTTCTTTCCCTTGACTATTTTTTTCCCAAAAGAAACGTCAAAAATTAACAAATGACAAATTACAGTTTAGGAGTGCAAAGACATTAATAAAATTCCTTTAATACTGTAAAAAAAAAAGTGTAACACGTTATCCTCAGATGCTGTAGCAAGCTGGAATCTTTGGTTTTGTCCTCAGATTTATTACCGAGTCCGTCTTTCGCTTCAGTGTGTTCGATGTCACACTTTGCCGGGGTTACATTCAGATCTCTAGCCTCGCCTCATTAATTTATAATAAAATGGCAGAGCTGACATTCAGCTACATCGTGCAGCTGACAGGCTGCACTAACAGGCTCAGGCTCCAGACTCAGCCATGATAACCACAGCCTGGTTCCTCTCAAAGTCCATCCATCAAACTGCATGGTGATAGCACTATCTTCCCTTTTTCTGCAGGAGTGATATTGTGATAGACACAACCCATTTTTAACAGTTTATTCTATTCCATCAGGTTCACGTCGGTGGCTTTATTTACATACCAAAGAGAAATGTGCATGTGTGTGTTTTCCCAGACAGCCTGGTTATCCTGTGAGCATTTGAGTACTGTGTGTTAGTGGGATCCCTACAGCTGGCAACCAGGCCCCAAGCAGTCTGTGGTCAAAGTGCTGGTCTCTGCGGTCCAGCCGTCCAATGACTACAGGAGATACACGCTAATGAAATGGTTCCACATTTTACTGCTTTTGTTGTGTGAGTGTTTTTCATGTGAGCTCATGTTTCTGGCTTAGCCTGCTGTCATTATCCCTGATTTTAGGTTTCTGCTGCCTTTATCGCTCACTCTGCTACACTTTTACTGCTTTGCTTATCCCGTCAAATCCTTTAGTGAAATATGTTTTTCCTATCCTGTCTCCCTCCTCTCGGTCTCGCTCTCGTTTTCTGAAGGGGAAACAGGCATTTCTTGCAATCACAAAAATAAGTTCAGAGTTGAAGATGAGAAACTTTGAGAGTAAAATTCAATATAATTTTAGGGTATTCAAAATTGTAAAAATTGGATAATGACTTTATTTTTTTCTTTTCAGGAATTTTTTTTATATTCTAATCATTAAAATTAGTAGCAACTTTATCCTCTCTACATAAAACCTGGGCGCAAGCTGCTAATTTGAATTTTTTAAATACAAGCTGGAGTTGTTGAAGAGGATCTAGTAGGGATTATTAAATTTTCCTGCAGCATAAATGTTGCCTTCACTAATACTACAGTTAGCGTCTATAGTAATATATACTGTCATTAAAATCAGACACATATCCAATGTCTTATTAGGATTCTCTGTGTAAATTCGGCTAAAATGAAGCTAAAAACTACATATATCAAATTTGTAGTGGAATTACTCTCTTCATTTTTTAAGAAGAGAGTAATTCCAGTAACATATACGCAGAGCCTTCTCAGGATATCCGTGGAGTCGATGAAACTCATACTGCTGGAAAATAAAAAGAAGTCCAACAGCTGTTGAATATTTAATGGACAATAATGTAGCCATTTAAATTTTGTCTGCCTGTCATAAATCATAGAGCACCAAGCATTTCTGATTGTTCTGTTTTTGTACAAGGGATGAATATTAAAGATAATGAATTCAAACAGCTGGCTTGTTATTAAATTAATGTCGCAAACAAATTACAATCTTCAGTAGTGATGTAATAATACAAATATTTGTATCATACATATTGTGTCTGTTTATTATAGACACGATATTTGTCTTTATGTGTTCTTACGAGGGATTTATTATTTTTTCAAAAGGTACAAAACAATATGGATGTAATAAAATTATTAACAGTACCTAAAACAAGACCAGGTGCATAAATATCATTATCAATATGATTGTTAGTACTAGTGTGTATTATGTGTATTATTATTGCTCTTATTAGTATTTCATCATCGTCTCTTTATTAAAAGTAGTTACAGACTATGACAGCAAACAGACAGCTGTGTTTTGACAAGCCAAGGTGAGACTCGTGAATCATCTTTGTCTTTTTTAAAACTGTCTTTAAAGTATGTTTTTCAAAGTTCACCTCAAAGCCTTTATACTATAAACTCTTATTGTGAAGGTCAGCAGGAATTTCTTTGTCTAAATTTGCTGCATTTCTGCTTTGAACAATGAAGACACTTGTCAAAAATTCAACTTTGCAGAAAACTTTATTTTCTTAGCAGCAGTTGCAAGGTTACTGATGTTGCGTCCTTCGTTGCGCTGTTATGAAGTCAAGAATACAGATACTTTGAACATTTACTGCCTGTTGGTGGTTGAAAGACTCCTGCTTTACTTTTACAGCCTTCTGGTGAAGTCATCGTTTCTGCTTTTCACAGACAATCAAAAAGCGGTGTGTGTACTGGCCAAATATGTTTTTAATGTTAATTTAAAAAAAAATAAAAGAATAATGAAACTTAAATACGTTAATATTTTTTTTATATTCTAATCATTAAAATTAGTAGCAACTTTATCCTCTCTACATAAAACCTGGGCGCAAGCTGCTAATTTGCGCATGAGGGAAATCGGAGAGGAAAACTAAGACTGAAGCCTCTGCAACGGCACAGAAAAACAATCCATAGAATGTCTATTACAAATGTCATCAATAAACTCTAGTCACAGTTGGTTTATAATTGGTGTTGTATTTGGTTATGGATCTGTCAGCTCATGAGAAATAAACTGCGGATTGTTTTTAAATGCCAAAATTGTAGCAAAAATGAAATCGACACCAAGTTAATTCATTCTCACATTTTATTTCTAATTTGAAAATTCACAATAGAGCTGCTCTTTGCCTCAGAGTTCATGGTAAAAATGCATGCTGAAAGAGAACCTGTTTCCTGTCAAAGTCTGTCACTCAAAATACACCTGAATGAGGTCTCTTGTAGGTCGGCTTGTGTTATACAGATGGTCGCCAAGGAAACCACCCCACACCTGCTACTGTGTTTTAAAAAGACAAAAGCGAAGTGGTGAACTTTTTCTGGCATGTGTGGGTATCCTTGAGCTTAAGATATTATTTTAACACTTTCTTTAGCAAAGCTTAAGGCAAATTTCCATCAGGCGGCTGTCTGTTTTTTTTGTTTTTTTTTGCGTGTGTGTGTTTTCTTTTCATTTTCCAACACCTGTGTTTTGTGGCTGCCATGGGAGCAGCAAATTGTGCTTCTTACTGCATATTAAAAAAAGAAAAAAAACTTAGACACTGACATTTTTGGGGTTCTAAATTTTATCTTTATTTAATCATCATTGTGTAGTTGTAGGCTTTTGCGAAGAAATTGTTTTTTGAAAATTCCTCTCCTTTTTAGAGCATTTGCTGCACAATTGATAGATGAAACATCTCTTGAAAAGGGCTGCAATGTTCTAATGGAATACCATCTATTTGCTGGATCTCAGTCAAGGGTTTTCTGCTGCGGGGCTTTTGTGGTTCCCGTCACTCAAATGCACATTTGCGCAGCAGCGTGAGCCGACATTCAGATAAACATAATTTAATGCCCGTCTCCTTTCTTTCATGGAGTTTCATTATTCCGCCGTTGCGTGGCATGTAGGCGTCTAAAAAATGCCTGCCTGCTTGCAGAATGGGGGAGTGAAGGGCACTCCATAGACAATTGCACTTGAATTTTGAATGTAGGTTTTTTTTTTTTTATTATTTCATTTCCAAAGCTTTGTGATACATGATGCACATTATTTTCTGTACTGAAATATGATAGAGACACAAATGCTAATTTATATCAATGACTTGCTTGTGCTTGCCAGTTTCAAGCTGTACTTCTCCATATATATTGTTTTTCTTTGTGCATGAATTAAATAAGAATTTAAAGTGCTTTGGGTGCTTTTAGTGAAAACCCCTTACATTGGCAAAATGCTCCTTTAGTTTTTTGAGACAAGATAAAGATATTTTTTGGTTTTGCAGAAAAAAAAAAGAAAAAGGAACAATTAGATCAAAAGCCATTAACCGAAACCTTTTGCTATATTTTTAGATCTAAGTTCACAGTAGTTTTGTTTTTTTTGCCAAATTGAAAAAAGTTATAACTTCAACTGATCATTTTCAAACTACGCCAATAGATTGAATTGTGTTTTCACAGTTGTGGCTGCTTGTCTCCTAAACAGCTGCCCAGTACTGTGACAATTAAAAATGCCCTTGTCCTCGAATCAGAAGATGGCTTTAAAGACATACTAATGTCATAATATTTAAATTAATGTAAAATTCTGATGGGATGTTATAATGAGTAGCCACATCTGCATGGTAATAATATTCATATCTTTGAAATTTCTGATTTTTTTATTTCATTTTTGTATATTTCTTGATTGTTAATGAAAATCTTGCCCACATTTGGTATTTTGGGAATAATAGTATGTAATTTTTATTACTCTGTTTTTTGTTGTTGTTCCATTTTCTGAAACTTAGTACAGAAATTTGTGTCCATTCAGCATTTTTGGACCATTGATTGAAACTAAAATGCATTTTTTTAATACACTAAAATATCAGACAGATTTTTATTTTATTTTTTTTGTATGTTTGGGTGTTGAGATCCTATAAAACCTTTGCATTTTACCGTTTCATTTTTCATGAATTTTAAGTATGGTTCAAGCGAAATTTATTAGTGGCATCTATGGGAAAAAGTTTGCCATAAATTAAAACATATTTTATTTAACAATTTTTAAAGATGGCTGTTTTAATGTGAAAAAACAACCAAAAAACAAAACATAGACACTTCTCAAGTAAGTAATTTGATTTCATTTGAAAAAATAATAAAATAAAAAAGCATTTATTTGAGAACATTTCTCACAGTCTCCACACATTTATTCTCCAGGACAAGGACAGAACAAATCTTTTTTTCCTCTTGTGTTCTTTTTAAAACAGTTGACAACCAATGCATTATCATAATTATTGCTTTTTAGAGTAGAAATTACTGAGTAAAATATTGTGGTCAAATTATTCCAATTTCTGGTAATAAAAAAATAAATAAATAAAATAGACAAACACAATTGTTGTAGCATTTTGCAGAAGTGATCTATTTTGAAGGAGTTTATTATTATTTCTGCTGGTCTGGTGTAACATTCACTGATTTCTAAGGTTGAGTTTTTGCAGTGTGTTAATTTTTATTGTATGCTCAAGATGGACTCCAGATTTATTCACAATTACATAACAACATGACAGCTGTGTGTCTGTCGGGACGTCCAATTGGATTTTTCACTTCTGGACACAGGGAATTTACCTAATCTGTGTGTGGAATCCACCTGTGCGTAATTTGAATTGAGTAGATATGAAACAGGTTCACGGCGGCCTCGAAGGATTGTTGGAGAATATTAAGCTCTTTTCCAATAGAGACAGGGAAGCCCACTTAGTGTTGATTCAGGCGATCCTGGAAGAAAATCTTCATGTCAACGTTGAGAAGTAAACCATTTGAGAAGCGTTAGCAAGACTTCAAAATGACTCTCCAATCTGACTTCGGCTGTTGTTCAAAGAACAAGTTTCAAGACTTTTTCTATAGATGTCAACAGTACCTGAACACAAATGCACTCCACGGTTTTTAGATTATTTACTCTAGATTTTCTAAACTGTGTATTCTTTTTAAACTTCACGTAATGAAATACTTTGCATTGGTTTGTCACCTAAAACATTATTAAAATACATAGAATATTGTGTTTGCAGCAAGACACAGTATGAAGGGCGAAGGTATGAATAGTTTTACAGGTACTAAATATGAGCTTGGTATGTAAATAAGGATTTGTGATCAAGTTTCCATTGTTTCTTTTAAGTAAAGTTAATTCACAAGCTTAATTAAATCACAAATTTTCAGGGATTTCACATGGATGCATGTGTGGGATCCTTTTGCATACGTTTGAGTGAATGTAAAAAGTATGTTACTGCATCTGTGTGGCTGTGTTCACCTTGACGAGTGTAGCTTCAGGTTCCACATGTAAATAGCGGAGTTTGTTATTGAACACGAGCAGATGGCGCATTTGTGTAAAAGAAAAGAGTGCAAAATGAATACTAAATGGAGAAAGATTACATGTGTCCGGCTGAATTGTGTTCAGTGAATGTGTACAGAGAAGTTTTTGTGTCAGTATCTGTGTGCACTAAATGGGTTGTATGAGCCTGCTGTGTGTGGCAAAGAGGCCACATTCAACACTGTTTGTTGGTGTGTGTGTGTTTGGGGGTCCCAGGTTAGGGACTGTGTTCTACGTGCTGCTGTTAAACTAGCTTGTGCTGCGTAAGTAAAAATTCAGAGTAGATTAGAATTGATGGAACATATCTGTTTTCAAGTAGAACCTGTGTGATGTATGTATTCAAGTCACGGTGTAGGTCTAAGAGTGGGGTTTGCATTTTTAAAAATAACACGGCGCATTTATGATAAATCTCCTTTTCCTTTGTGTGCCAGAGTTTATGTTCTCTGTGAATATGCATGTTCTCAGCTCGGTTGCTATATTTTGTATGAGCTCTGCTGTTCCCCATCTCTTGTGCTCCCATTTCCAAACGAGCGTGTCTGTGTTTAGGTTGGAGGTCCTTAGGTGCTTACGCTCCAGTTCTCTCAGAATTTTTTTCCAAACCACAGTAGATCTCAGCCCAGATAAAGCCTTTTCTGTGTTTTTGTGTGCACAGGCCACCTTGTGTTTGATCAACACATGTCGAGAGATGTATGTCTGTCTTTTTCTTTCTTTTTTTTTATTTCTACCTCGGCTCATTTAGAGGAAACCTTTCGTGACAGAGTTCATGTTGGATTAACTCCTGGATTCAGCTTGTTTTCACATCACACGGGTCATTATATACAGACTTTGCATGACAAGTTTTTGTTGTTTTTTTCCCCATCGATTTACCTCAACTCTCAGCTGCGAATTCAAACTTATCCAGTTTCTCCTTTGCCATCCCAAAATCTTCTAGATGTAATTCATTATTCTTTGTCTATGTCGAGTTTTTCTTTTCCCATGTCCATTCCACTTTTTCCATTGCTGAAACATAAGAAGACTCCATGCCACTGTGACTGAAAATCATATTTTCATATTTCCCTCTTGAACTCACATTAATACATTGATCAGAATTTTGTTCCCTAAGAAATAAAGTTTGGCTCTCTCTTCAAGACCGGACATAAATGGGGACACCTTTGTTTTTTATAGTATGGTATGTTATATTAGCTAATAATATGGTTAAACCTAGCGACATTACTAAAACAACAGAATCCATGTTTGTGCCCAAGAGCACGTATACCGTTAGTTTAATCGTAAGATTTCCAAAGGGCAACATTCCCAAGTCCAGCATATTCAATGGCAGATGGAGGTTGATTCCTCAAAATCAGGATGCACAGCAAATTTGCTGTACTGCATTCTGCTTACCTATTATCTGATTTAAATCTAACTTTCTCTAAGTCTGAATGAACCTGAAGACTTGCCTCAATATAACACAGAAAATAGGCTTATTGTATCCTTGTGCTTCTTTTTGACTTGATATCTAAACACATAATCAGTTTCTCTACATTTCTGTAGATTTGGGTTGGTTGCTTAAAAGCAGATTTAATCAAAGTTCTTAAATCTATCCATTTTCTAAATAACCCCAATCTGGTAATAACTGAAGTGGTGACAGTTATGGCAGCCATATATTTGCGAATGGCAGGATATTGAAATATAGTAATGATCTCTCCACCCTGAAGCTCACACACATTCTCTTCTCTGGCACTCTACAAATGTTCACGCAAACTCTTGACCACAGACCACCACTCATACCCACACCCACCCACTCTGCTTCCTTCAAACCCAAATTCAACTGATGTGGATATGGTGCAACCATCTTTATTAGGTGACAACCACGCCCCTCCCGCAGCCCCATGCCACCCACCTGTTGCTCTTTCAAAGCGGATAGAAACACCACGTCCTTCATCTATCTCCCTTTACATCAGTTCCTTCTTTCATGTGGACAGATGTCCAAGATCTTACACACGGTGACCGGCTGCGGACGGCTTCTATAACGTCCCATCAAGCCGCGTTTTGTAGGAAGCGATGACTGGACTGTTCTCTTATGTGTATTTATTTGGTTGTGCTTGTTTAGATGTCATGAATCAATGTCTTTGGTGTCTAATCTTAATGCTGATGGTGATGCTTGATGTATTATTGTTCTACATGTTGTGTATTGAGTAAAACATTAGTAATTGCTTTATCATTTTCTTGTTTTGTAAAACTTAGTTTTAGACTGCCTGGCCAGTTTCAGAACAAGCTAACTTATTAAAAAATAAAAAAATATTAATATGTAGAAGAATATCTTAGATACAGAAATACAACAAAACTTTGCTGTCCGCTATAGAAATATGTATTAAATATTTAACTGTTTTTTGTTTGTTTGTTTACTTGCACAGTATGGTACTTGACTTTAGCAGATTTTTGCTCAAGCTACTGACTTAAAAATAGTTTAGAGAAGCATGCTACTAAAGCATGTTACAACAAAACAATGTTTTGCTTCTAAATAATCACCAGCTTTACAACAACCTGCAGTCCAACATTTGATTTTCATTTATCACTAATGGTATTAAAACTTATATTCCTTTGCTCCATTGTAGGAGTAGTTTACAAACTTGTGGCAGAGCAAACTTATTTTCCTCAAGCCTCCGTAACGAAACATTTTAAGCTTTTGAGTTAGCTTATGTCTAATATGAAGTTCTGATCTGATGGCACTGCATGATTCAATGAACAATTCATGTTTAATCAAGAGTTAAAATTTTGTAAGTGTGAAAGTCTACCATAACTTCAATGATTTTGATCTTTATTTCAAATCTTTCATATTCACACTGTATCTTACAAATTAATGTTGTGAACATCTCACTAGAATATTTTAAAATCCTTTTTAAAACTGTCTCTTGCTGTTGTTTCATCTCCTTTTGTGGTTCTGATTAAAACGGAGAATTTTCCCACAAAAAATATTAAAATAGATCACCTTTGCCCACTTCAAATCTCCAGAGTGACAAACCAAACCTGTTTTTATTAAAGTTTCCTGAACAAACATCCAGAACAAATGGCTTAATAGACATCAATCATGCCCCTTCTCTCAGTTTTTCCTTTGGTCTGCCTCAGAGTTTTGTCCTGGATCCTCTTCTTTAACAGTGCAAAACTGATTCAATAGTACACATGGTTGGTGCTTATAGCTGTGTTCTAAATCTTGGTATACTCTGTACACTTGACTCATCTTCTAAATTGACTAAAAGGTTTTCCAGTTGGTAACATGTAACCATCCAGTACCTCACTGTGGGCCTAAGGGGACATTTGAGTCTCTTTCCTGGATAGTACCAGAAAAAATTCAAGACTTCTGATTGAATGTGCTTGAAGAACTGTGACACCTTCTTCCATAAAATAAAAATAATGTTGTTTTTTTATTATTATTATTTCATAAGTCCCTGTACTTGAGAATATCAGTTTATCCAATAAATTACACTAAAGCAAAGAATTTTATCACATCAATAAGCTCTTGCCAAAAAAACTCTGAATTATTATTTTGTTTACATCAGTTCTATTAGTAACATAGTTAATTTATTTTAATTTATGCCCAAACACCTAGAATCAAGAATCATAAGTCTCTTTTCAGGGACTTATGTATTGAAAGGAAATCTGTTTCTGTAATTTTGTTTTCATTTTGTTTCAGCTAGTTTTTTGTGGAAACATGTCGTCTCTGTTGCTGGTTTTCGTACTGCAGCTCTAAGCTTCCTCATAGTTGATGAAACCCAGATTTAGTGATTAAACTTTAACTTTTGGATGAAGCAGCAGCTGTACCTAAGGCCACAAATTGCTCTTGATTTTCTTCTAGTGCTGTGACACATCGACATCTCATACCTTACACCAATCTGTACATCTAAATGAAACATTGTGCAAAAGTACATTGGCAGTCATAAATCCCTTAATGGTAATTTATGTAATATCCTATTTGCAGATACATGAAACCACCCACGCATAATTCCTTACATGTAGTGTTTCCACTGTTTCAGACTCCTTTATGAATTATTCAACCAATCACACGGCTGAGCAGTCTGAGCTCGGTTCCTGATTGTGACATGCTGTGAGCTCTTAAAACTGCTAATGCTGGACTTGAATGGCATGCTTCGGTTTGTGAGTGCCTGCAAATATTTATGTGGACATTAATGGAACATGTAATTTCCTTAGTTATAATTTTGCAATGCCTCACATTATGATTAGCAAAACATATATATATATATATATATATATATATATATATATATATATATATATATATATATAATTTTTTTTTTACCCTGCTTCTAAAAAAGGGAAATATTTAGCAAGCAGCAATATATTTACTGGCACTACTTGTACTTGAAATTCAACTTTGCATTTAGGTGACTCTTTGTTTGTATTTTTTTCTTTCAGAAATGTTAGAATCCAGTAACCTCCTTACCTTTAATGGCCTGGCAAATAGTTCGGGCTATGACACATTCTTATTGGACGAGGAGCGAGGGAGACTGCTGGTTGGAGCCGAGGACTATATCTTCTCATTTGACTTAGTCAACATAAACAGAGACCACAAGCAGGTAAAATTCAAACTCCGTTTTAGTCTGAAGTTTGGTTATGTTTGTGTGTTGGAGAGAAACTCACACTCATGTTAAATCTCCTCTCCTCTGCTGCCCAAATCCCCTCTGGAATCCATTACTTCATCTCCCTTTCTCTTTGCCTTCATTCCGCCCACCGTCTGTCTCAGTCCAGACACGGCTGTTCGTAATTCCATTACTCCACCTGGACTAGGTTAGCAGTCTTTTTATCTGATTCGGGCTGCTATCAGACACACGGGTCTGACATGGACTTGCCTGCAGGCTGCAGGGAGCTGCACAGGGAAACGAAACTGATGAAAAATACATGTAGAAGACAAAAAAGAGAGGAAATATGTCCCTGAATTTCTTTGTCTTTTGTTTACAGGCGTTGCTTAGCATCATTACAGGAAAATGCCAAAAAGCTGCACAGGTTTTTGTGTTAACAAAATGCAGCTGATGCACAAAAGCGATAAAGCACATTATTGGACTAAAGAAATTTGAGAATGTATTAATGCGTGAACATGTATGTGCATATATTTCCATTGTGTACTGACATCTGTGTGACCAGGAGAGAGAAAAAGAGCTCTGTCACAACTGCGTCCTGAGAGTACAATCATCCTAGATTTACTTAAGTACAGCTCAAACATGCGCACTTACTCCTTCAGTGTGTGTTCACCAGGGGCCACGTGTGAATAACAGTGAGATCAAACTCCTCCAAGTCAACTTGCAAAATAACTTTCTGACCATATTTGAAGTGAAAAGTACAACCTTATGTTTAAGATTTTTAACGAGTGGAAATTTGAATGAGAACAGCTGCTGACGCCCCTGAACATTCTAATCTCTTTCAGTGCATTTTACAAAAAACACATGCTGTGTTTTACTTTGTGAAACTTGCTATTTATTTCAATTTGTTTTGCTGTGAGCTGTTTTCACGTCATCATCGGGAATATGTCATAAATCAAACATTTAGTAACCTAAAATTGATCGCTTTAAGGCAAATTCAGTGGAAATGTGTCCCTTTATCCCCCTGATTTACACTGAGGACTTACAGTTTCCCTGCATTCGTTTCATGAGAAGACACATTCATCTTTCTCTCAACCTCCATTCTAATTAGAATTTTTCTTTCTCCTTTTTGCACAGATTGCGTGGCCTGCCACCCCCTCCAAGAGGGATGAATGCAAGTGGGCAGGGAAGGATTCGGCAGTAAGTCCCTCATTCATTGTGGCATCATGTTTGGATTCGATCCATGGACTGAGTATTCGTTATCCGTTCAATTTTCTTCTTTTTTTCTCTTAATCTTTTCAGATGAATCTAAAATGTTATTTAGAGTAGAAGTAAGGATCTCGATAGAGTATTCTTAAAAGGGACAATAGAACTGGAGAGCTAGAAAATTACCTCTGATAAAGGCGATGTTCCATTTCACCTCTGCCACATTTAACCCTCTACGGGCCAGTTCACCGTTTCTCAGTGACACCTGCAAATAACCTTACGGATTGAGTGTACATGGTACATAAACAGGGCAAGGACACTGACGCTGAGGTGATTTGCTTTCATGATGAAAGATTAAATTGTGGAGCATGTTTATCTACCAGACTTCCAGCGTGCGTGTGAATTTTTATGTGGAGATTTTTTGTTTGAATTTATGTTATCTGACACCGTGTGTTGGCTCACGTGGACAAATCTGCTCGAACACGGACTGCATGCAACCGACTTTGTGTGCTCACTGGTGTTAGTGTATCTTATCTTTGTGCTGCTGTTTAGAAAGGCCCTCTCGGTGTTGTATCTGATCTCAATTTCATGGTTGGATGAATCTCGAGTCCAGGGCTGCAGGTTTTGTAGGATTATCTGGAATTGCATGCATCCTTTTGAAACTCGGCGGCTCCTTTGGGCTCAGAGTCAACGGCAGATTTCTGGATTTTGCTTAAAGTGAAAATGACCACCCCTTGCAAAGTCATTCGTTCCCTTTTTAGAAATTCGAGAGCTTGGCATGTGGCAACCACAAACTTTAAAGCCATTGATTATAACTTTATGTGATAAATCAACTAAAAGTAGTGGATGTTAAGTGGACAGACTGTGCACTTTGCAATTGTGAAACATAGTAACTGCAGTATCAAGATGTGGATTTTCCTTGGCAGGATCAGAACACCTGGTCAAAGCAGAATAGAACATGAGTGATGCTAATGGTGTTCCTTGAATTTGGGTTTCAGCTCCAAGTATTTCGGGTTGTGTTTCCACCAGCTTTCCACGTCTAGCGATTTATCTTTTAATTCATTCTTGTTTGTAAAATAGCTGAAGCACAGTTTGGTTGGATAAAAAGTGAAGAGCGTTTTTCAAGTCTTGTCACAGATTGATCAACTAGTAAGTTGAGTTCAGGTCTGGCCTTTGACTGGGTCATTCTAATACAAAAGGTGTTAGCCCAAACAATCTCACAAGTACTCTGGCTTGTTTTTCCTCTGGATGCTGAACCTCCACCCTAGCCTCCCATCTTCAGCACCCTCTAACATGTTTATTTAATTGCCAGTACTTAGTCGTACTTATTTCCCCCAAACGAACACCCACTGCATGATGCTCTGACCAAGATGTTTAACTGGGTGGTTTTGGGGGTACAGTGCAATTCTACTTGCATTGTGAGACAATCTGGAAAACATCAAGGGATTTGAATACTTTTGCATTCCAAAGTACATGAGCAGTACACTGGCACACCATCACACAGAGGAAAGAGTTCACAGAATCGCACAATAGGCAAAATTAGGCATTTGCTTGCTGTGAAAATGTTTACCTTTTAGAATGAAGCGGTGAGAGCAGAGACGGAGTAAAACACAGAGAGGCCTTGATTAGGACATTACCAAAGCATTCAGAGCTCCCAAAGCAATGCCTTTTTCTAAACCACAATTTACAGCCATGAAGCAAATGTAACAGCTGCCCCCCTCTAAAAAAATGCCTAAGGACTTTATTGCTATCCCTAGCCGAGCGACTGTAACATTGTCCAGGTTGTTGCACCACAATGTACTGAACCATGAGTTCAGACACACGACTAGAGCTTTCTGTTGAAATTCCTGATGTCATTTGTGATTTGCTGCCCAGTAATCATGGAAAAAGAAAATCAAAATCCAGCAAATTTCTTGCAAATGTCCAGTACATTTTCTGGATTTACTCAGAGATCCTGTCCTTTATTTTATTTTTTTTTTTTTTCTTAACTTACCCACACACGTCCAAATCTGTCCACCCATTTCTCTGACGGAGAGTCATACTCAATACCCTGTCCAAAAAGAATGATTAAATTTATCCAAAAATGAGTCATTTATTCTCCGTGTGGACTTTGTTTGTCACGGTTTGTGATCAAGAAAACGGTTTATTACTGGAGGGCAACTCACAGCTGCACTCGTGTCACTGTTCCTAACACCTGTCAGTATTTAGGTGCAACTTTACCTACCGCATAGCTGACGAATCCAACAAAGACACCCGTGTTAAATTCTTAACACAGTTGACCCTTGAGGGGCTTTATTGAAGTTGATGAAATGCACATAATAGGGCGTGAGAATGATGTGAGCGGACAGAGGGCTTCGGCAGTTCAACGAGAGGAAACACAGAAGGTAAAGTCGTTAAGGAACGGAGACCCATACATTCAAGACAGCAGCTTTACATGGAGGTTCAGTTGTATAAATGTCTTACTGATGTTTTTAAATGGATAATATTATTAATACTTTTAACTTATTTTGTGTGAAATAAGTGAATATAAACTAACCTTTTTAAACAGTTATTTAAGTAATTTAATAATTTAGATGAGTTGCCCCGTAAAGTTACTTTCCTTACTGGGAATTTGACACCAAGTCCAATGATTGCAACTGAAATGACAGCTGTGTAACTGCTGATATTAACATACCTTGTTGAATATTTGAGAAGGCAATGTTATGGCATGCACTTTGAAAGATTATATTCAAAGAACAATTGTTTACATCGTTTAACGTTGGTACCAAATTGTGTTGGTGTTTTATTTCCTTCGTGAGACCAGACAGGCTTCCTGTCAGGAAAACTTTCATCCTCTAGCCACCCATGAAAGCATAAATCCCGATTTTTATCTGTTTGCTAGCAGGCTAACAATCTAGCCATTGAAAGCCAGCCAGCAGTTCTCTCTAATTCATCCCTACAAAACAGAGAGAGTGGTCACCCTCTTAAACAAGAAACTAAAGTACGTTATTTCTCAGAATGTCAAAGCTTCTCCTTAAGAAAATTTACCAAGGAAGATAAAACAGTCGGAGCTTAAACAACACTTTCTGTTGTTTGAATCCCCCCAACCTAGACATTTCTATGCTGCAGGAAAGACTGCAACTTTTCTGCAGCATAGAAATTTAATTTATTTCTTGCTGCTCTGGAAAATGTCATCACTTCAACCTGATGCCCTGCATCCATTTTTGCATCACATAATCAGAATGAGGCGTCTCTGAGCTTGAAAGTCTGAACAGATATTTGTGTTAAAGAGGCAGGAAAAGAAAGGGGGTAATTTGGCTGTCATCTAATGTGATGTGTTCTGTTTTTCCAAATCCTCCTGCAGCTGTGTACTTATTTGTTCGACGGATATTGAGCATGTATTTATAATTGGGCTAACCTGAGCTTAATCTCTTAAACATGTGTACCTAAATCAGCTCCTCAAGGCTGCTAATAAGCCTCCTGCATTAACCAATGCTGCTGATTAGCACCCTAATAAACAGTCTGATACCGCTGGGACCATCAAGAGTTAGAAGAGAGCCAAACCAAACAGTATGTGAGAGTTCAAGCATATGGATCATTAAAAGAGCTGCGGCTGATTTTCCTGATTTGACTTCCAGGTGGGGTTTCCTTGATGGAGACTCTGCCTCGCAAGTCTTTCCAAACCAACTGGAAAGTTGCTCATATACTGGATTTTAATCAAAGCTGTTCCCCAAGCCCGGATACTTTGTTTTTAGTTACCGGTAGTCTTTTTCAGTTTGAAGACACTAAACACTTATGAAAGTATTCCTACCACTACTAAAATTTTTCTTTTACATTTTCTTAGGTTACATATTTTCTTAGGTTACATAGGTTTCATATTTTGGGGGATTTTATTTGACAGAACAACACAAAGTCGTACATTATAATGAAATGAAAGGAAAATCTCCACTCAACCCTTTTACCAGGATATCCATCTCTGCAATCATTTGCAATAAGTTGCCTTCACAACTCACCAATTTGGTTAATACACCCAACCTTAGACAGATGGTTTTAAGTGGCCAGTCTCATGTTTGGTCTGGATACAGTCAAGAAATACAGAGGTATCTAACAGACCATACTTTACTTTGCATTGAAGGTTTCTTTGAAGATGTTGTCTTTTCTTCAACCAGCAAGATCAAGGCATTTGCACCCATGTCCTCCCCAGTGTAGACTGTGGAGAGCTGAAGGCAATTTCTATTTCTAAGCCTGGGTTTAACAGGAGACGTGATCTGTCTGGAGAACACCAGACAGATCAGGAATAAGTTTGAAGCATGGTTAGCTTCTTGCATACTTTACCAATCTTTGGGAAGCACACAAAGCACTATTCAGTCTGTCATAAAAATATGGCAAAAGTATTCCACAACTGCAGCCCCACTAAGACCGAGCCATACTGCCAAATTAACAGCCCGGTCAAGAAGAGCATAAATCAGAGAAGCAGCCAAGAGGCACATGGTAGTTTTGGAAGAATGCCAGAGATCCACTGTACACGTTGGAGGATCTGTTGACAGGACAAGTATTAGTTGTCCCCTGTAAAAATCTGGCTTTTATGCAAGAGTGGCAACAAGAAAGCCAAAATTGTCCATCTCCAGATGTGCAAGCCTGTTAGAGACATGTAAAACGTGACCTGGCACAATTGTGGTGATTATGGTTGTGGTGGTTCTACGAAATGTTAACTCAGTGGATAAATGCAAATAAAGCCACAGTTTTTATTATTTTTTTATTGTGTGCATGCATTACTTTGCCTTTCAGCTCATAATAAATCACTGCTTTTTGCCAATTTATTGTATAAAATTGCCTTAATAAATTGTATTGTGACAAGATATAGAAGTTCAGTAACTATGATATTCCCTACTAAATAACAGAGATACTTTAATGTCATTTACCTGCTTTATGTTCTGTATATTCCTTGTATAAAGTTATCTGTAATGTTAAAGCCCTTGTGTTTCTTTTACTTGTGTTTCAGAAGGAGTGTTCTAATTTCATCCGGGTCCTTCAACCGTATAACCAGACCCATCTGTACATCTGTGGAACAGGAGCCTTCCACCCCATCTGCGCTTATCTGGAAATGGGCAAAAGAGCAGAGGTATTTTATTATTTAATATACCCTGGGATAATTTAAAAGGTCTTTAATTATATATATATATATGTGTGTGTATATATATATATATATATATATATATATATATATATATATATATATATATATATATATATATATATATATATATATATATATATATATATATATATATATATATATATATATATATATATATATATATATATATATATATATATATATATATATATATATATATATATATATCTGAAATGTCTACCACAGCAATTATCTTTCCAAATGTGTTTTCTTTTGTGTGAGAAAAGAGGGGGAACCGATGGGCCAGCGAATAGTTCAGTTGTAGCAGTTGGATATTAAATAACTCTTCTCTTACATTAAAGATTAATCAGTTTTCTCAGTAGAGGGCTGCAGGTTAATCAATGCACCAGCACGAGTTCTGCAGACCAATAATGGGCAGAGGTGTGAGTGCTTTCACCATTAAGGCCTTATTTTAGACATTTGTTCACTTGAGCTTAAAAAAGTGCCATCACCGGATGGAAAAACAACCATCTTACTTATTTCTGCTCTTTCCTACTTTACTTTACACTTCACTGTTGCAGAAACTGTTGTTGACCTGTGGCAGAACAGCAACTACTGTTATAAAAAACAACACATTACTCACTGCTCATGTCAGGCTGAATTTGTTTTGCATCCCAGCCCAAAATAGAACTCTATAATGAGAATATATTGTAACTTGAAACAGAGACTATAAATGCACCTTCAACCAGGCTTATATGTGGCTTTCATTAGCCTCAAGCTGAACTTTGACCCCCTTTCACCGCAGGACAACATATTCCGACTGGCCTCCCAATTTGAGAATGGCAGAGGGAAAAGCCCCTACGACCCCAAAATGCTTTCAGCGTCACTCCTGCTTGGTGAGTTTGACCACTGCCTTTATCAGCTCAAGGAACACGTTCACCGTGGAGACAGTTCTTTATTTCTGACTGAAACAACTCTTCGGCAGATGGAGAGCTGTACTCTGGAACATCTGCTGATTTCATGGGAAGGGACTTTGCCATTTTCCGTACCCTCGGAGATCATCATCCCATCAGAACAGAGCAGCATGATTCGCGATGGCTTAATGGTATGATAAACTTCTTCTTTAAGACAGAAAAATTACTGATCTACAGTATAAGACACTTCTTAGCTACACATCCTGTATTGATGTCAAGTTGTTCAGAAGAATGCCCCTTTGCTTCAGAATTATAGTTGGTTAAAGACCAGGAACATCAAAAAAAATTTACTCTCATCTCATGATGCTTTAATTAAAACTTTTGGCTTTTTTTATCTAAGTGAGAAAAATAAGGTAAACCCATTGCTTCAGTTGTCAGTTTTAGGTTGGGACAGATATGTTGTAACAGCAGTATGCAAAGATTAAGGCCACATGACTGCGTCTGTTCTGGCCTCTCTGAAGGAGAAAAGCGTCCTTTAAATTTTAAACTTTGTGTTTGAAAACCACACCAACTTCCCACACCTAAAGCTCCCTGTGGAGGAGATGTCATGAGGGAGGGATCAGCCAACAAGAAGTGGACTTTAGAGTGACCACAGTAGATAGTTGATGGAGGAAATGGCCAACATTTGGACTTCCTCTACAGTTTCTGAGAAATATCGTTATTATTTTTACAAGCAAAACAGCATAAAAATTAAAACGATCTGAAAAGCAGCTGTTATTTTGAGAAACCAGCTCTAGCAGCAAAACTGTGGGTATTATTTTTGGCTGAATCATAAACTACTCAAGGACCAAAGAAGCAGGAGAGCAAAACATCACAGCTTAGAGAATGTAAGTAAATGATCAAAATTCAAAGGCTGGTTAATGCTACATATTTGTACTAAATTGTGGCCTTCCCGTTCAACCAACTGTCTTTTTCGCTTTTTAAATTTTCAACTTTTATCAATATTTACTTGTGAAGTAAAATTGGTTAAGTGTGGTCTAAACCACCAGCACAGCCCATAATTTGAAGAAAAAAAAACAGATACTGCTGATCTTTTCATTAGACTTTGAAATATTTCATTCTCCCCTAAGCCTCAGGTCTGGAAACATTTTCATTCATATGCAGACATCAGATATCAGAGCTCAATCAGAGAGCCACTGGATTTTTCTTGTTGTAGTAAGATTAGAGCTGCAGTGAGGGTTATTGACTTCTCAGTCTCTCTGGCTATCTATCACCACTGCAAGAGGACTGAAAGAGCTGCAGAAGGTCAGTTCGAACTTTTCCCTCAAGCTGTGCCATCCCTTTTCCTTCCTCTTTCCCACAGAACTAATCCACTTTCAGCTGTTTTCCTGTAGCGGAGTCAAATTCCTTGCAGTTCCTCTCAACCCACCCATACCATCAAAATCACAAATACTGGTCTCGGTGGTGCTGATTACTGTGACATATTAATAGGAGTCATTTAGAAGGGAGAAGTCTTTGTTATAGCTCTAATCCCCATCAATCTTTCACCTTGTTCAAACAAATACGCCGGGGATTGCAGCCATTTGGCTCTGCAAAATCCAACGGCGTCTCAACAAAGGGAGGATTGTAATTGCATGGATTACTGGGGAGGGGATCTTCCATTGAGCCTTTATCAACAAGGTTACATGGTACTACAACGTAACAAGAGCAATACTATGGAATGAATCACTAATACCAGATGATTCTTAAAGGATTTAGGGTTAAATGGTAGTTTAGACTTTGCTAGGTATATTTATGGATTTCTTCACATTCTTATTCACTCTGAATCTGGCTCTAATATCCTTTGAATAAAGAGCTCTTTTGTCAATAACATGTGTGATTTATTGAAAAATGCTTTTCTAAGCTTAAAAGATTTCTCATGGTGTACATTTAGCATCCCATATTCATCGTAAAAAGGTCTTGAGAAGTCTACATGATTTATAACGGAGTTCTCGCACCAAAGCGGGCGATTATAAATCTGCTCCCCACTTTGGCCGCACTCTCCTTTTTCACAGCTACTCCATATCCTAAAAGGCTGCAGAGATGTAACATGGCACTGCTTGTTTCTACCCAGCTAACCCCCAAGCTTTTCATACGCAGGCTCCATTTACGCCTTGTGATGATGCCTTTAGTGGTTGTGGTAACTTTCTGCTCGCTAGGTACCTAAATTCAGGCTTTTCCGATTAGCCTTGATATTTTCTCAAACTTATGGTGATTATATATTTATTCAATTGTTATTAGATGTGTTTTTGTGAGGATGTGGTACGGAGACAGCGCTTTTATTGATTCTGGATCTGGAGCAATTATTCCAGGTAAAGTCAGATAGTGTAGCAAAATGGCACCAAGTGTGGGGTTTACTTAGGTATAACTCAAAATGCAACTGAACTGATTTTGGAGTTGTAACATAAGAGTACTGGAATTGAAATTGGAATTTAGAAATAACTAGGGAAGTCACAATCTGGATTTTTGATGTCCCTGAAACCGAGTCATTTATAAATAGGCATTTGAAGATGCCATGTCCTGGATAAATGTTTCATTAAAATCCAAGCAATGTAAAAATTCATTTTGGTCTAAAATGAGTTTCTTCAAAATATTTTTCTGAGTTAATACAGCTGCTGTCTTAAATAAAAGAGGTTATTTTTATGGGAGGTAACATTTTTGTTCCCCCTGCGTTTCCACTGCAATTATTTTGTCAAAAAAAAGTATTGTGGAAAAATTCAAAGAAAGAAAAAAATACAGTAAATGAATGCTTTGGAAATAAAAAGATTTTGGATATCTCATAGTCGAAATGTGTTTAATTTCACAGTATTATCCAGAAGGTATTCACATAGATTGAGGTATTCTCTTTTTTTTCCAGATAAATGTACCAGATAAATGTTGCTTGTAAAACAGGTGGACATCCCGTAACATTACAGTAGGCCAGTTAAGATTTTCCTTAATAATGTTTTTTTTTTTTTGCTCCAGACCCCAGATTTATTGGTGTAAACTTGATCCCTGAAAGTGACAACCCTGAGGACGACAAGATCTTCCTCTTTTTTAAAGAGAATGCAATGGACGGAGAGCACACCGGGAAGGCTACAATTGCCAGGATAGGACAACTGTGTAAGGTATCAACACACAAAAAGAATAAAAATGATCTTAATCATAATGACAACACCAGTGCTATTTAATTTTGTTCGAGGTAATTCGGGTTATGGAGAGCTGACAGAAATGTAATTTCTCTCTGCAGAATGACATGGGAGGTCACAGGAGCCTTGTGAACAAATGGACTACTTTTCTAAAGGCTCGTCTCATCTGTTCAGTTCCCGGGGTCAATGGCATTGATACGCACTTTGATGAACTCCGTAAGTATGGGTTCTTAATTTGCAAAACTGAAAAAAATAAATAAATAAACGTTGACCATCCTTTTTAAAATGTTCTCTCATTTTTATGTCTGATTTCTAGAGGATGTATTTCTCATGAGTTCCAAGGACCCAAAGAATCCAGTTATCTACGCCGTATTCACTACTTCAAGGTACAGACCTTAAATACAATGACCTTCAGTCTCTGCACTTAAGGGCTTAAATTCTCAAATAGCATGACGAATTCTGGCCCTATCGTATTTGTTTCGTCAATTTCCTGCCAGGAGATCAAAAGAAGTTGATTTATTTTTGTTGACAAATCCAGCTTCTTTGTATGTTATAAACATAGGCTTTATATTTTCTATTAATTAATCATTAAATAATTCCATCTTTTTTAGTGTGATCTAGTTAGCATTTTAAGCTCAGAGGAGAATGTAATCAACCAAGTGTGGTCCAGTCGAAATTCCCAGACAGCACTCCCCTAATTCACTTACAGTTGTCCTACAATTGTTTTCCTCTCCAATCAAAAACCTCTCCACTTCTCTGCTTAGGAATTACTTTCATCCAATTCCCCCATTCCTCACTACCTGTCCCCCATCTCATTGAAACCCTGGCAAACCTTGTCGGGGAAATCGCATTACGGAGCATGAGGGAGCCAGAGAAACATGATATTCACTTAGCAGGAATGCACGTTCCTCCCCTGGCCACCACCCCAGCCATGAATGGGGATTTTCTTAGGGGCCGGGTGTGGCTCTTTTTAAGCATGTGGAGAGGTGAATTCATGGGGAAGGGCAGATAAATGAGCTGAAATGGCACAGATGGTGGCACTTATCGTGATGATGGTAAATTTGCATTTGGGAAAGGAGGAGGAGGTCTGCGGGGGTATTTTTGTGTCCATTGCTGTGTGAAGGGGCTTCAACAGAGGACAAACACGTCCCCCCGTCAATCACAGCCAATGATAAGACGAGCTGAATGGAACAGCGGTGCGGGCTAGCACATACGGACAGGCGCCTTGCGTTGCCACACCCGTATGGCTTTTCTCTGCTGAGACTGGTGCGCGTTGGCGGGCGTCCACCTACGTGTTTGCGTGCCTGCTGCACAGAATCACCCACGCACGTACACACACATGCACTTTAAAATTCAATTATGGGGCATTGAGGAATTAAAGGGGTTTAATTGGTTTTCTAAGTGGCCGATTTTCAGAGATGAATAGACCAGACACTCAGAAGGAACTGACTTTTAATATCACTGCTTAATGAGGCACACGGAAGCCGTAACTGACAGATCAATGTTGGATTGTGCCCCTGCGTGTGTAGGCGCGTGTGTGTATTTAGCATATTATTTTGGTTGTGTGTCTGCACAAACACATAACCGCTCGTCTTCCTAAGCGCGCATATTGGAGTGTCTTTTCTTGCCCCTGGAGTTAATTGAATTTCTTTGTAATTAACATTTCCAAATGCTAATCCATTCATCTTCCATGCTTTGGTGAATAATGTTGGCTGTGTGTGTATGCCAGCCACATCCCTAATTAGTCTGATACAAATTCCCACTGCAGTCAGCAACACAAAGGACATCTTGAATGTTCCTGAGTCATTTGGTTCGTAGGTTGTGCTGAAGATCTGCTTCATGAAATAAAATCTTACATGTGGGCATATGGTAAAAAAAAAAAGAAGAATTAAATGCTGGGTGTGAGTGAGTAAACTTTAGAATATTTTTAAGAGCTAACAGACTAAATCAAATGATAATCCAAGGCTTAAATCAAAAGTTCCTACTACACATTTTTTATGTCAAAACTCAACACTTTTCCAGACTCGAGGTTCCAGTTTATACGTGTATAGTGGTTATAGTGGTAGGTGGGTAGGCTTCCATGCAGGCAGGCATTCTCCAAAAAAAAGAAAGAAAGAAATAAGATAAGTGATAAAAAAAGGAAGGGAGGAATGAATAAAGGATGGAAGGGAAGATGATGAAAAGAAAGGGAGGTAATAATATTAGAATGGAGGGAACAAAAAGAATGAAAAGATGGAGGAAAGGAAGGATCTTTATTCTTCACTGTTCTATGGAAAGAACAAATGGGATAAAAGAAGGGAATGAATAAAAGGATAGAACGAATGAAGACAAAGTCAACCTTAATAGGGAAGGAAAAATTGCAAAATGATCAAAGGGAAAAAAATGGAATAGAAAGAGGAAGGATGGATTGGAAAGTTTGGGTAGCTGAATGGTCAACGGAGGGATGAAGATAACATAGGCAATGAGATCAGAAATAAAGTCTTGATGCAAAACTGTTCTCCATAATACATTTAATATTTCCAAACTTCTCCAAACCTAGAGAATTTATAAATCAAATACCTTTACAGACTGTGTAGGAACCCTGTAAAAAAAAGAAAGAAATTCTAACCATGACTGAATGATAATTGACTTCAGTTCAAATTGTCACCGTATCATTGTATGATGGTATGATATTTAATGGGAGTTACCAATTTCCCCATCTAGATGAGTCAATGCGTAAATTGCTGCAATCTGTTTGACCCTACAAAGCATAGACTGGATAGGTACCCCCCACTCCCTCACTCTGTTTTTTTTCCACATGACTGTTCTTTGCCTGTTTGGAGATCATATGAACAGGGAAGGCAAAATCCATCCATCTGGCACAGGCAAAGGCTAGCAAAAATATTGGAAGGGATTTTAAGAAAAGCTCTCTAGCAGGTCTTGGGTTTTGTTGGTGGCGTGCCCAAATTCCTGTCTGTTCTCACGGGGCTGAGAACAGTCAGAGAGAAGTTCCAATCTGTCATCTAGTACTTAGGTAATGACAGCCTCGCTCCTCTCCATCTTTGTGTGATGAAGGGTCATTTTGTTGTCTTTCTTCAGTATTCCACAAGACCCTAATCCCGGCCTTGTGCCCAATCATTTATGAATCCCCCTTGTTTGTCTATAATAAACCTTTCCTCCCCCTTCCCATTCTGTATACTATTGCACTCTCACCCTTTCTATGTTTGACGCTCTCTCTCCACAGTAACATATTTAAAGGCTCGGCGGTGTGTATGTACAGCATGGCTGACATCAGGAGGGTTTTCCTGGGTCCCTATGCCCACAGAGATGGGCCCAATTACCAATGGGTCCCTTTCCAAGGGAGAGTGCCCTACCCCCGCCCTGGCACTGTAAGTGTTGAGCTACAGAACATAACCTTTTTCAGAGAAATACATGCGTAAATACATGCTTTAATTTCTTTATTTTTTTTTTTTACATTTTAGTGCCCCAGCAAAACATTCGGAGGTTTTGATTCCACAAAGGACCTTCCAGATGATGTCATCACCTTCGCCAGGGGTCATCCTGCCATGTACAACCCAGTGCACCCAATTGGGGGACGGCCCATCATGGTTCGAACGGATGTGGACTATCAGTTCTCCCAGCTAGTGGTGGACAGAGTTGAAGCAGAGGACGGGCAGTACGATGTCATGTTCATAGGCACAGGTACAATCATTCATCACTTATGGCAGCTTCCTCCAATGAAAGCTTTTCGTTAATTTCGTTCTTTTCTTTTCGTTAAATCAAAGCAAATTAGCCTGAAACAGACTTATGGTAGCTTCTTGAAAACACATACAATAATAGATTTAATGGTACATTGAGATTTCATGTCCTAGAAAACACAGAGAAGCATGTAATTTTAAAGTGGAAAGAAAAGAAAGCAAGGTTTTAAAACTTTTACAGACAAAAAAGTGTGGACATTTTTTTTTAAATCTGCAGGTCTGGGCCTAACATTATCTAAACCATTTCATTGTGGTTTTTGCTGTATTTTTTAGGAATGTTGTCAAACTCTTCCCTATTTTTCTAGGGTTGTCCTGTATCTAGTTATCTGTTTTTGAGTAGTTTCATGTCCCGACTAGCAGTGTCACAGAGCAACTGGGTTTATACACTGAATAGATGACACCTAGATTAAGTGTACCTATCATGTGACCTGAATTTTATTCAGGGGTTTGTAGCAACCTTTTTTTACTCAGGAGTTGCTACAAATGCACTCTACTCTTTTAGGACGTGTATTGCGATAAGAATTTCTAAACCATTTCTAATTTTTCGTAATTTCTCAATTATGTGCGTCATTGTGTTGGCCTGTGACATGGAAAAAAATATGAAATAGTACAAGATACTATATTTTCTACTATAGTACATCTGCTAGAACCAGCTGCTGGAAGAGAAAAAGCAGCATCTACTGGGCTAACCAAAAAAATCCATTCCTAAATGGTTGTTCTTTGTTTGTTTTTTACTGCTGTGAAGTGATCAGAAAATAAGTATTTATGTCTCAGTTTTGTTCTCATGACTTCTGCCTCAGCTCCTCATTCTTTCTCAAGCTCACTTTACCACAGCAATTTTGACCACACTCGATCAATCTATTCCCCCTGCTGACAGAAAAAGGGCATAAATTGCCAAGTTTGATTGTTGGGGCTTCCAGTCGTCTCACATTTGAAATGCTTAAATGCACCAAAAGGGACAATTGAGGAGTGAAATGACTGAGAGAAAAATACATGGCGGGGATTTAAGTATTTGGATCAGTTGACCTCGTCTATAAAGTTAAACACAATGAGTCATACACACTTATTCATATTTTTATCTGTTTTCTTCAGATATGGGAACAGTGCTAAAAGTGGTAACGATTCCCAGAGAGAGCTGGCATGACCTGGAGGAGGTTGTGCTTGAGGAGATGACCGTTTTCAGGGTACGACATTGAAAACTAAGCAATTCCAACAGATTGTCCATACTGCAGATCTTTTTGTTTTTCCTTCCAACTCCGTGTTTTTCATCACTCGTCTTGTGAACTTCATGCCTCTTGTTTGTTTTTGTACAGGAGCCCACTCCCATTACCGCTATGGAGCTTTCCACCAAACAGGTAAAAGCTGGTTTTCGCACGGCGTCATTACACCAAAAATGTTCAAGTGAAGTGATTGAAGAAGCGTTTGTTGGTTTTTCACCAAACAGAGATCGTGTCCCTTTTAACAACAAAACCCACAAGCGACTCCTTTTCTTATTGAGTAATTTTCCAGTCGAGCCACGCAGGGACACTTAATTTTACGTGCTCGCCTTTTCTTTCACTCCCACAGCAACAGCTGTACCTTGGCTCAGCCCTGGGAGTATCACAGATGTCTTTACACCGCTGTGAGGTGTATGGGAAAGCCTGCGCCGAGTGCTGCCTGGCTAGAGACCCTTACTGCGCTTGGGATGGTGCTGAGTGCTCCAGATACTTTCCTACCGCCAAGAGGTAGGAGTTTAGACACATTTAAAACTCCTCTTTAAGCTTTGTTTATCCTCTGAGAATTCGTTAAGGCTGTATGTCTTCCTAATCATGTTAATGAATATAGTCACTCCTCAGAGCTATCACTACACCTGCAAACTGCATTTGAAGGTGTGGATGTGTTTGGATCATAAGGTTTGCTTCTCTAATGCCAGACCCCCACTAGCCCTTCAGCAACTGTTAAAAATCAAACGAAAAGAAAAGAAAAACATAGACACAGTTCACATGCCAGACCAGCTAAACATGGAAGTGATCAGATTATTACAGACACACAAAAAAACTCCCGTTAAATACGCACAAGCACAAGTATGCATTCCAAGAAATACAATCCAGGAACCTAGGTTAGTATTCCTGCCAGCAGCAATTTTGTGTCCATCACCCCACAGCCAGGCTACACACACACACACACACTCATAAATATACATACTCCAGCTCACATGCACTAAATTATAGCCAACAGGAGCTGTCTGACCGCTTCACCCTGCAGCCAGGAGGTATGAACACCCTCAAATTACCCGGCGCTGTAACCAGCAGGCTTAAGCCGACCGCTGTAGCTCTCACACACATCGAGCAACACCAGCCCTCTGTCTCATTCATCCAGGACTTCTCACACCAGCAGAATTAGGCCAGTGAGTTTACTCCAGCCTGGCAGGGTTACAGCTGAGATGGCACACCCCATGGTTAAAGGCCAGGGCTGGCTCCTCTTAGGTCTCGTCAAAACGGCACATAGTTTTTCTCCCTTGAACAAGAAAGGGACATAAAAAGACAGAAACGCCAACCCACGAAATGCACAGGAAGTGTTTGAGCAACAGAGAATACATTGTTAAAGCAGGGAAGAGGAGAGAACATCCCTTGTTGACATTGTTTTTTTGGATTTGAAAACATATTTTCTTGGAATTTACGTGATAGACCAACACAAAGTAGTTCATGATGTGAATAAGATTTGATAAAATAGATTTGTCATTGGCCCCTTTTACTTTGACACTGCTAAATAAAAATGCAATTACCCTGAGAAATCAACTAATTATCATATCCAACCTATAGGCATATAACACATTTTCAGCTAAAATCCGTTCTTTCTGTGAAATCCTTGGGGGATTTTTAAAGAACTTAATTTTGCCTACTGGACAAAATTGTCCCCACAGCATGATGCTGCCACTGCCATAGGCAGATATTGTATTGACAGTAATGTGAATACAATAACAAGTTCTTTTGCCATTTTTCCATAAACCCCAGAATTGTACTGTGCATGACTAGTTCTTTATAATTTCCCCAGATTAATTAAGTTACTGTGATCTTCTTGGTTTCTTCTCCAATTAATGTGCCTCTTGCTTAGGTGGCAGTCGTACCACACTCTGTCCATTTTCAGATTGCAAATGCATTGGATTTTATTTCTGGGTGCCAGAATAAGGAGTAGATTTTAATTTGTTCAACAACAAAAAAACAAAAAACAAAAACAGAAGTATGTAGCATTTTTCTTCTAAGTAGCAATTATACACTAATTTGTGTTTTATAAAATTCCAATACGTGTTTGTGGTTATAATGTGACCAATTTTGAAAAAACAAAATTCCAACGGTTTGAAACCATCATTAACCATGTTAGTAGATTGCACAATGCTTACTGACCATTCTAACAAATGTTTTGTTTCCTTTTTGGTTTTTGCTGCTCAGCGTCTTTCCGTTCAGCCCTCGTGTTGAGCTCACCCCATTTCCTTATTACATCACGAGACGACAGTTTTAAACCGTGACAGTTAGAAGCGGGGGGGAAACATTCAGAGCTATTCAGTAAAGCCGCACTATGAAAATGCCTCACCATTATGTTAGAAACCCAAATGACGTAGTGGAATTTCACAAAGAGATGACAAAAAAAAAGAGGCTTTTCTCAATGGCAAAACAATTCAGAATGTGTTCCGTAATAACGGCTGGGCAGAGGGAAATGAAGCGAGGCGTTGCCTTGATTAGCAGGCTTACATTTCTGATTTTCTTTCCAGATTTTAGGATTTATTGTTTATTTTTGCTCCATTTATGCGAATAAGCAGTGGTGTAAAGGGTGAACGCCATACCATTTTTCAGCTGCACTGGGTAATATTACCCTCTAGTGTTTGAAATCGAACAGTACACGACATAAAGCTGTTGGTAGGGGTCAGTATAACATGGATTTCTTCCCTGGTGTTTTCATTGCCAACAATCTCTTACACTGACGTTTCAATCACAGGAGAACCAGGCGGCAAGACATCAGAAACGGAGATCCGCTCTCACAATGCTCAGACCTTCAACATCACGGTACTCAAAAACTGCCTCCCACACACACTCTGCCTTCCACTGATACCAATTTCTCTGACTGTTTATATTTCTTTCTTTTGTTAGACGACATGGATGGTTTAGGAGGCAGCATAGAGGACAGGAGTGTGTTTGGTGTGGAAAACAGCAGCATGTTTCTGGAGTGCAGCCCCAAATCTCAAAGAGCACTGATTTACTGGCAGCTGCAGAGGCCCAACGATGATCGCAAGCAAGAGGTTTGTGTGCACTTTTATGCGAACATGTGTCATTTTGCGTCAAATAGGGAACATCTCTGAAGAATGGGGAAATTTCTGGACGTAAATTCAGTGTCTTCGCATTATAGACTGCAGGTGATAATAAATCCACCTTTAAACAAAAACAAAGAAATATATCATTTTTGCAGATAAAATGACTTTTTACCCCCCTGTTCTACTCTCTGAGCCAAAACCTTTGTTATCTTTAATCCGTGGAACTCAAAGTGCAAAAAACCCTGGGTGTGGATGTTTAGGGTCGCTTCCTTGACCCGAGGATGTAACCAATTACTTTTTGAAAAGATTTGCACTGTGGCGATATTTTTCTAGCTGGTCATTGAGAGCATGTTGTTTCAGGATCCAGTAAGAGAGAGAAATAGGATACAGGAAGCTGAGTTGAGCTACAGAGCCATGGGTCCGAAGGTTTATCTGATGCAAAACAAAGACGTTTTATAAGTTGGTCTGAACGGATATTACAGCTGGATTAGAAACACAGAATATGATATGTGTTGATGTAAAAACGAGTGGGCAGACCCTCATAAAGTGTTTTCCCTTAGCCTTTTTCAATGCCACAAACTGCATTGCACTTTATTGGGATTTTTATGTCACAGTACAAGAGGAAGTAGTGTATAAAGTGAAGCTGAAAAGTTGGGATACATGATATAATAATGACAGGGGACTTTGTACACAGTTTAATCTGCAGTTGCCTTAAAGTTGCTTCAAGAAAATAAAAGATATATCACAGAAGAAAGTTGCTAAAGTTGCTATTTGTTTAAATACACAACAAAGAAATTGGGTATAAATGTTATTAATGGGGCGCCGTGTGGCTCAGTTTGCAGTGGTAGGCTGTTGTTCTTAACACACTTGGGTTCAGTTTCCAGTCTCGGACCATTTGCTGCATGTCTTCCCTTTTCTCTCCCCCTTATTTCCTGTCCACTTTCTGTAGAAGAAAGGCCACTAAAGCCAAAAAAAAAAAAATAGTTGGTGTATGAAACGTTGTGCATAGATTAAATGTGGTTTAGACTCAATAAGTTTCCGCTATATTCTTGCTAATTTGTGTTCTTGTTGCGTCTGTGTTTCTATGTCAGATTAAGATGGATGACCGGGTGCTGCGTACAGACCAGGGTCTGTTGATCCGCAGCCTGTCCCTGTCTGACACGGGAGTCTATCACTGCCAGGCGGTGGAACACGGCTTCATTCAGCCCCTGCTGCGTCTCAACCTGCAGGTCATCCCCACCCAGAGACTGGGGGACATTCTGCCTGGACTTCCCAGTGCAGGGGGCGGCGCAGGTAACTCAGCCAAGCACAGAGTCTGGTACAGAGATTTCCTGTCTCTCTTAGACCACCCGGAGCTGAACAGCGTGGAGGAATTTTGTGACAGAGTTTGGAAGAAAGAGCGCAAACAGAAGAAGGTGAAAGCTCCCAACAGCAACGGCAAATCTGACAGTGCCCCGAGCTCTGCGGCGCGACCCAAAGCTGCAGCCCCCACTGCTCAGAAACAGCAGGCTAGTCCGCCAAACAGCAGGTCGTGGCTTCAAGCTGGAGATCCAGTGGGGGAGGGGCCAACTCGGAGCCAGAATACCCAGAAAGGTCAACCAAATCTGAGCACCGTCCCTAAAAACGGCCCGAAGACGGACGGAAACGGAGCAAAGGTGCAGGGTGGCCCGGGTGGGTCGCAGGTCGTGGGGGGCGCTCGGGTCAGCAGCCAGCATACGGCAAAATGGAGACGGATGCAGGAAAACAAGAAGGGACGCAACAGGAGGACCCATGAGCTTCAAAGACCCCCACGTAGCGTTTGAGAAAAAGAGCTGGGATGCACACCTTCAAGCAAATCTACACACGTACAAGCACAAAGCCATGCATCAGCATCAGCACATACTATGGGTTGTGAATCCAGCATAATATAAAACAAACAAACAAAAAAAAAACACTCAGCACATTTTCTGAGATAACATACATGAACTACATCCTTGTAACAAAAGCAAGACAAATGGACAGAACTTGTGAAAAAGACAAGCAGAGGATTGAAAGCTAGGAATGCATTCGATAAAGTTGTAAGAACACACCTGTTTGTCTGGGAATACATTCTGGCAGACGCTCTTTCAAACTTCCTGTACATAAGCTATAAATATAAGACTCGGACTGAAAAATGTTAAGTCACGGATTTATCTGACTTATAATGCTGACAGGACAGCCACAGAGACGTTAATAAATTTGCAGACATTTACTGAAGCAAAAGCGAATAATCCACTGCGACCTGTTTCCACGTGTGAACTTAATACACGGAAAGTGGTTGGAAAAATTGTATTCTGAAGAACTTTGTAAGGAGAAGAGCAGATCAACAACAGCGCCCTTAAAGCGGGAAAGAGAAGGGTTCACCTCGACATGTGCACGGCTTGCACCAGTAGTTCTCAAACAAAGAAAAACAAAGGAAACATGCAAAGTTATACCACTGTGCAGACCAAGTTCTTCATCATAACCTATTCCTCTGAGGCTGGGAAAGCATTGTGCATGTTGTTGTCAATCAATATTTTAATAAGCTATTTTCTTTACTCCTTACCTTACGAGATTCTAAATTTCCTGTTACGTTCGCTTCCTTTTATAATCTGTGCTCAATCAAGGTGCACACATCCTCTAAAAAGAAAAGACAGTTCCTTGCAAAAGTACTCACATCATTTAAACTTTTCGCAGCCAACTATTTCAAATACTCGTGTATTTTTTAAGATTTTATGACACAGTCCAACATAAAGTTGCACATTACTGTGAGGTGGAAAGAAATGGACATGTGGCTTTCGGTTTTTTTCTCTAAATGAAAATCTGTTTCAGTACTTAGTAAAACCACCTTTTGCTGCAACTACAGCTCAGAGTCTTTGCTCAGGGCTCAGTTAGTTTGAGTGCAGAGCGCCTATGAAGAGCAGTGTTCAAGTCTTATATCACCAGTCTGCATATTCTCATGTGGATTTACGTCTAGGTGATTTTAACTCATGAAAACAGTCTGCATTCGTTCAGTCCATCTTTCCATCACCTCTGGACAGTTTTCCTGTCCCATTTGAAGAAAAGCATTTCCACAGCATGACACTGCCACCATCGTATGGCACTGTAGGAATGGTGCGATCACAGTTAGTTTTTCTCCACATGCAACATTTTGCGTGTGGAGAAAAAGTGATTTCACACAGACAGAGCGTCTTTTTTTTACATGTTTAAAAGTAGATGCTTAATTAATTGAGCCCTAATTAATCTGGCCCAATTAATTAGGGACATATTTCAGGAGTGTGTGACTTTATAGTTTTCCAGACAACATATTTTTTTCATCCGAGATTGTGATGTTTCCACGATCTCCAAAGTCACGTTTGGTTGCTTTTCTGATTATCCTCTTCTTGACCAGCCTGTCAAGTTAAGCTAGTCTGAAGGGTTTGCAGCTGCCATGCCCTCAGATTAAGCATCACTCTATATTTGGTCATAGCTTGGGATGTAGTTCCATAGCCTAACTTTACTTTAAACCTCTCCACAACTTCTTCAACCTTACTGCCATGTTTTTGGTCTTCATGATGCTGTTTGTTCAATATTGTCCATTAAGAAGCCTGTGAGGCCTCCACAGTTTAGTTGTATTTATATTGATAACGTACACAGAGGTGGACACTATTAATTAGGTAACTTCTAAAGGTTGTTTGTTTTATTATTATTATTATTATTATTATTATTATTATTATTATTATTATTATTATTATTATTATTATTATTATTATTATTTTCTATTTACGGGTATCAACCTAAAGGGTGCTTAATAAAAATGCATGCCACACTTTTCAGATTTGTCCTTGTGAAAAGTCTGGAGAAGCTTGCATCCTATTCTTTCCATTTCACAATTGTCCACTACTTTGTTGTAGTGGACAAAAGCGCATTGATGTTTGTCGCGACGAGACAAAATGCAGCAAAGATTAGGAATACTATTGTAAGGCACTGCCCTGTTCTTTATGTGCATAATCCCATCCGCCCCCTGAATTTCCTGAGTAACTTATGATGTTAATACTTTTTTTTTTAATTAATAAAAACTGGGACAAAAATCTCAGTTCAAAGCTATGCTGAAAACCCAGTCTGAATTGCTTTCTGTACATATATACATCAACCTTAACTATCTGTGTATATACAGTAAAATTACAGTACAAGAGCACCATTTAATTATTATTTATTGTTCTTTTTTTTGTGAAAGGGTTGGATTTATTTTTGATATATTTTTGCTCATCAGTGCATCGGCAAAATGATTGCATCAGCAACAAAGTCTAATTACCGGACCAACTGGCTAAAGTTTTATTGAAGAGTGTCCCCCTTTTTTGGGGCGGAGGACAAAAGTGTCAGGTTTAGCACAACAACTTTTTGTGGCTTCACTAATCTCATTTTGACAACGATAAGCACAATTTTATCTCTTCTGCCTTTCATCATGTCCTCTTTCTCTCTCGACCCGTCCACCATTTCCTCATTTCACCTAGTAGCTGTTATGTGTAAGATAATTCTCCAAACTGAAAAATATTAGCTGTGAATCTCTGTATGAAATAGTGGAGAATATTGTTAAATCTAGTCTGAGGAGAAGACACGTTATACTGCATGTGAATGCTACCTTACAGTAAGTGCATCTTTTTCTATCGTCTTTTTACGTGTTTTGTGTGAGAGCTACAATTCCTTTGAACATTTTTTTTTTTTTTTTGCCTTTTTGCCTAAACAGTGATATGAATGACAAACATTCGGGCCAAAGCCGTTGAGGATCCCCCCCTTAATCTTTGATTCAAAGATGGCGTCTACTGTGTCCTCCCCCCTCTCCTCAACTTGACTAAAGTAAAGTGTTGATACAATAAATTAGAGCAAATAATGTTCCACAAAACAGTCAGAAGTTTGTTTCTCCCTGAGATTTAGAAGTATGAGAGAGCAGAGAATTACCGCTGCTGTGACACAGTTCTTTCTGGCATGCATTCAGTTGTCTAAATAAACATCTCCGTTACAAAATAAAAGTTTCTGTGCTCTCCTTTCTTACAAAAATGTCCTGCAAAGTTTAATTTAGGGAATGTTTTGTGTGTGTATGTTAGTGTAACAAGCTCATTCTAGTTCAAAGCTTTGAACTGCCAGTCTCACCGTGTTGCCTGAGGCTTCCTGAACCCTCATCAACCTGACTGAAGTCTCCTGGTAAGTTATTTAGTGTAAGAGGCTAAAAGGGCTTGAATAAGGCTAAATAGGAGCAGAGCTTTGGGACGTATCTTGTTGCATTGACCGCGTTGACACATGTGCATGGCTTTTGAAGTACTTTGAGTGAAGTAAATGTGAAATTAATTGTCAAACAATAAGTACAAACATTTCAAGCCACGAATAACCCTTGAGTTTTGTGTTTGATGTTATATTTGACGAGGCAAGTTGGGCTTGGCTGTAGCCACTATGGTAGAGGTATTCAACGTCAGTCCTCAAGTTCCAATGTCCTTCAACCTTTAGATATGTCTCTGCTTCAGCACACTTGAGTCAAATAATCAGGGACTCTTTGGCAGGGCTCAGGAAAACCTGACTGCCTGCGGAGGAGGGGATTCAGCCATTTGACTCAGGTCTGTTGGACCAGGAGACCTCTGAAAGTTGCAGATGTGTTTTCAACTCCTTGAGGACTGGGGTTGAACACACCTGCACTATGGCGACACCCAGTGGTTTATATACAATATTGCTGTTACAGCCAACTCCAGTCTTCATCGGAAAAAAAACAATTAGTAAATAATTCCAGACCACAAAGAAGGTTTTCTTCTTTGTGGTCTGAAGGGAACATGTTTGCTTTTTTATGTCTTAAAATAGGAAGTAATAAAATCGTTTATATTTAATCTGAATTAGTGGTGACATTTACTTAAAAGCAGTAAAAATGTCCCTATAGAACAATGTGCTATGGAACAATTTTAACTTCTGAAAACATCCTGAGTTCAAGTCCAGTAGTCCTAATAAAACCAGTGATCTGTATGTGCTTCACTTCTAAATTGCAATAAATAAAATAGCAATTTCTATAGTGCTGTGGAAAAGGATTCATCACCTTACAGATTATGTTTTTACTAGTTTGTCATACATACATGCTCCAGACCATAAAGCCTTCTTTGTGGTCTGGAATTATTTACTTATTGGTTTTTTCCAATGAAGATAACTTGTGTAAATAAAATAGCCAATGAGGAAAATATACCAAGTTTAATCTTTCAAGACAGTTACAAACATTAATACTGATTTGTAAACAAATGCCTCCTCTTGCATTAGTGTGATGGATGTTGGCAGAAGGCTACAGACATTCTGACTGGTAATGTATGCAAGTGGAAAATCTACTGCCTAAAGAGAAGTGTGAGTACAGGAAGGTTTTCCTTCTGATTTCAACTACATCTGATCATTTGACATCGTTCACTGAAGAATCCAAAGAATAAAATGTGTCTCGACTTTAATGTGAAGCTGATTATCTTCTGTTGGTTGAAGCCACAGTCTGTTAAAAGCACAACATTCTGAATCACTGCACATTCGTTGAGAAGCACTATTGGAGCAGATCCAACATTTTCATAATATGTCGCTCTTGATTTACTGCATGCAACATGCATTTAACAAAGCTGTTTGATCTACTTAATGGGATGAAAATGCTATCACCACAAGATCACTGGACTTGTAATATGCATTCCAAAAATGGTTTGATTCAATTGCATTTAAAGTATATTCCAAAAAGCTAAATCTTGTAAGGTATCTGACTTTTCAGCACTTGAGATGCAGTATTTTACAAGTTTCATTAATTTAAGTGTATAAAAATGCAAAAAATATATATTTTTAATTCTTTGGTAATAGAAAAAGGTTTTAATAAAAATATATATATTATTTCTTTAGCTTTATTTTAGAGTATTTTAAAAATATATATGTTGAAAGGTCTTATTTCTTAAGAAATAAGACGTATTTCCAGATGACACTGAAATAAATGCTGTTAATCCCCACTGACTTTAAAGAAAATGAAAAATGCAATTTTTGAAAATAAAAAAATGTAAAGAACACCATGTAATAGATTTTTTTTCTCTGAAAGAAAAAATAAGCACATACAGTAATTTGTTTTCGTTAAAAAAAAAAAAAAAAAAAAAAAAGCTGTAGAACAAATAGCTGGGGGCGGGAGGATATTAAAAAAGTAGTAATTCTCCAAGGAAACCACCAGAGGGCTCTGTTTAACACGTTCAGTGGTTGCTTCCTTATACACATATCATTGCTCATTCAGCCTTTTTTATAATTTTGTGCTGCATTATCCTGACCTATTCTAAAAGTTAAACATAAAATTAAGAACACAATCAGGTCATGGACAAAAATGGAGGGGCACATATGCGTGTTTGCTGGTATCAGCTGTAGTGATTGGATTGCTGCAATCATGTTTCTGTTCTCAGGGTTTATGAATTTGCCGGTTACCATAACAACTGCCCTTGTATGTGCTGAGTGTTTGTCTTAGTCTTTACAAGAGTCATTTTCAGCTGCACAGAGGGAAAGTCTGTGCCTGTATTCAGTAGATTTTTATTAGCGTCTTTTTCTATTGCGTGGTCTGCACACACTCCAAGCTGCTTTCTTCCTACACCAGTATGTCTTGTCAAGTATATTCAGGCCTTTACCATTTAACATAAATGAATACTTTAGAAGATTCTGATTGGTAGAATTTTGAAACCAATTTATCAGACCAGCGGGCATGAGATAACAACCAATCTGTTACATCTTACAACACCCTACGGAGTGCCGAGTATCTCTGTATGCTTATGTACACTAATTTCTGTGGGCTCAAGACATATTACTTTAACAAAGTATTGTGTTGTGTGTGTGTGTGTGTGTGTGTGTGTGTGTGTCTCTGCCTCCACTACCAGAACTGCTCATAAGTCTTGAAAGTGGGTTTTATTAAGAAGCTCTCTTTCTTGCCCTGGAGTCATTTGAGGAATTGTGGGAAATAAAGGCTGAGGGCAAACAGTGAGGAGATTTAGCTTGACACTAAAGGATAAGATAGCAGCAGGCTCATGAACTTATTTAGGAACTAAATAAATTAAAATACATAACTTGCGGTTTTAGCTCTTCATTTTGCTCTCTTATTTTTTTCTCACTCTTGCCAGCTAACACTGACCACATCTGTCTGATGGCAAAGCATCTGTAAATGTGTTTCCCCTTAATCACCTACTCTGTCTTTGCTGTAAACTAACCCTTTACATGTCTGCAGATATTTGCATGCTGCACTCCACCCCCAGCGGGGCTGCATGCATTATTGTAATCTTTAAGGCATCCCGTAATTGGCAACCCTGCAGGTGAGTGGCAGCTGCGGAAAGAATCTTCGGCAACTGAAGCAGGACCCTTAGAAAGAGCAGCTCTCCCTGATGACAGGTGACATTTTCCATCCAGAATGAACCCTGCTGTGTTCTCCAGGTGCTCCTTTTTTCTTGGCTTCATGTTGATTGCAGCAGCCTGCGTTGAGGCATGGTTTGGAGAAGTACATACGCAGGAAAAAAAAAGAAAAACGTTAAACTTATGACTTCCACAGGGTCTGATTTGTGAAGTTTCAACTTTGCACAGTGTAGAAGCATTACCATCTTGGTGAGTACGGTGTTTTCAAAATGATAAAAACACTTTTTACCCACAAAAAAGGCACTAAAATCCCTTATGTGCAGTTTCTCTTAAAGAGCTTATGTTTGTTTGTACGTTTTGTTTTGCAATTGCAAATAAATATGCCATGTGTGTAAAATCAAGTCCACTTTTTAGGCAAGAAAACAAATTCTATTCCATTTTCTCATGTTTTGAGTTGCTGTCTTGCTGGGAAGGGACCTTCAAGCAACTTTCCTAATAAGTATTGCCACATATTTAGTGTCCTAACAGGATGATACTTGTCTAAAAACAGCTGTATTTACATTGAGAATCAGCGGTAAGATGTAAAAAGACCCTGACAAACACTAGCCTCCTCCTCATCTACCCTTCACAGTGGAACATGGTCTTGTTAATTGTTAAAACCAAGGGCTTCAAGAAATGCTTTGCCAGGTTTGCCAAAGCTCATCGGTCCGATTGTCATTTTAGATTTTATTGAAGCTGCATCAGGACTTGGACAGTTATCTCTGGGCCCCATGGAGACGGCAGGCGTGGAAGTATTTTATGTAAGCCCCTCATTACCTTAGTAATATGCTGCGTTTGATTTTGTCGTCACTGTGACTCATCTGTGTTTAGTCCGCCCACACTCGAGGGACTTACCCCCTCATTGTAAAAAGTGGTGATGCTTCGGTCTGTGACGCACTGTGTTGACAACAGGTGTGAACGGTTCTGAATTCATGAACGCTGAGGGAGAATATACGGCTTAATTGGCCGTGAGAGCAGCATCGCTTTAACATTTCGTCTCACTCCTCCCTTTCTGAAATAGGACCTTTCTCCCTTGGGCACTGCTTCTCTTCTGGGGATGAATCAGCATTTAGATACTGAATGAGCATCAGCTGATGTCAGTGAGATGCATGAAGGGAACAAACACACGGAGGAAAACCCTTTCTGTGTTACTGGTGAGCCATGATTTTAGAAAATTTAGAATTTAGAAAAAAGAAAGTGTTATTTTTAAAGTAATATTTGTCTTTTTTGCACTTGTACCATTGGACTTGTTGAAATTAAATACCTGATGACTTTCAACACTGTGCCAAGCTACATATAGAGTGCTCTGAAAACATTTTTTGTACCCTTCTCCTGACTATTACTTTTCGATAATGAGATCTTATTGATCTTTGATGACCTCTCTGTGAGGTATGGTTTTGATGCTGAGCTTTATTCCAGGTCAATCAGGTTCTCTATAGCAGGTGGCAGGGGGTAACTTAATTAAACATTGAATGAGCTTTTAGCAAAGTATTAGTTTAAGCAAGCGTACACTTAGGCAATCAGGTGATTGCACCTTTTTTTATTTTCGTACTTTCCTCTCAGAGGAAGAAGTTGCACTCATTTATCCATAAGGTGATGATTTTTTTTTTTTTTTTTTTGCATTTGAAAACATGTTCCTATTCTGGAGAAGACTGCTTTCTCTACTGGTCCCAGAAAATCCTTTCCTTTGACATCTCCTTAGAGCAAACACACAAATTAAAGGTAAATTCTGAGGAAAAACACAACACACTGAGTCATTGCAAGGAAGTGCACAAAGAACTTCAGCTCAGACTAGGCACCAAGAAAATACGGATTATTTAATAGTGCCAAGTATCCCTCTTCACCACTGCTGCTTTAAATTTATGCACCAAGCAGCCTGTCCTGTTACTACATCAATCACAAAGCTGCACTCTTGGCTTTGGAGATTTGGCCTCCAGACAACAACCAGCAAATCCCATTAAGAGTCCTTCTACACCACAAAGTACCCTTCCCCTTGTCCTTCAGCTGAGAATCGTAATGTTGTCTTGAAATAATTCCTGCACACATTGATTTAGGTAGTTCACAAACGTAGAAAACACCTCGACGTCTGAGTGACGACACGTGACTCGGGTTAAATATTTAAATGTGTCGTGTGCTATCACTTTGAGTTTTCATCAAGCGCAACTTCTGCCAAGAACGTCTCAAACGGATCTCATCTCGAGTTTTTCAGCAGCTCAGTGCTGTTTCTTTGCGCTTCTGCAGCTTTGAGTTTGTTTGAAACAAAGGGACTTTTGTAAATCCTTCACCGTTTGGAGAGGCGCAATCATACGTCTCTGTGCGTCCTTAGGGAGCGAGAAATGTTATTCACATAGTTTGTGGCAAGAAACTGGCTGCTCTTGCACTGAAACAACAACAAAAAAACGTTTGTCCCACTTCTTTAAACATGCAAAGTGTTAATGTTCTCCCTGCAGCTGTGTGGCTACCACATGCCATTAGCTTATGTTTTTGTTCCTGTTGTTTTTGTTGCTTTTAATGGGATCAACAGATGGTGGTGCAATGTTTGCTCTGGTCGCCCGAGAAGAATTTCTCTCTGCGAAAATTTCTCTCCTTTGTTTTGTTTTGCCATTTGATTCTCAGTCTGACCCTTTTCTGTGACTGCGAGCTCGTGCTGGACAACTCACACATTGCGCTGTGTGAAAACAGCTTACAGGGCAAAGCAAAGTGACTGATTGGCCTATCCCTCAGAAGAAAAGAGGATTAGAGAGGCGGTTTTAAGTCTGCGCATGGGTGCACCCTCATTGGACTGGGTGCGTGTGTGTGTGCGTGTGTGTGAGGGGTGCACCCAGGTACATCTACCGTGAGCTTATGCGGATAGTGAGGTAAAGTGAGGGAAGCAAGAGAAACCTCTGTGACTTTAAAAGAACTCTTTATCCCCAGTGACTCAACGGACAGAAGGAAACTTCCCCTTTGGACAACATTAGCCGGGATGCTAATAAGGATAAGTGAGGCTCAGCCCTAATGTAAGAGAAATTAAACATCACTTGCAAGAGTATTGTCGCCTGGGAATCGCCTCTCCTCGTTATTACTCTTTGAATTAAAGGATACAAACAAGGACACACTCCACGCAGCAGGTATGTGACGTTCTCTTTTTTTTTTATATCAGAAATGGGACTGAATTAGGATGCTAAAGCTCTCAGGGGAAGAGTCAAGTAGCTTGTTTAGACAACCATATCACGGGGGAGCAAATGACTCTTGTAGCACCTGCAGGTGAATTCAGTAAAGGGTCTGTTTAGGTGTGTTTTTGAAGCTTGGTTAGTTTTCTACTTTTATTTGGTCCACTCTAGAGAAAAAAAAGAGTCTGCCTTTGTTAGTCTCTTGCCTCATGCTCTAAATGAGTATTCATATTTAATGGGCCCAGTCTGTGTTATCTGGTTACCAGACTCAAGTTACATCAGTGAGGATAGGCTCCTCAAGCAACACATCTCTAAAACACTGGAGAATCCAGCACGATGGCTCGTCATAATGCACAATTCAGAAGTTGATTATTTATTTCTTAACATGTCAAGTTTCAAGATTCCTTTTCGCTGAACTTGACATAGATGTACATCAAATAGACAGCTTCTTTATGTTTTTGGCCACCAAACAAATTTTGATATTAGAAAAGGGTAATCTTAGTAAATACAAAATGTAGTTTTGTACATTTGAAGAAAACTTATCCAAATCAATTTGTTTGATGATTTACCACATTAATTTTATGCCTGTTAATGCAACTCTTTGCTGCATCAACTGTTTTGACATGCTGTTGTATGACGTCTTTATGTTTTCTGAACAGGTCTTTGTTGAGAAGGAGAATTTGTTCTCAATCAATTTACCTGGTTGAAATAAATGGATATAATTTTTGATAAGTGGAAATAAGTATTTTACGTTGCTGCAGGGGGAATTTTGCAGAATTGTTTTAATTTAGATAGATTGAAGGTTTCACAACACAAACCTTTAGATTGCTTTATCCCAAACCATTTGGTATGGTTTTATAATCCTCGCCTGGCAGATGTCAGTGACTTATTTTTTTCTAGAAGTGTGTTGATCTCCCAGTTCATGAGCACATCTTCAACCGTGTCTAAACATGAAAGTTATAGTATGATGCATTGCTATAACATACCTTTCCATTGGTCAGTTTGCTGCATTAAATATGGAATTAAGTCCCTCATAACCATATCCTCCCAGCATTAATTTTTGTTTGTCTTGATATGTTATAATCAATTAACATGAAGCACTCATCAAAATGATTTAGTGACATACTTTGTTTTCAGTTGTACAAAGCACTAGAATAATACCCCAATATGAAAACTAAACAGAAGCTAACAATCCAAGCTTGTAGAGCGGACAATCATACCAGTTGATTTTAAACTGAGCATTAAAGCTAAAGCTGTTTTTAATACTTTTGGCCACAAGATGTCACTACAGAGGCCTGCGTTGAAAGCATAACAGAAATGAAGCTTTATATTTTATTTTATTTTTTCAATACAAACTTCAACGCTTCAGACGCATAATTAGGCCATAAAATATCGGCTTAAGTTTCAGTATTACTCTTGAGGTTTTGATCGAGTTAGAACACTCCGTCTCCTTTTATGTAATAACTGGTGATTTTCCCTCGGTTCTTGTCTTCAGACCCTGCCCCAGCTATTCTGCTTCTATTGATTAGTATATATATATATATATATATATATATCACCTCTATATATATATAGTCAGTCACTTTCAGTATATCCCCTCAGATATATATATATATATATATATATATATATATATATATATATATATATATATATAGATATATATATAGAGAGAGAGAGAGAGAGAGAGAGAGATATATATATATATATATATATATATATATATATATATATATATATATATATATATATATATATATAGATAGATATGCTACTAAAATTATATATATATATGCCAGTAAATCCATATATATATATAGAAGTACCACCTCCTTCTCAGATTTATCCATTAGCTCCTATGTGGCTTTCTTAAAAGTTTGCTTAGCTTGGTGACTTCTAAAATCTCTTGACTCTCAGGAATATTTCAGTTAAAGTTAGTTTTACAATTATGCACCACAATATGTTACAGCTAGTAGTTGTAATGTGGAACAAGTTCATGTGACATGAATACTCTCAATAAAACCTAACTACATGTGATGAGCTGATCCAGGTAAACACTTATTCAACATTCTATAGAAAAAAGTTAAAGTTAGTTAACTTAATTTAATGGATAGAAAATACGTAGTCTAACCATAACACTAATTTAGGTAAAAAATATATATATTTAGCTTTACGTGAGGATTTTGCGTAAATCTGAACTTGCAGTAATCATATTTCTTGGTTTGAACACACTTCTCCTATTTATATTTTGTCTCTGTTTGGAAAGGCATTCTTGCTTTTTATGAGTGAATATCTGTGTCGTGTGTACATGGGGGCGTATTGGTTGTACCTACGCGCTCACACAAGGCTGCCATACATAGGCTGCTTATCCGCCCTCTCAGAACAGAAAATTAGAAAACACTCTTCCCAGTAAGTAGGTAAAAAAGAGATCATTATGCTACCATCATTTATCACTGAAGACAGTCACGAAAATGCGTGCCTACACTTGCAGATACACTGTGGGGTATGGAAGGAAAAATGTGAATGAGATAACTGTATAAAAAAATTTTTTTTTTTAAAAGTCATGCCTGTGCATAGGAAGGTCAAGGAGATGGAGGTGGGATGAGAAAATTTTAATTGATTAAAATAAATTAAAATGGCAAAAGACTGAAATAAAAGTATTAGGGATTCGGCAAAGCTTAGAAATGTTATGGTCATCATTATATATATCTATCATGTGCTATGGCAATTTGTAGAATAGCCCAAGAATTTAAGTCAGAACAAATAATTGCATATGGATACAGATTGGTTCAGTTAAATAGCATTCCCTTGGATGTGAAAAGACAAAACATACTATTTTCAGGGCCTGATTGTGATCTGAATATGCAATCATTCTCTGAACGACGGCTGCATCAGAACCAACACAACAAAATATTTCACAAGGTTATTACAAGCTAGAGATACCCAGTGATTGCGAGATATCTAGCATCACACTTTTGGTTCCTGTCAACACATCTAAAATTGAGTTCAAATGATCTGTACTGTCACATGTTCGTACTCCGGGGCTTCCTGTCCAGGTGCCTGGGGGGAACGTGAGTTTGTTCCAATGAGGACACATCTGCCCAACGGCTCCTACGGAACCACACAGCAAATGAGCACTTGCTGTCGTAGTGCTACACTTCTTGTTGATGTAGAGCACAGCCGACAGGTTTTAATATCCTCTGTGCTGTAACTGCTTCCTGCTTGTGCATATTCCCACAGCAGTAGACCTAAATAAATATGCTGTAGGTCTGATTTGTGCCACGCGGGATGATGACTGGTTATGAGTTCACGTCAGCATCTAAACTGGGTTGTCTTTTTGAAGATGGGATGCTCTGGTGCCTAATTTGAGACCAGTTGATCCTTTGTGGCGTTCCTTTACATAACCCAAGCTATCAAATCTTCATAAAAGAGAGAAGAGGCAATAAAGAATCTATTGTTGCGTTTCAATAAGTGAAAACTGATTCCCTCACAGATTTCTGCCAATGTACAACATCATATTTATTTATCTACCAGAATGGCTATAGAGATAATAGCTGCGTACTGAAAATATATTATTCAATCTATGAGTCATCTGTAGGCCTTTGCAGATGTCTTATCTGTGTTTCTGAATATTTCATGATGGCAGACTCCACTAAAATTAGATTTGTATGTTTTGAAATCATGATGCCTGACATTGTTGTTTTGCTTTAAGCTTTCGTTTTTCTTTTCTTTTTTAAAATATGCAATCACACAACTATGATCATCCTTAGGCTCTTCCAAGGACCCTGGTATCTTGACCCCAAACTCATATTTGGTTTGCTCTCTGCTGACTGAACATGACACGGTTTTGTATTTTGAGGGTTGTGACTTTTTTTTGTTTGTTTGAAATCTCACTCTGGATTTCACAGTTAACCTACATGTAGCAGTGATGGTCGCCTTTAAACACAATTTCCTTCACTGATGTCTTAGGATCACTTGCGAGGTGGAGCATGCGCGGTTGGTCAGGATACGTTTGGAGTACCTCCGTTAAGTTAACTGGAGTTCTTCAGAGAAGAACGGAAGTTGTTGTTTTTTTCAACTTAAAGCACTTAATGTTGACTAATAAAATACATTTCCACTGTGGATAAATATAAAAGCGCTGCAAAAAATTAAAAGAAATAAAATAAAATAAATTTAAAAAATCTTACCTATAATTTATGTAACAGCTTGTTTGTAAAAAAATAAATAAAAAAAATAAATAAATAAATAATAATAATAATAATAATTTTTATAAATACTATTATTATTTGGGGTTGGTAATATTAGAAAACTGAAGTTAAAACAGTATGTATTTCAATTTGGATGGAATAAAATAGAAACAGTTAAATATTACTGAAAATATCAGGCAATAAAATGTAGGGTTTTTTTTCTTTCAAAGCATTTGGATTGAAAAGTTCAGATTTTTGTTGGTCAAAGCAGGTGTGAATTTATTAATAATGATAATGGCGAAAACAATGCCAGGGGGGGGGGGGGGGGGGGGAAGTATTTTATTTTTGTAATCGTATTCCGGAAGTCGTTCAGTGGTTATGAGCAGTAATAAAACAAAGACCCCCCTCACGGAAAACTGTGGCAACTGTGGTTTGAAGCTGGAGAGATGCGAGGTACAGGAAAAACAACGAGAAACGTAGGAAATGGAGAAGCGCGACTGGACAGGGAAATAACTGCAGAAATCTAAACAATCCGTCATGCTTCGATACTCCAAGATTCACCGTCTTCGAAGATAAATAATAAAAAAATAAAAAAGACGGGTGTCGGATTGATCTGAGAACTGGGGGGAACGGGAGGGGTCGATCATGGGGAACGAAGCGAGCCTGGAAGGAGGAGAAGGGCCGCCGTCTGGTCTGCCGGAGGGGTTGGCACCTGACGGAAAGGGCGGCTTCGTCCGGATCTCCGATGGCACTCCGGTCAACCTGAGCGAGCTAAGCGAGGATGAGAGGAGACAACTGGCCGCGGCGATGTCAAGGGCGCAGGGCAGGCAACCTGGAGCTCCGGCAGCTGCACGAAGGCAGGGATTTCAAATGGCATCATTCAATGCACTCCAAATATCTAAACGGACCAAGCGTTTTGTGTGTGAGGCCTGAGCGGATGTCTGCATCTCTGTGTGTGTGGTTGTTAAGAAATATGCATTAGGGAGGCGGAGAGTCCCATTTACACCCATTTCAATGCCACAAATCGCACAAGAAACCCCAGTTTGTTCCTAGCGTTCATTGTGAGGAGTGATGGGAGTCTTCGGTTAAAACATAAATAAAAAAAAAAAATTAATCGCTCAATCCACAAAATTGGCTGTAAAGTGGGCAAAGTTGCAGCTCGTGGCGGTGTAAATGAATACACTCCAGTCACCAGAATGGGCCGATTCGATCGGTCGTTCTGTGTGAAATCAGTGAGGAGACACACCTCCACTAGCCTATTTTTAAGAAACGGTCGAAATGCCTGCTGGGTAAGAAAATTTGTCGTGCCCAATGTTTTTTTTCTTCTTCTTCTTCTTCTTTAGTAAATTTGCATTTTGAACATCTTAACACTTAACTACATATATATGCAACCATTATTTGATGGTAAATATCGTGAATAAGTTTCTATTTATCTTGGTACATTTTGAAACAAACAAACAAAAAAAAAAACACTGCAAAATTGTTGTTATGGTTTTACAATGAAGTCTTTCAGCCAGAAGGTGCATCTCTGTTCGTATCGGATGGAGTAATGGGCCTCTGTGCTAACTGTCTCAAACTAGAGAAAGAAATGTTATTTATATCCGAACTAGAGATTGGGGGAGGGGTGCATCAATATTAATATGACTATAAATAGAACAGAGACGTTAATTTATTTTATTTTGATTGTGTTTCCCCAGACGATTCTGTGTTGTTGTTGTTTTCCGTATTGAATTTCTGCTACATCTCGTGCCGTCTAGGAAACAGGCTTAGCGCTGTCCGTGGTGCTGAAAATACTCACTGCGGCGCTTTTTACGCCAATTATTGTTTTGTCGACAGAGCCAGCTCAAGGTTTTATGGGGCCCCAAGCAGAATTTCATTGTAGGGCCACCACAAAACATCTGAGCCCATTTATATTGTTCATGTTTTATAATTTTTTGTCTGCTATTATTATCTTGTAATTCTGCTGTCTTGTATTTTTGCCTTCTGGACCCTAAAGAGAGGGGTAGGAGGTGATATGAATAATGCCTATTATGAATAATGCCTATTATTCATATCACGATATATTATTCCTATGAATAATGGAGGTAATATTATTCATAGGAATAATATATTGTGATATGAATAATGCTGCATTTACATGCCAAACATCGAAATAAAAAGCTTTTACATGCAGTGATGGGAAATTCGTGTGCAACTTGAGTTGCAACTAAAACTACATGCCAGCATTTTCCATTAAATCAATTACACTTCTTTAGATTTTTCATATATATATAATCCAACCTCCAAAAGCGATTTTCCATAAGCACATAAATCTGATAACATCAAATTAGGCATAAGGCAATTGACTTGAATTGTTTTAGTAATTAGTAATGTAGCCTTTTTTTTTTTCCCAAAATAAATTTCTTGACTGAAAAAGAAAACACTTAGTAGCATATTTGTCTTACAAATGATTTCAGACTTGGCTAAGACTTGCACTTTAAAGACCTCCTGGCAACCCAGAGTCAAGTCTTGTGAAGAAAATTCAGCTTCATCAGAGGTGAACATAAGCTGTTAAGTGTAGACCATTTGAGTAAATGATTTACGTTGCCCCTAAGCTTGTACACACTGGTGTGTATTTGTAGAAAGGACTAATGTCATGGTGATGTCACACAAAGTACATTTTAATTCTGTGCAATAATTCTCAATACAACCTGCAAGTAAAAGCTTCCTGATTCGTTGATTTTCATTAAGTGCCTGTGTGCGTCCAGCAAACATTTTAAATTAAGTCAGCAAACAGCTGCTCTGACTTATATCCAGATTGTATTCTTATCATATATATTTTCAAAAACTGAACAAAACTGAAGTATTAAACAAGTCTGTCACATTTTGAACCAAGATTAACTTAATTTACCACAGACCATCTTCTGATATTGCTATTAATCGATTTGTGCTATTAATCTATTTGTGCCATTACACAGACACTTCATAGTCATCAAATTAAAAACACTTCAGGGTAATTCACACAAAATTCAGTGTTCTTTTTCATTAACTCAGTAGATTGTACAGTATTCTTTACTTGGTAATTTACTACTTGCATAGTAACCAGTCTACTTTTATACTTAACAAAGCCTGTAAATGCTGTTTTAATTCATGATCCCCCTATAATTTGAGAAATTCTGCAACTCTGGTTATCTGTGCAGGGTTTCATATAAAATGTATATCCAATGTATATTTAATTAAACTTTTAGTATGATTAATATATTTCCTAAATATTTTGGTGAATTTAATTGTATCACGTTGAATTGAATGTTCCAGGAATATTGAATATTACAAGTATTAAACTTTGCCTAAGGATAATGATTTGTAGATATAACCTGCAACTGGTCATTCATTTGGTCAGTAGACTGTCAGAGCCCCCACGCTCTAAACACGCCCAAAGTTCACTCACCATTCTGACCAGCCCTCCTTTATTCGGCTGCTACCCTTTACAGTAACATATTTCTCATGCGTGCTATGACAATAATCAGTTATACTCATTGCAACATTAAACTTTATTACCTGAGAATTTTATTTCATTACACCACAGCATCCAAGGACCTTCACTACAGCAGAAACCAATGCAAGTGTGTGTTATAAACATGCACCATCATGCTTTAATCAATGGCAGCCAATTGGTCCATTAGCTTCCACTGATGCACTTCTCTAACGTTCCACTTCCACTTGGCATGCGCAGCATTCTGTGTGTAGGTTGGGTTTACAGGCTCTCTCTTTGTCCTAACATGCAGGCTACAGCTGACTGCTTCTCAGTTTCTGTCTAATATCCACGCTACATGTAATTCACCAGTATTTATGTGTCTGTCAGCTGCCTTATGAGAACAAATGGATTTATATTTGTATCTGCGGGACTTTTGGAGGCAACTGAAGCAAAATTTTATTTAGGGGTAAATTGGAGTGAATACATTTTTTTTTCCTTTAAATGTTTTAAAGATTGTTAACCCTTTTCATTTTATTGCACTACATTGTGTTGTTCTAGCAAATAAAATCCTAGTGAATTTAAAGTTAGAGGTTGGAATAAGACTAAATGTAAAGAAAATATTAAAATTCAAGGGCTACTTCTTATCTCTGATAATTAAAAAATAAATTGTTGTATTTTCTGTTTATCGGCTGAATATTGGGCGTAGTTTTTGAGGATGGGACTTGTTGTCATGGTGAGTGTGAATGAGTCAGCAGAAACAGACATGACTAACAAATTGCTTGTCCTTTTAATGAAGTTTAAATAGTAAATGTTGTAATGTCAGATATAAAATTGAACCAGCAGCACTATCGACCTGTTTTAGTTGTGTGTTTGCATTTCTTTTACTTGTAAACAAATGGACATAACAAGGATCATTTTGTTTCTATTTTTTTCAGACCTTCAGAATCTGATGCTCACCAGCAGGTAGGAGCCTCCAGGGGTCCTGCAGGTCTAAGTAAAAGTCGAACTGTAGACGCCTTCAACCCGGGTCCACCTGGCAGACCCACACCAGGCCGCAGCCCCTCATCCTTAAGCCTCTTTGAATCCAAATTCCGGCAGGAGCCAAAAGGCCCAGAGACTAAATCATCCGGCATGTTTGGCTCCAGCTTCCTCAGCGGGGCCAATCCCCTCAGCGCCATGTCGTCAATGACGTCCTCCATCACATCTATGGGCGACGCTGTCAACATTCCCAAGTTTGGACTTTTCGGGGACGAGGAGGAGGGCGATGCGACGGCAAAAGTGGCGAACAAGCAGGGAGGGAAGCCACCGGGGAAAGGCCCCCAGCAGGGTCAAGGACCAAAGGGACCACAGCAGGCTGGACCCCCAAAGCCAGGTCAAGCCCCACCTGGACAGGCACCAAGGCAAGGTCAGGGTGCACCCAGTCAGGGACCGAAATCAGGTCCTTCAGGGCAAGTACCACCTGGTCAGGGGCCGAAATCTGGGCAAGGTCCTTCTGGCCCAGGACCAAGGCAAAGTCAGGGGCCAAAATCAGATCAAGGACCCCCTGGTCAGGCCCCCAGGCAAAGTCAAGGGCAGCCGGCACCTAGACCAAATCAGGGTGAAGCTCAGCAGCAAAAAGGTGGCCCACCACAACAAGGACCTGGAAAACCTGGACCAAACGCTCAAGGGCAGCAAGGCCCCATGCCAGAAAAAGGTTCAGGGGCCCCTGGGCAGCAGGCAGCTGGAAAGCCTGCAGGTGGACTCTGTCCTCTGTGTAAAACCACCCAGCTCAACACTGGATCTAAGGAGCCACCCAATTACAACACCTGCACTGAGTGCAAGAACCAGGTCTGCAGCCTGTGTGGCTTCAGCCCACCAGACTCAGCGGTAAGACCCTCACAGCTTTTCTGTCTTTTGCTGTAGTTGCATTTTCCTTAAAATAAAATAAAAAATTCAAATGGTTAATTATGTCTTAACCAATGAGCGAAAGTAAGATAATTTTATGATCTGTGTCTACATGAATAGCCGGGAGTTTTCCAGTTCTCAAAAGGTCACAGATAATACCACCACAGATTTCATAATGGATTATACACAGGAGTGAGCGATGCCATGCATGTAGAAGAGGCATTGATTTTATTCTGGCATTTCTCTTTGAAGAAAAAACCCCATTAATCATGCACTGACATTGGTGTTTGCATTACATGCTAAACGGCAGGAATAAGACCCCCAAAAGTACAAAATGTATCATTTTGATTCAAGCTTTATCAGATTATGAATCATGTTTATTTGCCAACGTGACTGGTTTCCAATCGCTCACAGTATTCAGACATAAAGAAACAAAACTTTGAGGAAAGATAATGAATATAAAGGAACAATATGTACACATATTTTTTTTTAGTGTTAGAGGGGGGAAAAAAAATCTGATTCAGTCAGACCTCTGAGGAAAAATGAATTTAGCAAGAACAAAAAAAAGAAAGCCAGACTAGTGCATATCTAATAAATGCTGCAAATTATACAAATGGATCATTCAAATAAAAACTGGTTATGATGCTCAATTTGAAACTACAGCAGAGTCCAGGTTATCAGTCCTCCCTGATTCAAAAGAGGACATGTTGCTTACAAGAGCAACACACATGATCTGGGAAACAGAGTGACCATATGGACTTGGGGAATGTTGAACAAGGTGACTCACATCATGGCCACAGGAAGGAACTCTGCCAGCCAGTGACGACATTCACTCACACATGAACTGTAAATGCTGGTTGGTCAGGAGTTAACCTACTTTTGTAGAACAATTCTTTAAGAAATTCTTCTGCGAGGATCAACAAGAACTTTCTATTTTATTTATTTTTTTGCCTTTTAAGATGTCAAACACACCAACATACGAGTAGCAAATAGGTATGCACACTTTGTTCTTTTTCTAGATGGTGATCAAACTGTCAACAGCTGGCTCTTTCAACACTGTGCTTGGCATGTTGTGGAAACCAAAAGCGATAGCCAAACACTGAACAAAAGGCTCTGGCCTCCATTATTTTTTTCGAGACAGGTGTTTGGGTCTGTAACGGTAAACACTTTGAAAGCCAACCATTTTAGCACTAATATTTACTAGAACAACCAACTGCTGTTCTGATTAATTATGGAACTGTTGCGAATTTTGGATTTTGTTTTATAAAGATGGAAATTGGTTGCTTAACGACGGAATCAAACATAATTGGAAACACCTCGTATCCTAAAATGAGTTTTTGGAACCACAAGTGGTAACTTTCTGGCTGACCTTCAAAACCTGTTGTTTAAGGAATTTTATGACCACACACATCAATGTGACAAGCCTGTTGATGTTTAATTATGTTGTGGTTCTTTTCTTGGGGACCGGGATGATGGAGGGAACCTCAGACAGCTCCAGAGACTTGTTAAATCTGAGGATGTGGGCGAGTTGGTCAGCGGCGGCTTTCAGTGAAAAAGCCTGTTTACACCTTTCGCGGTGCAGGAGAGTGGGTTGTGGGTAAATGGGTAAGAGGTGCAAATGATAGGATTTGAAACGTGCAGAAGAAGCTGTTGAGGTCTTCAGCCACTCATGTAGTGAGATTGTCACAGCGTGTAGTGATGGGTCCCTACAGGTATCGATGTTGGTCAAGCTCTTCCAAACTGCAGCAGCTGAGAAGCTGTTCTTTAGAAAAGATACATGAGTAGGTTTGCAAGCCACTGTATAGAGATGAACACAACAGTTTTTAAAAATGCGATTCAATTATATCTAACTTATCATGGTTACATGTTTTACACCAGACCCTCTATATATCAGGGTTATAGCTCAATGCAGCGATCCCTGGTTTTGATTCCTGATCCTGTGCAACTGATGTTTCACTTTCAAGTTACTACTGAACAATGGTCACAAAAACCACAACATCTGACTTGTCTTCTTTTCTTTTGCAGGGTAAAGAGTGGCTTTGCCTGAACTGTCAGATGCAGCGAGCAATGGGAGGCATGGATCCTCCTGGCATGTCAAAGCCCATGCAAGGCTCTGGCCCACCCTCACCTCAGCGAGGTGGCAAGCCTGGAAAGCTGCTGATAAAGCAGCAGAGCACCTCCGACCAAGGGCTGACGCCGCCAACAACACCAAGGCAGAAATCCCCGGGTTCCTCATCTCCTGGACCCCTTTCTCCAGGTTCCTCATTGGCAGGGTCACCCAAGATTGACCCCAAAACAGGGCGTCCCATTCAGCAGAAGTCCAGCCCTCAGCAGTCTCCAGCTAAAGCCAAACAAGAATCGAGTTTCTTTGGGGGTTTGGGCGGCATCAGTTTAGGAGGGCTGACAGATTCGGCTAAACCCCCCGCAGCGGCTGCACAAGCGACGGAGTCGGTTACGGGGAAACTATTCAGTGGGTTTGGTGGATTGATGGAGTCATCGAAGCCTCCCACTCAGGCTGTGCCAAAACAAGAAGAGTCCGTGGCTGGAAAGCTGTTTGGGGGTCTGGGAGGTCTGACGGAGTCAGCGAAGCCTCCTGCTGCTGCATCTCAAATGTTCAGCTTTGGCTCATCGCTTCTGAGCTCAGCCACCACTCTTGTCTCTGGAGAGGAAACCAAAGCACCTGAGTCTCCTCCTGGGTCACCTGACTCTGGACCAGGTTCTCCTCCTGACTCTCCTTTCTCTGCACCTGGATCACCACCGGATTCCGACTCTGCTCCAGACACCCCGCCTGCCGGGTCCAGAGAGCCCCCCAGACACGCAGCCGCAGAGCAGGAAGAGAAATCTACAGCGGCTGAGTCTGCTCAGTCTGAAACTTCAGTTGCCAAGGGAAACTGCCCTCTCTGTAATTTGGAGCTCAATATTGGATTGTCAGACGCCCCCAACTACAGCGTGTGCACTGAGTGCAAGAAGAACGTGTGCAATCTGTGTGGATTTAATCCTAATCCTCATTTAGGAGAGGTAGGAAAGCTATTTATTACTGAAGTACTTTCCATCTTAACTACGCCTTTTGCTTTTTAAACAAAGTACATATTCCTGTTGTTTTTCTATGTTGTTGCTTTTAGACATGTCAGTCCTTTGGGTGCTTCATAAAAATTGCTCACTGCTGAGATTGAATTAGATATTTTCAGGGATTCATTTTCCACATGAGCATCTTCTAAACCTTTTAATAATCAATTTGAATTGCTTTTTATTGTAAAGAATGATTATTCAACTAAAAACATAAACATTTTCAAAACTAAAACTGAATTTACTCCGAGATTATGCACACAGGCTCAGAAATATACACAGACCACTACAGATTTTTCTTAAAGATGTTCTTGGGTGTTGGTTATTGATGCTATAGATGAACAAAATAATTTCTGTTAAGATGCAAATAAAAATAAAAAAGTCATATTTGTACCAAATTAATATTTCATGTACCTTTATGTGTGCTAATTCATAGTAAATTCTACTTTGCTGCTTGACTCCAGGTTTAATATTCTAACATTTATATGTGTGTTGACGGGCAGTGATCACAGTTTATCATTTGAGTTTGGTAACTGGCAGGATGTGGTTGCAGCTGGCTTCGATTTATTTTTGTCTTTAGGTAATCTGCTGCATATTTATAGCTCTCCTGGAATTCTTCCGTAACAGGAAGTAGAACTAAAACGGAATTAAAACCTTTACTATTTCCATCCAACCTTCGTTTTTTTTTTTTTTTAACCTTTTAAACTTAGGTTGTTTAGCATGTCTTTATCAAACCAACCTGGTACTTGAAAATATCACGTTTGCTTTTTTTTTTTTTTGTACCAATAAATTGGTTAAACGCGTGTCTCTTTTAAACTGACATAAAAATCTTCTTTGTTAGGTATTCTGCCATTGATGCTTAATTTTTGTTTTTCAGACAGTTTAGAAAATTATTTAGTATGGAAAATTTTCAAAAATAATCACAAGCTATAATCTTTCCATTATAAGAATTATTTTAGTCAAATCCCTGACACAATTATTGATACTCAAACCATTTTTTTTTTCATTTCCTTCATTAGTTTCTGTAGATGTTTAATACCTGCAATGCAACTTTCCGGTTTGCTGGGCATTAAAAGCCTATTGTGCCAGCTCAGTATTGTAGAACTGTATCAAACAGTGGACAACAAAGTCTCCAAGACAACCTTTTGATAACAAACATGGTGTTTGTGTCTGGTATAAAAACAAAGAACCATCCGTGGAAAACATTCATATGCCCACTGTTAAGCATGGCAGATTACCTGTGATGCCGAGGGCCTCCAAACAGGTCCATCACTTTATTTAGGTGTACTTCAGGATGGAATATTTAAGACCAGTTTATATATATATATATAAATAAAATTATTCTCACCCAAACCATGGTGGTGATTCTTCTTTCCTCTTAGTTTCTGTAGATGTTTAATACCTGCAATGCAACGATATCTTGGCTGTGCCTAGGACTGCACATTTCTGGACTGAGATGTCTGATGTTGTTCCTGGGATCAGTGTTGTAGCCACTGTTCCAAGACTGCCTTTTGATATGACCACAGGCACCACTGGTGGTCTTCACCTTCAGGTATAAAACAAAGGCCATCTGGTATTTCTAAACATTTCTCATGCTCCTTTTTCCTGATGTTGCAGTCACTTGGTATTGCCACATCCACCACTACGGCTTTCCTCTGTTGTTTATCCACCACGACTATGTCTGGTTGGTTCGCCCTCACCATTTTGTCTGTCTGGATCTGGAAGTCCCACAGGATCTTATATATATATATATATATCTACTTCAACGTAGACAGTTCACCTTATTTAACTCTAACCTTTACCGTGTCATTTTCACTTTGAGCT